>NC_053465.1:1009500-1346000 GCF_015227805.2 Hirundo rustica
GTGCATCCTCGTTTTCTGTCTCCTTACCAAGCCAATAAACTGAGTTCCTGAGGCTTCAGCAAGATTATTGATCTGTTATTGCAGCTGTTGAACAGATCTTAAGAGACTGAGGGAGGAAAAGTGGGACATGGTTGGGTTTTTCTCCAGTGTTTTTTCTAAATTCTCTTGACTTCATGTACCTCATTATTATTTATGAAATACAAGTAACTCTTTGGCAGATTTCTTGTATTTTCATGATACTGTACTTCACAAGGGAAGCCTGATTTACTCTTGCCTTGAGGAAATTATATGTTGTAAGTGAAAGGTTGTCATTAATGACCAGTTTCAGTCAACAGGATCCATGTGATGCTTGCATGGAATTGACTTAGCTCCAAAGGGCTTGTACAGAAACATTTGGAACAACAGGAAGGAAAGGACATTTGTGTTTCTCCAGGAAGAAAATTCTGCAGCTTGTGCTCCTCATCCAGTCATTTTGGGCTCACAGAGCAGTAGTTTGATTCCTTTACCTGCCCGTGATGGTAATGGAGAATGGAATCCAGCTCCTGCCAAGGAATGCTGCATGAAGGGTATGTCGTGTGGGAGGAAAGCAACCATTGGACTCCAAGGTTTGTGCTCTGTACGTTGGAGTGGCTTTACATTGCTGAGTTTGCCTTAGGACAGAAACTCCTCCTGTCCCAAAGAGAATTCTCACCTGGCTGTGATTACCCTGGAAGTGATCAGCTTTAAACCCAGCTTTGCTGTTCTGGTGCTGGGCTGCAGCTGTCACAGTGACCCCTCTGCCCCTAAATGGGTCATTTTCTCTTGCCCCTGGTGTTTGCTGTGTCATCCAGGGCCTGGCTCTTGGGGGCTTCCAGCTGCATTTCTCCAGGGTGCTTTCAGTGCCTCCCACAGTGTCACAGTTTGTCTCCCTGGATAACCTGGCTGCCTGTTAAAATGCAGCTGACTGAAGTCTCTAAAGCTGCCACCAGAAGTTTTATTCTTCCAGGCGTGATTCTACATGCCAGCGCTTTTATTTGCCTGCAAGTGCAGAATTATGTGTACTTGATTTTTCAAAAGCTCTCACAAATGTTTTAATCCTTTCATTGCTATTATTTGACCAGGCCTCATCTGAACATGCTATGCTGCCTTCCAAATACTAAATTCCTCTGTAGTTCCTTTAATCTTTATTTTCTCAGCTTATTGTTGGGTCTTTAAGTTAATAGAATATAGGGGCAGATCAAGAGAGATCTGCTTCCAGCAGCTGGTGTGATCTGGGCACACACAGGAATCAGTGATCTGGAGGCAAAAAGCTCTTTGCTTCTACTCAAACCTTTCTCTTTTGATCACTTCAAGAGCCTTTGGAATTTCAAGACATTTTCTCCCTCTTCCCCACATCCCCCTCCTGCTTAGCAGGCAACCATTTCAGTTCTCCTTTGAGTTTCCTGACCACAAAGGAATTATTTCATCTCAGCCTGAGAGCTGTGCACAGCACAGAGATTCCTCCTGCCCATTTGTCCCACAGTGGAAAAGCTTTCCTTGGGCCCCTCTTTGGAAAACGTTTTCCAAACTGGGAACTTTGCCTCTCATTCCCCAGTGATTCAGCAGCTGAACCTCAGATAAGAGTGAAGTATTTCCTTTATGTTTCCTGGCAACAAGAGCTCCTCCATGGGTTTGGTGGGTGCTACCAAAGGAGGAGTGGGTTTGGAAGTTGTTGTGGCACAGTTCTGCGGAGTGACCCCAAAAATGCCCCGTGGCCAGGGGGTACAGGGAAAGCACGTGGTTCCTGCAGGTCGGAGGGGAAGGCGTGAGTCAAAATAGCTGTAATACTATAGAAATAATAAGGTACTAGACATCAAAGCATCAGATTTATATCCCAGGGATCTAAAAGAATAAATCCTCATTGTCACTGTGGCATCACCTTTCTGGAGGGATTTTGGACAGTAAGTGCTCTCACTGACTCTCAAGTAACTGGTTACAAACCAGAGAGGGACAGCGGTTTTTTTGAGCCGTGGGAAAGCCCGAGGCTGCTTTTAAGGCTGTGCCCACAGTGAAGCTGGGTTGCTGTGGCCAGTGCTTTCTGCAAACAGATCAGCACCCAGCTCATTAAGCCTAATTACTGTAATTTACAGCCCTTCTCCTGCCCCTTTGCTCCCGGTGTGACCACTGGCAGCGCTGCCCTAGAAATGAGGGACAGATTATTTTACTTGGAAAACTGTAGTGATCTGTAACTTTTCCTTTTCTCTGCTTTCGTTTTGGGGAAGACAATGAAGTGTTCATATTCCACCATGAATTATTACAGCTGGATATTCTCACAGCTTCCTTGCTTCAGGCTTTTTGTCCTTTCTGTTTCACAGGGGTGCAGGCCATGACCAGTGGCACTTCCATGGTCAGCTCAGATTCTTCAGCTCCTCTTACCCAGCACTTGTGAAGGCTGAGTTGGAGAAGAAGAACCTGGGTTTGTGTTACATTAGAAGTTGTGCCCACAGGAAGGAGGTGATGAAGCACAGGGAGGAGAATTGCACTCAAATACATGGGAGGATTTAATCTAAATAGCAGACTGGCCTCTGGAAATAGGTGAAGTTGGGAGCCGGGAGAGCATCAGCCTCAGGGGAAAGAGGCTCCTTTTCCATTGAGACTGGGATTTTAGCTAGAGGTTTGGATTGCTGCACTACAGAAAGAAATTATTTTATCTCCTCAATTCAGGATTAATCAATTGTTTGAATTCTTAAAAACCCCAGAAGCAAACCCAAATCCCTGTATGTATTTCTTCTGTAGTCAGTATTTTCAAGTGATACTAATTCATTTGCATTTCTCTGTGCTTTAAAACTTAATTTCCCCTGTGTTCTACTCTATTTTTATCTGTTCAATGTTAACTCAGCTGATTTCAAAGTCTGTAGAATGAGGTGTGAGAGTAAACAAATTCACATTTTCAGCACTGCTTACACAGTCAGTTATTACTACTGAAGAGCAACTTCACTTCTGAGATGATGATTCCACGCCCTGGTCTCTTTTAGCAGACAATTTCCTCAAGTATTATTTCCTGTTCTTGAGCAAGCAGCTGAATTTCTGCCGTTTCTGTTTCAGAGACAGCCCCTGACCTGCAGAGCCCTCCCCAGCTGAAGAATTTCTCCTGACACCTGTGTACGTACCAAAAATCCAAGTAAGTGATTCTTGATAACCAAGAGGTTTCTAGGAGAGGTGTCCGAGTTTGCTCGTATCGGGTCATACTGACTGTTACCTCTCAGGTCTTGGGCTGGTAGCTCTAAGGGGAAGCCCAGATTTCTGACCCTGTTGTAGCTCTGTGGAGAGGAAAGATTTATTCCAAGATTTGATCCCAGGGATCTGTACTTGGTTGAGCTCCCAAAACTGGTGAAGACAATGTCCAAAAGTTTGGTTTTTTTACCTTCACGTTTTATATTTGGAATGATCAGGGGGTTGAAGGGTGCTCTATGCAGCCTGCCAAACCTGCCAGTCCTGTGCCAACACTGTCAGCTCCACACACTCAGATTTTGCAAGAGAATATGAAGTCAATGGCAGAATTTTAAAATGCCATAAATTACATGTGGCTGAAGCTTCCAGCACGCTCTTTGCACCAGCAGCAGTGTTTTACAAGCTGTTGTGTGATATAACCTGAATGATAGAAATAAACTTTCTGTGCAGCTGTTCTGGGCCTTTGGATGTGCTATTTTACAGCGTGGGTGTGATTGAGCCAGCACCACCAGCAGCACAGCCCACCTCTGCACCTGTAGCATTTTTAAGGTTTTTACCTTACCAAAACAGGCCCAGGAAAATCAAACCTCCTTAGTTCTCTGAACAGGGAACAGAGGAGGGGATTTACCTTTCAGATGATTGGCTTTGCATCAAGTACAATGTGGAGAAATGGAAAAAAAATGCTTGTTTTAAAAATGTCTGTGGAAAAGCTCAAGATGGAGAACCCACTGTAAAGTCTGTGAAGGGAAAAAAAAAAAAAAAAAAAGCCAAGCTTATGGTGAAAGTAAAGCTGCATGGCTGTAACCATGGAGACCAAAGCTCTTCTGATGCAGAAATAAATGAACACAACCTTTTCATATTTATTAGTGGGACTGATGATGAAAGATAAAGTCAAATTAAAATATAAAGCAATAGAGAGAAGAGCGAGTGGCTGCCTCTGCCCCTGCAATGCAGGTTCTTGTAATGGATCAGCAAATGAGCTGGGGTTACAGAGAGGCAAATCAGTTAGGAAAGGAACAAAATACTCCCAGTTACACCAACCTGCTTATGCAAATATCAGCTTCTTTATTAACAAAACGGGAGAGACAAAGCACATGACATATTCCTGAAATCTTCTGGTTCTTTCTAAAATGGAAATGAATTTGTTTTCCTGCCATAGCTGTGTGTGATATGTGCGTTCTGCACAATGGGAAACTTTCCTGGAACTGTACCTGTGAGTATTTGAAACCTGCCAATTTCTTAGCGGCAAGAATGACAGAATTTTCCTATAAAAATACTGGGTGAATATTCAGGTTTGCCATGAAAATATGTGTCAAAGGGTTGAGGAGTGACAGGAGAGCTGCTGTGAGGGAGCTGTGGTGCGGGACAGAGGGACAGCAGCAGCAGATGGCACTGAGCTGATTTCACTCAGAGCCCCTGCAATGAACACCAGAAATGTTCTGATGGAGCAGCGATCCCCCAGTAGGGGAAGGATTCAGCCACGGCCCCACAGGAAGGTGCTGAGGGCGAGGGCGGTTTTGGGGTGTGAATCATGGACAGAGAGCTGGGAAATCCCTGCTCAGGGCTGTGCCTCGGGGAAGGGGGCACGGGAAGGAGGGAGGAGCACGCTGGAAGCAGGAGGAAAAGCCAGGAAAGCGTTGGACCACAGCACCTCAGAGCAGCCTGTGCACAAACAGGGCTTCAAGGCCTCAGCTGTGCCTGACCCAGCCCAGCTGGGCAGCGGGTGTGGCTGCCCCGGCACCCCCCTGTCCCCAGGGTGTCCCTGCAGGTGACAGAAATGTTTCCCTTCAGGCCGGGTACAGCGGTTGAAACAAAGCCTCTGGAGCAGAGTCCTGCTGCTCCTTGTGCTGCGCTGAACCCCGGGAGGCTCCCGAAGCCCCGGGAAGGTCCCGAAGGCCCAGGACCCAGCCCAGGGTCAGGGTCAGCTGGAGCCTCTCCCCTGCGAGCACCGTGGCGGGGCTGGGGATGCGCTCCAGGACTGCGGCGGGGCTGCGAAACTCGGGTAACTTCCAGCCCATGCAGCTCATGGTACGATATCCTGAATTACACACAGCGGGTTAAGGTTCTTCCAGTTCTACTGCCCTATTTTCTTCCCCTTTCCGACTTCCTCAAAAGTGTGGTTAGCCTCAAATCTGGGGAGGAATCTGCAACCAGCCTCAAAGCCAGATCTGAAGAGTAACTGGTTTGAAATCCTAGAAGGTTTATGCCAAGGCTTAAAATAACCACCCTCCATCCTTCTTGATATCCTGGTAAGAGAATGGCTGTGTGCAAGACCTTTAATTTAATCACTGTATAAAATGGTACTTCTGGCAAATGAAACACTCCTAAAGAGTTCACATTTCAGTTTTCCTCTTCACTGACTACACCCAGGAGTTCAGAACACTGTTAACTATAGAGTTTGCTCCTATTAAGATTACCTTGCCAGGTACAAACGTGGCGCATTGATAAAAGGACACCAAACTGTGTATGCCAGTGCTAATCAGATAAAGGCTGCTGCACGTCCCCACTGCACTGAGGAAGAGTTTTCCCCTCCTCAGGTCCCTGCACAGGGGCCACACCGCAGGCCTGGCCTGGCCAAGCCAAGCACAGCTCTGAACAAACTCAGTTTCAGCTCTTCTGGTGTTCAGTTTACGTTACCTTCCGGGCTGGCCCAGCCTTGAGCTCCTCCCTGTGGGAATGGTCAGCATTCCAAAGCTCTGCCCCTCTGGCCCAGTGCTCTGGACACACAGGGAAGGATTCTCCAGGCGACAGCAGATCTCCGTTCATCGAGGAATTCCCAGACCTCCTTTCCCCAGGAGGCAGAACAAGCAAACCAGTACAATGTTATTTATAACCGTGTTCTACGGCACCGAACAGGAACAACACACTGCGGCACAAGTTATTCTGGAGATTCTCAATAACCTGGAGGGAGATAAGTATTCAGTAAGTACTAAACAGAGAGGCCCCAGCAGGGCTGGGCAGCACTCTGCAAAACAGAGGCAAAAAAGAGAAGGAATAAATATGGGAAGGTGCGATTTACCAACCAGGAATGGAGCACTTGCATGTAATAAAGCAAATATTTACATTAAGCACAATACAGCAATTTATTTAGATGCTTAAATGAAGAATACAAAGGGAAATAAAGATCACGAAATTATACATACTACAACAGTGTGTCATATATTAGATGGTATAAATGAATACAACACCTTGTTGGTGTTAACTAAAGATAAAACTAAATATCCAAACCCAGCACTTTGTCTCAGTGTGCTGCTTCAACACAATACACTTTTATACAGATCTAAAAGGTGTCAAAATTAGTAGCTGCAAACTTGTTTCTTGCATGTGATTTTTCTTTTTTAGCTTAAAAGATTTCAGAAAATGGCTCTGAAATATGTTTGTCATCAGTTGTCATGTCAAGGATATTCAGAACAAGAAAATTCTATAATACAACAGAGCCCACATATATTTTTATGTCTCTGGCCTCTGGTTGGAGATTGTACAAGGTTATGTGCAAAAACTAAGTCTGTCAAAATTCTTACTAGAGCAGTCTCAAGCTTTGCTAGGGAAACTAGATACAGCATTTATTACACAGCAGGGCAACACTAAAAAAGAGAAACAGATCTATGATGGGTACACAAGAACAGTTCCATAAGCTTCACTTGAATAGGTCTAAAAGACTGTACAAATATACATTTCAACTATTCAGAATGATACATGAAAACTCCATTTCCCCAGAGTCTGCTATACAGGGCACCGGGTCGCCGGCACGGCGCTGCCGGAGAGGGGCCTCTTGGAAAGACACAACTCAACATGGACAAGGTGAAAGGAGGGTTGAAAATGCAGATCAAACAATCCTCTGCTTTTCTCCGTGTGCACTCTGGAGCCAGCAGCGTATCCGTTTTCACATTAGGTTACTGTGCTCATCCCCGCAGGGCCTCCCAGCCCCTGGGCCAGCAGAGCTGTCCGTGCCCCCGGGCAGGGCTGGGCAGGGCAGGGCAGGGCTGCTCACGCCTGCTGGCTGCTGAGCTCCACCCCGGGCAGGCTGCCGTGCATGGGCTCGGCCCCCACGGCCCCGAAGCCCTCGCCGTCCTCGCTGTCCATTGCGCTGCTCTGCCACTCCATCTGCTCGCTGGCCAGGCTCTCCTCCAGCTCGGAGGCGTTTTTCCATTGCGACTGGTCCTTGGACCAAAACCCTTCTACTTTTCCATAGGAACGATTCTTCCACTTTGACTGTTCTTCATCGCTTTCAGATCCTCCCCCCTTGGCCTCCACGGTGGGTTTACTGCTCCCGGCATCTTCGCTTTGGGAAGATTCATCTGTCCACACTTCTGGTTTTACCTCCAACGCGTTATCTTCGAAATCCGAAACCTGCTGGGACCCAGGCCCGCTTTCAGACTGGGAAGCTCCATCTTTCCATTCCACTGCATCATCCTGGTCATCCTGATCACCTTCACTGTCTGAAACGTCACCTACCAGTTTCGTTGGCTCTTCAGCAGCAATCATCTCTTCGTACTTGGAGCTCTCCTCTTGTTTTTGCTCAGCCTTCTCTGGAGGCTGTAACGTGTTTTCCTCCACGATTTCCTTGGCGATGCTGTCCTGGGGGTTCTGCGCTGTGCTGTCGGACGAGGCTTTCCCAGCGATGTCGGGGACGTGCTGGCCGAAGGGACTGCGGCTCTCGTTGTATTCCTCCTCTAGGTTTTCATAGCTGTCTGAGGAACTGTCATTGTCTTTTTCTAAGCTGATTTTTTTATCCACAGTCTTACTGACGTTGACCCTGGAATTCTTCTCGTCGTGATTTTCAAACAGCCATTCAGCATCAAAATCCATCTCGTGTTTGACTTTGTTCAGCTCTTTCATGTTGAAGCCCAGCAGCACCCCGGGTTTGTATTTTTCACAATCCCTAACACATTTCTTCCTTTTGTTGCTAAAGTGAGACGCGATATCCGATTTCCAGAGCCACAAACTGGCCGCCAGCTTTTCAATCTCTCTCCGAGTGGGGTAGGGCTGCTTATTGAAATACTTTGTAAGAAACGTTTTCCTGGCTTCGTACGAATCGTCTTCGTGACCTTTGGGGTCCAGTGCTAGAACTACTGGCTCTTCGGGCTTCTCCTCAAAGGCAGAGGGCGAGTCATCATCATCCATCTTCCTCTTCTTCATCAGGGGGAACTCCATGTGCTCGTAGGTGCGTTTGACGGGCGCGGCGGCGGGGGACTGGCCCAGCCGGGACGATGTCCCTTTGTCCTGCCCGTTCTGGGTCTTGCCCACGCCCCTGCAGTGCACCAGGTGCAGCGTTATGGTGGAGGCCGTCATGTTGCTCGTGTACACGCCCAAGCAGTGGATGCACTTGTAGGTCAGCTTCTTCTCCACGGGGTGAACCGTCTGAATCACCTGGTGCCTCTCCCGGAGGTGATGCGCCAGCGCGTCAGAGATGGGGCCTTTTAGGATTGAAAAGCACAGAGGACACAGAGTTTTCCCCACGTCTTTTTTGTAGGGCACTGCTGCTTGCGGAGAACTTTTGACGGGCACGTCAGATTTCTCCTGGATTTTGGGCTGCGGTTTTGGCGGGACCAGGGGGGTGTTCTGAGCGTGGTAAGCTACGGATTCGGCAGGAGCATCGCGCAGGTTGTAGGTGGTGACGAGGAGGTGTATGTTCGTGTGGCTGCCCTGCTGCAACGTCAAATCAAAGGTCAGGGTGGAGTCAGTTTTAGGTCCCATCTCCTCGTCCACGTGCACCATGCGCATGTGGGCAGCCATCTTCTCCACGTCGTTGAAGGTGGAGCGGCAGTAGGGGCAGGACAGCCCGTGGATCAGCATGTGATTGAGCAGCGTGTCCGTGGGCAGGTAGCGGTTACAGTAGAGACATTTGCTCGTGAAGTTGTGGATTTTCATGATATAGTTGGCCACCGCGGGCACCTTCTCGGCCTTGTGCTCCTTCTCGAAGTGGACGCTGTACACGTTTTCGGGGAACAGCTCGTTGCAGATCGTACAGATTTTCCACTTCTGCGTGGACGAGGTGTTGACAGCGGAGGGGCCTGTAGCAGCCACGGGGGATTTGGAGCCAGACTGACCCAGAGCTCTGGACGCCGCCTGGGACTGCGACAGCGACGTCTGTTTGAGCTGCGCCGACGACAGTGACGAGGAGTTGGCAGACTGCAGCGAGTACCTGGCTGAGGCCTGGGACCTCTGCTCCCCTCCCAGAGTGTAAGGCCTTCCATTGCCGCTCGCTGAGAACTGCTTCATGCTTTGCGATTGCTGGGAAAGAGAAACGGGCGCGTTGCCGCCGAGGCTGAGCCTCCCCCCTGGCTGACCCACGTAACTGGGGGGCACCGATTTAACCCCGTAATTGTTCTGCTGCAGGTGAACATTCGACATCATATTGACTCCCGCGGAATTTAACGTGGGCTTTGGTATAGTGAGTCTGTTCATCATCTGCTGTGACGAGAGCGAGCGAACGCTGCCAGCAGAGAGGGCGCCCATCCTCTGAGGGAGTCCCATAGGCTTTTTATCCTGGGGTTTGGGAGCTATTAGCATCAAAGGTTTAGATCTCGGAACCACTACGTTGGTGTGACCTATCATGGCCGTGACCTGGTATCCGATCCGTTCGTGGTCTTCGATCACGTGCTGGACTAAAGCTTCGTAGGATTTCGGCATGAAAAGGCATCGTTTGCAGTGGATACCCCCCTCCTCTCGGGCACTGGAGCTCAACGGAACTGCACCATTGAGGGACTTTTCACCTCCCTTGGCTATGTAAGGAGCAGCAACGTGCTGAAAATGTTCCCTGTAAATGTGCTTTCGAACGATTTCGTAGAGCGGGTCACGGTAAGTGCACTTCTTACAGTAATAAACAGCTTGTTCCACACTGTCAGCCTGCTTGGGTTTAAGGCTCTCGTGTTTGTTTTTATCTTTGAAAGTGCTGATGCCTCCACTCGGTGTACTGGCATTGGGAGCATGGAATATTTTAATGTGCGTTTCCAAAGTCTTTTTGTCCGCGTTGAAGGTACAGTAGGGGCAGTTGAGCAGGATCCTGTTCTCAAAGTCTTCGCTGTGAACATTCCGGAAGTGGCTTTTGTAGGCTGAAAAGAACTTCGAGGAGAAGGGACATGCACTGCAGCAAAAGGGCTTTGTCCGATAGTCCTTGAACAGAGAACAGAGCACAGACTAAATATTCAACAGCACTTCTCAGCAAAGTAACACCCATGATATTCTCTACACAACCTTTCTAAACAATACTCACGAGCCCCCCTGTGACTGTCCCAAGCCTTCAATTCCCCTCTCTCCCGTTTGTGGCCTGCAGATCAGGCCCTCAAAAGCTGATCACATGAACGTACACATGATGTGGTGAGTGCCAAGGGGTCTCTCCGGGGTTTAACCATCACCTTGGCAGGTGAGGCTGACTCAGAAGTGTCTTTCCCTATCAGACACGAAAAGCTTCCTCCCTGCAGCTGAGCTGCGAGAAAAGGTCCCTGTAAGCTCCTTTCTGGGGGAAGGCCAAGCAGGACTGTTTGAGGAAATGAGACTGCATCCAGAGGAGATACTGATCACCTGAATCCGCCAAACTTTATAGATGTAATATGGATCTATAACTCGAGCTATTTCAGTGTCTTTATCCATTACACACTTTAATAGCAAAGAGGGAATTCTAAACTTTTGTTTGGTGAACAAAAGGATTTAAGCTTACCAAGACACAGGCTATACAAGCCCTTAAAGCCAACAAGCCTCTTCCTTGTGATCAAAGCACAAACTTGATTTTTAAATCAATCTCAAATGAGGAACAAAAAGGAATTTGGGCATTCCACCCTTGCAGTTTGCCTGCAGCTTTTGTGCCATTTAACACGGTGCCAACGCAGCTCTTGTCAACTGCTATAGCACAGTGTGAAGTGCCACTGGCCTTAGGGACAGCCACAAGCAGCCTGGCACCTCAGGCGGGGTAACTCAGAGTTACAGGGATTCCTCCTGAGTGTCAGAACGAGTCCTGCGCACTGAGCTACACACAGTTGAGGGAGCTGGAGAGCTGCACTCTGCCTGTGCAGAACCAAGCTGGAACCTGCTCTGGCCACCTGCTGAAGCCTCACACTCCTGGTGGACAGGCCCCAACAAGCCAACCAACCAAGAGCTGTCACCTTTTATATTACAATTATTATTCTGGGTTAAAAGGGACATCAGTGTATTGCACGACAGTACTAAATGGTCATTTTCTGATTAACAGTAGGAATCCATCACGGGACAGGTCCCAGTTTCCCCTGAGAGCAGTACCTGAGCCCTGAGGTGCTCACACAGGGATTCCTTTGCAGAGGTTTCTGACCTGTCATGCTGGGGTGACTCTGTCCTGCAGCCCCAGCAGAGGCTGCTGCAGCTCACACCACGTGCTTGAACCAACAGCATCATTTCCTCCCTCCACTGCTGCCTCAACTCTCCTTTATTACTGGCTCAGAAACATCACAACAGCAGGACTTCCAGTGTCCCCGAGCTGCTGTGCAGAAATAGAAATGCCCAAAGCAGATGTGGGACACAGCCTGTGGGACCCAGGGCTGCACTGACAGCGACCCTGCACCGAGCAGCAGTGTCCAGTGAAACAGCTTCGGAGGGGATGGAAACCAGGAATAAAACATTTAAGGAAAGGTAAAAGACTCGCTGCCAGTTGTATAAAGTTGCTGATCCTTTGGCCAGAGGGCTGGTGAAATGATGCTAGGCTTGGGAACAGGAGGGAACGGGCTCCTAACGTGCAGCTGTTTGACTTGAGCAAGGACCCATCATCTCTGCAGTACTGGCCAGCCAGGCTCCTGAGATACACACCACAAACTACTTCACAAAACTAAGAAAAACGCAGGTGGCTTTTTGCTGTCCCTTGAGCTGCCGACACCTGAAAATCCCTGAGGAAAACTGCAGGAAAAGCTCTTGGCATGTCTGGGAAATGCCCTTCAGCACGGCCCATCTCCAGCCTCAGCGTCAACTGAAACTTTTACCAACCTGGTTTTTTGTAAGCGATGGGTCCCACAGTCCCACATCCTCCCATGTAGTGTTTTTCAAATAAAAGTCATTAGGTTCAAACTGCTTAAAATCCTGGAGAAGGGAAGATGGGAAGAGAGGACAGAGAGTCAGAAGCAAGGCCCAAGGGTTCCCTTAAGCAATCCCTGAGCACCCCTGCACCCTCCCAGGTGCTGCTTGCCAAGGCATCACTCAGAGCACTGGGGGAGTTTGGGGGGCACCTCCTGGGAGAGGGAGAGCTCTGAACATTTTCCACATCACAGAACACCTGCAGAACATCTTCACCACTCATCCTGACCAACCCAACACTGTAGTTACAAACTCATCTCATCCCAAAAGCAATCCTGGAGAAAAGTGTTCCCAAACTGATGTGTGGGTTTGGGGTTTTTCGGATGCTTTTTCTGGAGGTGGAGGTGTGGTATTTCTTTTGTTTGGCTTTTAATAAATTTCACACAGGAAGCTTTTGAAGTTGGACATGTGTGATGTCCAAGACACCCAATTCTTATTAAAAAATTATCTTATGAGGCATTTCTTCGGCATTTCACCTTTGGCATGAAGTCAGCAGCACATACAGAATCAAAAATAACACTTCCACTGAAATGAATACTGCAAGTAACATCGTCCCAGTTCAGAATTCTCCTCTTAAACGTGAGACTTGCTCTACAGATTCTGCAATTTTTCTTACATACCTCAC
The DNA here is from genome assembly GCF_015227805.2 of Hirundo rustica. Taxonomy (NCBI): domain Eukaryota; kingdom Metazoa; phylum Chordata; class Aves; order Passeriformes; family Hirundinidae; genus Hirundo; species Hirundo rustica. Next base: position 1,022,351 of record NC_053465.1, read on the forward strand.
TGAAATGCTATTTAAAGAGACACTGAAAGAACAGGCAAAGCCCCAGCGAAGGAGTTTGTCCAGGGGAGCAGCACAAACACCCTTCCCTCGCAGGAACTGATTCTGTAACTTCAGCACATGCTGCAGCACAAACACTTCCTGAAAACCTTTTCTGCCCCAACATCCCACACCATTCCTGGTTCTTCCAGCATTCCTGGATTTCAGTAGCCACTGATGTTTCTACAAGTGTTTAAAGGTACATTATACCTCAAATTTCTATTTAACTCCTAATTTGTGTGGAACCTAAACAGGTCCAAGAATAAATCATGGCATACACAAATACCTCCCTGTCCTCCTAACTCTGGAGCATTTTTGCTCTAACTCTTGCAGGCGCCATACTTACTTCTATATGTTCTTTACAGTATTCCAAACCAATGTCACTAAGTATTTTTTTCACAGTTTTCCGGGCCTTTCTTAAACTGCCAAGGTTGTTGACAGGAAGTTGGAACATAGTTTCTATTGGAAAAGAAGAGTAAGAGAAAAGGTTTAAGTCAAATGTGTTTTGTCTGACAGTGCCGCACTTTAAATTATCAGCAATTCTGCCTCATTCCCCCACAGAACTGGCAGCAGAGCTGTACCATTCCCTCACACTGCCCATGCAGAGGGCACCTCAAAACCAGCAACAAACTGATGGAACAACTGCTGCAGGAGCAATGGGCTGCCTCTGGAAACAACTTTCATTGCTTTGGAGTGTCTGTAGTTACCAAGTACTGAAGTACTTCAGAACTCAATTCTCTCCTGTGCAGTGTGTCCTAACTGATCTGAAAACTGGCAAACTGAGCTTCAAGGTTTGTGTCAGTCTTACAAGAGATCTCAGCATCTCTTCAATGATAAATATGCTTTTTGTATTCTGCTGTAGTTAGAGTAAGAAATTAATGCTGTTTCCTTCCTCTGCTGTACTCAGAGCTTTAACTGGTTGAAACTGTTTAGCAAACATTCTCCTAGGAAGAGGGGACCTGAAAGCTTGGTCAGATCCCTCCAGAGAGAAACCACTGGGAAAAGCACAAGAGATGGCTTAAACCTCTCTGTGTCCCTGGGAATTGTCAGCCTCCCTCCATCAGTGCCCACAGTTCCACTGGGCCGGGCTGGGGCTGCCCAGCTGAAGGGAATCCAACTCACAAACTGCTCTTTTCCTCTGCTCTAGCCATCCTCATCTGTACTGTAAAAACAATGTCTAACACAACCTAGAGCAAGCCAGGTCCCTTTTAAAGACATGAAAGGTGATTTCAGTGCTTCAGAAACACCTCCAGTCACGGCATGATCCCATTTTTCAGAAAAAACTCAGTGAAGCAGCTCAATCAAGTATGGTCAGGATTTGAATGAATATTTTCAAGTGAAATTCAAATCCAAGGAGATCATCAGAAATGTTATTCCCGGTGATTAACACAAACTGCAGAAAGAGCAGTGCAGGAACACAGTGCATAAAGCTCCTGGCAGGCTGGGCTGCTCTCCTCAAAACCCAAGTTCCCACCTGAAGAATGAACCCCTGTGCTTGCAAAGAAAAGCATTTTTGGTCTCATGACACAGCCAGAGTCAGTGCAGAGCTTGTCTTTAAGCACTGATCACTTGTACACCTGAGTCAGCCACAAGTCTCAAAATACTGCTTGATATCAAACAGCCGATTTCAAAATGCCACTGGACTTGTTCACCAAAGGAATCAAATGCTTTCTCTTAATTCCTGTGTTTAACACAGCTGAACATGCCACAGGTACCATGATATACAGAAACTCAAAGAAAGCCAATTATTTACAACTGCCTGAAACACCTCTGGTCTATCTGCAGCACCTTCCTGCCTCAGTCAAATTTTAAAGACATGAAATTCCCTAGATCTTCCTATCACCACCCATCCTAACAGAGGATAGTTAGATCTTCACACCTGAAACATGGAACTTTTAAATGTCAGCTTTTAACATCAACCTCACTTTGCAAGTTCTGCTGGATAGCTGAATCCAACTCACCTAATTGTAACAAAACCCCTCCTCCTCAGGCAAATACATTCATTTCATTTAGGAAATGTCTGACTACTTGATCATAGCGAGTGGAGAGCCAGATACAGTCTGATATTATTACAGGCTGTGACTACAACAAAAGCTTTTAGCATCTCTATCCATTTCTATTTACAGCAAATAACTCCAATTGTAATGTAAACATCACTCTGCTGGCATCTCCTTGGATGGGGACATAAAAGCAGTTGGGATTAAGCAGCCTCTCAAATAAACATCTAGGCGTTAATGCTGCTCTGGGAATAATGCATCCCTTATCTGACCAAAAGCTGGTGTTTAAGGGAAGACACCTGGAGCATCTCTGACCACATCAATCCACACTGAAGTGCTGGGTGGAACGAATAAATGACTGCTTAAAACCAACCCCAACAGTGCCCTGAACTAGGAATATCCACGGTGGATCTCCAGATGCCTCAGAAGGCAGATCCCAAAGCTCTCCCACGTCCAGTGTGTGTGTACATAGACTGCACCAGTCACAAGGAAATGGCAAAGGAAGCACAGTGACTGTGAGCAGGATCTGGAACCTTGCTTTGCCCTGTTTGTGCAGCTCCCAGCAGAAAAGACAAGCTATGAAAGAGCAGAAGATAACTAATTTAGAAGCACGGTACTCAAAGTTCTCATTTCACATTTGCAACAGTGAGGGCTTTCTTCACTCCATTCCTGGGGCAGTGCACAAGCCCTCCCTCTGATCTCAGCACTACTGTGACCCCAGAGAAGGTGTGCCCTTGGACACAGAAACACCAAACCCCCACAGCAGCCACATCACCAGAGGGGACAGAAAGCCTGCACCTGTCCCTGCACTGCAAGAGCTATTTCCATTTTAGTGCAACTGAAATCTTAATTCTCCACTGGCTCTTTTGTACTTTGGCCCTGGTCAGGAGCCCCCTCTGATGGCCCAGGTAAGAGGTGTTGGGATGTTCCTGCTCTGACCCAGGAAATGGGGGATCTTCCTTTGTGCAGCTTCACACCAACACAGCCCTTCCTTTTCCCTCCACTGAAACCTCCAGCCAATATTCCAGATGTGCCCCACTGTGCTACTGTCATACCTGGACATTATTCCGGGTGCTTCTTGCGCTTGGTTGATGTCTCAGCTTTGGTACAGAACAACCAAGCACAATGGATTTTTACTGTCACAGGCTGCAGAGTAAACAACCGTTTTCAACCAGAAGACCTAAAGAAATCATCTGGAGGAAGATGCGGCTGTGTAAAGGAACCACGACAGCCCCATTTTAGTTTTCTAGCAAACCTACTCTGCTTAACTGGAAATGCCACCATGTCCTGCCACTGCCAGGGAAGCCTCCCACGAGCAGCAGGCACAGAAGGTGGGGACCCTGAGCACTGCACTGAGCAGGAGCCTGCACTCAGCAGGGTGTGGGGACAGCATCACTGCGAAACGGCAAGTGAACACCAACCATGGAATGCCCGAGAGCTGTAAACAAACCCCCCTAGAGCCCAGTGCCTCTGATCTTGTTCAGGCACCCCAGAGCTGGCCAGGGCTCCTCACAGAGGCCACTCCAGCTAGCCCTCCTGCACTAAGGTAATTTCTTCAGTGGATCATCATGGACTGGCCTGGGTTTGAAGGAACATTAAAGCCCATCCAGTGCCACCCCTGCCATGGGCACGGACACCTTCCACCATCCCAGGCCGCTCCAAGCCCCATTGTCCAACCCGGCCTTGGACACTGCGGGGGACGGGCAGCCACAGCTTCTCTGGGATATCTCTACCAGGACCTCACGGGGAAGAGTTTCTTCTTAATGTCTTCTCATCTCTTCTTTTTTATCTATTGAGCTGAATGTTTCTTAAAAACAATTCATGAAATTTACACTTCCGTTCAACTTTTGCTAAATAAGTGACCTCAGAATAAAACTGTGGATGTGATTACAACCCTCTTATGAATGTTATTAAAAAGAATGAAATAAAGCATCAGTTTTACCTTCTCTTACGAGCACATGAGGTTGACCCCTCCCTTCCTAATGTTCTCATTTATTCCTATTATGAAGACTGAGAAAACCTGAGCTTTTTGGTGATCTGACAACCAGAATTACCAACTACAGTGTTGAACAAAGCATTAGGTGTGAACAAGTGTGCAAAACAGACATTTGTATAAGCAAGGTGCAAACCCAGCCTGTCCTGTCCCATCGTGACTGAGTTCAGACATCCTCAGCTCAATCTTGTCTTACTAAAATAATCAGCAGTGTAAGAACTCCAGTTCATTAAAGCAGATTTTAAATCAATTTTAAGCTAAATGATACTATATGCTGTTATTTCTGTGTATGCTTATAAAACACAACTGCTCTTCCTCAGTTTTCCCCTCTCCCCCTCATCATCCTCTGCTGCTTCACAAGGTCCATCCTTTCCGTGATTTCCCCCTCTCCTCCTCTCTTTGCTGGTTCTTGGCCTTCTTGGTCCTTACCTCGCTCATTTTCCCTCTTCTCCTCTTCCCTGTGCCAATTCATAGCGTCCACATTCTTTCGTCGTTCTCTCTCATCCTGTCTCCACCGCTTCTTGATATCTTTGTCCTTAACTTGCTCATTTTCTCTCCTCTTCTCATCATCCCTGTGCCATTTTATTGTTTCTGTATTTTTCTGCGGCTCCACGCTCCTTTTGAGATAGTCTTGTCGCCTCCTCCTCTTTTTTAACATATCCCTTTCCCTGGCACGAGCCTGCTTTTCTTTCTGGGAAAGAAAAGCTTTACGGGGCATCATGAGCTGCTGCTGTACCTGCAATAATATCGTATCCATGGAATAATGCACTCCAGACATGCACAACACCTCATTTGGAGCTCCACGCTCCACGCGCTCAGCCAAGGCAATGCCCTGCTCCTCCTGGGGCTGGCTCCGAGCGGGGTCCGGCCGGGCCGGGCCGGGCAGTGACCCCGGGAGCCCCGGCTGAGCAGTGGCAGCGGCGTTTCTGTCCCGTCCCTGCAGCTCCTCCTCCCCCAGAGCCTTTGGCAGCCCCTCGGCACTGCTGCTCCCGCTGAGGAACAGCCCGCGTGTGCACAGAGGTGTGAAGGGAACTCGGGGACCCTCAAACCTGTCTCCTCTCTTCCTGGAGAGATACATTTAATCCATTAATCCACATTAAAGGTGCTCATCCCAGGCCTCCACCTCCACCCAGCTGGGTGAAAATGGCTCTCTTGGCTGGGAGGAGGGATTAGGAGACAAGCCACAATCTGAAAAATTGTGTAAGCTTTGTTTCCTGGGGAAACCTGGCCAAAACATTTAACTGCAGTTAATGAAATAAGTCCTGACTCATCTACCCAGACTTCCTCCAAGTGTGTTGTGTCTTGCTATTCGCAGGAACAAAGGGGAAAAAAAGAGACAATTTACTTGGAGTTTCTGCTGACAGCATTCCTGAGGGATGGGGCTTCTTGGGGTCGGTGTTTGGAGGCTTGGGGCTTTTTGCTTCTAAAGAGGCGTCAATGGAGACTACACATAACAGGTTGTTTTTACTTTTGGTCATTGTAGTCACCGAACGCCTTCACTTTCAAATGTAACAGTGTTAATACCTGCAATTTTGAAACCATGGAAGAATTTATACCATTATTGATAACCTTTAAATATTTTTCTGAAATGGCAAACTGCAGTTGAAGGCCAGGTTTGAGATTTTTGGTTGGGTTTTTGTTAAGTTTTGAAGAAAGATTTGCAGAGGTCTAATCAAAATGAAAACTGCAGAAAGGACAAAATTACTAGATTACAATATTTAAGCAAAGCCTAAAACAAAATGAAACAAATGTACTTTTAAAATTTAGCTACCTTATGGAAAGCACTTGTTCCCAGCATGCAATACTCCATCTTTTTCCTACAGAAAAAGCAATGTTTCAAACCCTTATTCTAAAAGCTGCTCCTTTCCCCTACAATACACCCCACCCTGCACACTTAAACCCTCTGCTCTGGTCCATGGCCTTTGTTAGGGCTGTTTCATGATCCCATGGCTTTCATTCCAATAATTCAACCCCAAATTTCTTAATATGCATAATAATGCTAAAAGGGAAGGGCTGCAGCAGAGTCAAACACCATAATCAAAAAAATTCATGCAGTGTGGTAACACATTAGTATTTAAATTCAGATTATGCTAAAAATTACTTCATTAAAAGGGTAGCTCTGTACCAGACAGCCTGGGATTGGGTATTACATATTTCTCAGTAACAGTTGGCATTAAAATCAAAAAGCAACGGGAACCCAGGATCAGCATCCTCAGCACAACCCAGACACTGCAAATCTGTACCATAGTTTCAGTTCTCTGTGGGCTGGGTGCCAGGACATTACTGCTGTTTACTAGAGCAAACTTAACTCATTAACTTTGTTAATGTACATTATCATTACAATTTTATCAGTAACCTGGTTCAATTTCAATAACAATAACATGAAGTAAATTGCAAGTGAAACACATCATGCAAACAATTCTCCCTCCCCCACCCAAGGCAAGTACCAGCCTTTCAACCTGTCATTGCTGTATTTTCTTTCATTTGTTTTTGAATGGTTTGTTGTCGGGGGTTTCTTCCCCTTTGGTTTTATCTTTTCACAGGATTCTCCCCTCCCTTTATACAGCCCACTTTGACTGATCAGTTTATAGACAAATGAGAGAAAGCACCTTAATAAAGAACATTTCAGCTGAATATCCAAAACCAAACATTTCACTTGATATTTAAATAAGACGTCATATTCCAAGGAATAACTTAAAGGGACATCCAACTTAAACTGCAGATCTCCGAACTTCCCTATCCCAAGTCAGAGGGTTTCCCCCAGTCTGTTTAGCATTTCAGAGTCATCTCTGCTGCAGTCTAAACCAGCTTTCACTTTCACCTCTGATGGTTTTAAACCGACAGAAGAGGGAAAATTTTAAACCAGGAAACCAATTCATCTGCAGCGAAACTGCCAGTGATTGAACCCAAATCCCCCAAACCTCTCAGTTTTTCTAGAGTCCAAGTTGGTGTTCCTTTAAGTTCAAAACACCCAAACCTCAGAAGTGAACAGTCAGAACTATCCTTGCAACTACTTTTTGCCCAAATGAAGATCATCACTCTCCCCATCTCTGCAGTATTTCTGATGAGGCATTTACCTCCAAAATGAATGGTGCTTGGGCGTCCCAGACTCATTGGACAAGTTTCAAGCACAAGCCTCCAAAGCCAATTCTCCTTGCAGAAGTGTGTTACAGGGCTGTGTTACACCCCCGGGGGAGCCCAGAGCCCGGGCACCGAGGAAGGCTCATACCCTGCTGAGAAAACAGAGAGCAGAGACAAGAGAGAAGAGATGTGATAAGGGCACTCTCACACTGACAGGTACAAACCCCAGCCCCGTGCCTCTGCTGGGGCTGCAGGGCAGCTGTGCTGCAGGTCTGAGCAGGTGTGTGCTCCAACAAGCGATTCTGCTGGGGGATGCTGCCCGAGGAACGCTGCGGAGCTCAGATTTCAGCTCAGGTACCCAGTTCAGAAACCCAGCAGTGCAGAGCCCGGGAATGCTCCTCCTCACGCTCCATCCACCCTCTGCAGTGCCATGTGCTCCTCAGCTGAGCTGTCAGCACCACAGCACAGCTGCACCTGGGGGCCTCGGCGACGCTGCCACCATCCCCAACACTTCCTTGGAGGTTCCCATACACCTTGGAGATGTCCCACCTTCCGTGAAAATGGGACAGCAAACAGGTGACACGGCCTTCAGCCACAGCCCTGGGGACACACAGTCCTCTGGAAAGCACTCAGATTGAATCTGGCAGAGGATGGGAAGTTCGGGGGAATTGCAAGACTGATCCTTCTTCAGCTGACATCACCCACGGATAGAAAACCAGTCTTGCACAGACTGGAAACACAACGCATTAGAACCATGAAATCTGAAACTACCAAATCAAAAGTTTATAAAAGCAAAACTTGTTGAGTCATTAATAATTACTCTGCCAGGGAATAAGGCAATATAAATTGTTAGATTTTAATCTCTTGATTATTCAGATAGAACATCCACAGCCTGAAGTACTGAGTGCTTTTCTTTGGCAAATACACTTCCAACACAAGACACTACAACATTTTAAGAAATTAAAGACAACATGCTTAAAATACTTCACGTGACAGCAAAACTGAACACTGGAATGTTGCATGTGCTCTGACAGGAGCATCACCCATACCTTCAGCCATGCAAGGATGGATGATGGGTTATCTTGTTTTTTGTGTTTGGGATCAGTTTCTGACTAGAAGACAGACCGTCCCTGTGTGTCAAGAAGTCCAAATGAACTCTCTCCCAGGGAGTCCTCCCTGCAGCAGACACACTTCTGGGTGAGGACCCATCAGCCTCAAGAGCAGATCAGAGGCAATTACTGCATCAGGCTGATGATACTGAGCTCAGGGAAGTACTTCATCCCATGCTGGGTCTCCCAAACACTGAGGATCATTTCTGTGTGCTGCTGACAAGGATCCCCAAGCATCTGGCATGTTTCTTACTTTATGTCATCCAAATTCCTTTGATTTTAGCCAATATTTCGCCAGTATTTCAAGCTGAAGAAGTTACTGGTTTATACCCGACGGCCCAACACAGAATCACACACCAGAGCTGGCAGCAGCTCCGTGTTCCCGGGCGAGATGAAACAAGACTTGGTTTCTCGATATTTTTATTTCCCTACTGCAACTGCTTTTGAAACAAAGTAACAATTTGTCCAGCAAAGTGCCTTTTATAGGCAGCCATTAAACAGATTTGCAGAGAAGGCTGGTAATGCTACACTGAGTGAAACCTCTAAAATACAGGGAAAATATGCAAGAAAATGAACCTGCGGTTCCCACAGCAACAGAAAAGCTGCATTTCTGTGTATACAGGTTAAATGATGCTCTCTGGTGTGATGCTGTAGAATATTCTATATTCACATGAGGACAGCGATGGCCTGGCCCTGGGACTCGGACCTGACGATTCCAGGACAGCTGAGTAAGGAACAGGGACAGCCAGGAATCACAAAGTTATCTCAGGGAAGAGTGAGCAAGTGAGACAAAAAAGGAGGAGAATTATCAGAGAGAAGAGAGAATTTGGGAGAACAGAAACTACTGAGAGCTTCCTTGAAAGTGAGAGCTGCAATTAATTCTCTCCTCCCTGTACCGAGTGATTGAAGAGTCCATTCCAACACACCTCTCACTGGCTGACATTGAGCATTTTCACTTTCTCCCCCTGGACTCTTCCCTTTCCTCCTTATTTAAGCATTTCTGGCCTAGTTTTGTGAGGGCTGTGCACCCACACTCCTGCGAAGGTAATGAGATTTGCAGTTCAGCAGCACATCCGAAATGCCAGACAAGCGAGGGCTCCTCTTACAATCCGCTATAGCCCTGGAGGGAGCCTGTTCTGTAACAGCGACATCTCCAACCGAGAGCACCTCCCCAGCCTGGCCCCCGAGCCACCTGCAGAGGGGATCTGGGTGCAGAGCCAGCCCTCCTGCTCGGGTCTGTACCCAAAACAGGACAGGGCACATGAAAGAACAATCTACACAAACCCTCTGAAAAGCTCAGCTTTAAAAGTGAGATTATCCAACTGACAGAAATCCCCAGCTGCAGGTTTGCTACCTGGCCAAAGCACGGTAACACCAGAGCCATGCTGTGCACAGGACACACTCCAGCTCTCCCCCACAGGCAAACGGGCAATTTGTTAACAGCCCTTTGTCAAAAAGCCAAGGATTTAAAAATATTAAAAACCACTTCAGAGATTAGATCAGCAACTTCCAAAACCATTTTCAAGTAGTGTGTCAAAACAAAAGGACCATTTCACACCACTTCTCAGGGCACCCTACACAAACATGGCCTCAGGAGAGAAGTCCATCTAAAATGTGGTACTGGAGAAAACCATTTTATCCTTGGGAGGAAATTCTGAGCCTAAAAATTTTTAACATCCCGTTTCAGTGGTTACAGGCAATTTTCAGCAAAGGTTTACGAAACTCTGGTTCATACCTTTTGGTTTGGGCTTGCTGCCTAGCCTCAGCCTGACTGTTGCATAAAGAACTCCCAACTTCCCATCCAAGGAAGAACTATGGAAGGCAGTTGTAGTGAAAGGGATCAGTAAGGCTGATATGCCTCAGTCTCCAGTCATTCTTTATTTAAGGGCTAAAAAAGCACCTTCTGCAGCCCCGCAGACAGGGATCTCCTAAGTCATTCACACACTTCTCGTTCTTGCTCAATTTCTGGAATTTTCCACTGGAGCCCGAAGCTCCATCTGGTGGGTGTGGACACTCACTGCAAAACTGAGCGGGAATTAACTGTTTCCTCCTCAACTTCACCTCAGCAGGAGGAGCGCCGGGCACTGTGGAATCTCTATGCCCCGATGTGAAACACAAAATGGTCACATTCTGATTGCTCTGGGAACCACAACTCCTTATTTCTGTCCTGATGAACAACCTGCTTCCCTCGGCACTGCTGGGAACTCCTGGTGGGTTTCTGATTTTGATGATGCAGGCTGAGGTATGTTAAAGAATGCTGGTAGCTGTAGTTCAATGTTTTCTGACGGATCTTTTCAACATACAGGATAAAGGCCACAGCAACTCTGGAAACCTCTGTAGCATGAAAAGCACTTTGAAATCAGGGCACAGGAAATCCTGAATTACAGGCACTCACAGCTCCAGAATTAGGCTTGCACACTTCCTGACATCTTAGGGAATATCTTTTGTGACTGTTCAAGGCCTCCACAGATAAATGTTTATATGCACACGACATGGGCAGTTAAATCAATATTCAATACACATCCTCAGTGTGAGAGCCAGGCTTGTTCAGGGCTATTTCTAAAAGATTTTGGTGTGAAATGCAATAAAGCCTGCACATCTTGCAGAAATTTGAAATCGAGACTGGAGATCATTGAAGCACAAAGGATATTATTTGCTTACACCATGATATCCACACTTCAGTGATCAGGAAAAAAGGCTGCATGAATATTCCCCACAATTCCAAAAAAATCCACATCTAGATTGTAGCTAAGCATGAACAATCCCAGAGTAAAAATAATTTTGTAAATAGAAGCATGATTAATGAATGAGCAGTTACCATTTAAATTAAATCAAGAACCATCTTAAAATTTTCAATCCAAAGCTCACAAAAACATTCGTGTAATTAAACAAAGCAGCACAGTGGTTGCTGTAAAATGTGCAAGAACAAAGCAAATAATCAATATACATGTAATTTATGACTGGATTACACTGACTGGAAAACTGCAGCCAGATTAGACTGCAAGCGAAAACGGTCCCCTGCCCTCTGTGTCGTGTTTCCTGACATCAGCACCGTGTCAACAGCCACAGAGAGCCCTGATGCACCCAGAGCAGCGGTCTGGGGCAGGGCAGCTCCTTCCCTCACCCAAAGAGCCCGGTCTGGGGCAGGGCAGCTCCTTCCCTCACCCAAAGAGCCCGGTCTGGGGCAGAGCAGCTCCTTCCCTCACCCAAAGAGCCCGGTCTGGGGCAGGGCAGCTCCTTCCCTCACCCAAAGAGCCCGGTCTGGGGCAGGGCAGCTCCTTCCCTCACCCAAAGAGCCCGGTCTGGGGCAGGGCAGCTCCTTCCTTCACCCAAAGAGCCCGGTCTGGGGCAGGGCAGCTCCTTCCCTCACCCAAACATTGCTGCTGGGCCCTGGCCAAGCCCTGGGGCAGCAGGAAACAGCTCCAGCCTTGCCCTGGCAGCTCCCACACACTCACACACAGATACACACACTCAGACAGGCACAGATACACACAGACACTCAGGCACAGATATACACACACAACGCACACACACACTCACAGACAGGCACAGATACACACAGACACTCAGACAGGCACAGATACACAAGGACACTCAGGCACAGATATACACACACAGCACACACACACTCACAGACAGGCACAGATACACACAGACACTCAGGCACAGATACACACACACACTCAGACAGGCACAGATACACAAGGACACTCAGGCACAGATATACACACACAACGCACACACACACTCACAGACAGGCACAGATACACACAGACACTCAGAAAGGCACAGATACACACACACACTCACAGACAGGCACAGATACACACACACACTCACAGGCACAGATACACAAGGACACTCAGGCACAGATATACACACACAACGCACACACACACTCACAGACAGGCACAGATGCACACTCAGACAACACACACACACTCAGGTATTCACACCCAGAGCGCCGAGCAGCCCTGCTGTGCCCTCAGCAGCCACAGGCACGGCTGTGTGGAGGGGCAGCACAAACCAGCACACAAAAGAGCACACCAATACTTTCCCCAGCTCATCCAAAGCCCCGCCAATCCATGCTGTCTCAGACAGCAGATCCAGCAGATACTGGAGGGATCTCGCCAACTGGCTGCATCTGAGTTTTCCGAGGGTAAAAATAGGCACTGAAGGAGGCTGGTGCTGCTTGTTTTCCCTCGCCTTACACTTCACACACGCGAGGCACAAATGCTGCCATTACAACACGGGAGAAACGCTGTAAACAAGAGCTTCAGATCAGTCTTACACTGCACATTTCTTACCTCTCTCCCTTTCTGTCTAAGCACAGCTCCCAAGGGCTCCAATCCCTGCCTAGGTTCCAGCGTTAGTCCAGTCCACCTCAGCTACTGCTGTCTTCCATCTGCCTCAGGAACCTCTGATAGGCAAAGGGCTTCACAGCAGCAGCAATGGGGAAACAAAACAAAAGAGAAGATCACAAACTTGAGTTTGGCTAATTAGGTGATAAAAAGCATTTTAAGATCACTATCTTGCCCACTTAGATTTCCAGAGCCATTTTGTCCCCTTACTGTTGATGCTACGAAGCTGCATCACCAACAGCTCCCTTGGCCCAGCTGCAGCACGAGCACAAACTGAGATCCCGAGTCCCATCACAAATCACTGCACAGCAGAGGGAGAACAGGGTGAAAGAAAGCATTGCCTGAGACCCAGGAGAGGAGCTGGGGCAGGGAAGAAACAGCCAACAGTGAAGGCAGGCTCGAGAGCAGGCCCTCTCCTCCACCTGCAGGACTGGAGGAGTTGGAGTGCTCCCTCACACAGCTGCTCGCACAGTTGCTTTATTTTTGTTTCCTGTAAATTGTTTTAGATACTACTTGAGAAGTAGATATTAAATGAAATATTTTTGCCATGTGATCTGCATATATCTGCAGGTGTGATGTGTCCACAGGGTCAACTACACAGGCCTTGGACTCACCAGCCACTCCCGGTTTACATCTAAGTAATCTTTAATGCCACCTTAAAAAAACCACCCAAAACAGTAAGGATATAAATGGTGGTAACTGAAAGTGACTCACTGCAGGAAAAATGGTATTTACTCCATTCTTACTCCAAACCATCAACCCTCATTCACATTCAAGAGCACTACAGAGCAATCAGAGACACTAAATACAAGTTCCTGTTTGCCTTTTGACACCAGAGCTGCAGTGAAGCTCTGAACAACCCAGTTCTTGCCTTGAGGCACATGGCCCTCAGGTAGATAAACAACAGTTACACCCTCTCCAAGAAGCCTTTATTCAAATCTGGAACACCCGTTTGGTTTTTAAACCACACCTAAGTTCTTCCTGAAAGCTCAAAAGGAACAGGCCAATTTGGCCATCCTGCCTAGGAAAGCAAGCGCATTCTTCCCAAATGTGTCAGGTGAGGCAAAATAAACCTCCCGCACATACTGAAGGTACAGGATTTATTTTAAATAAAACTAAATTAACATCAACAAGGGTTCTTTTTCTTCCAATGCAAAGAGACTCAGAGCAGCACCTTTCATTGTCATCTCCACCTCTTACACTATCAAGAAACACCTCTAGCAACAGATTTATTTATATGAGCAGAACTATTTCCACATTAAAATTATCCTGTTACAGTTCTGTTCATAGGAACCATACCCTATATATATTTATACACACAAATCTGGGCGCAGAGCAGCTCTTGACTCAGTATAACAAAATAACCGGTGTGATGCTTGTTTAGATACAGGCCAGCATAGTCAGCTGTTGCCTTTTTAAACAGGCGTGTCGCACACATCTTAAAGAAAATAATCCCACTAAAAGCAGCATTAGTAATATACAAACTCAGCTGAACTAACTACTTTTAAAAATCCCTCAATTTTGCCCATGCAGGTAGAGCAGCTCCACCGGCACCTGTGAAAGGACTCAGTGAGCAGCTGCAGCCCCAGAGCTGTTCCCTGCCTCTCCTGGCACCTCTCCTACAGTCTTTAGACTGGCCCTCCTCAGATCTGACACTGCTTTGTTCATTCCCAACGGAATTTTGTCTCCCTTAAACATCTCAAGTAGTGGAGCAAAGATAACTTCCCCTTTCTGAAAACAAACCCCACAAAAACCACCCCAATACGTTTCCTATTAAGCTGCTAAATCTTATTTGCAGCTACCTCAAAAGAAACACATTAACCCAGGAGCACCGTCTTTGATTCCACAAAATCACTTGTTTCAATTTCTTTCTTTGCATCAATCAAATCAGCTGCCATCTTAATAACAAGCCATAAAATATACATTTGGATTGTATGACTTATGACTACTGATAAGATTCCGATATGCTTCCGTATTCCAGGAATCCTACCGTAAACTTCCATGTTTACCTTCAGTATTTATGTTTTTACAGAGTGGTAAAGCTGACTGGGAATAATTACCCATTATTCACCCTGCAGTGTGTGAGCAGCACAACTCACCTGCCCCAGAACGCTGTCCTGCATTTCCCTAGAGCTCACAGCGAGCTCAGAACAGCACAGGGCAGCACCAATAAATGAGAGTTCACACTTTACCCACAGGCTGCGGCAATAACGGGGACCTGCGTCAGTGACGGGGAGCACTTCTGCCCTGCACACACAGAAAACCCACCAAGTTCCTCCTCTCAGCCTGAGGAGCACACGCACCTTCCTGGGCGCTGTGTTTGTGCAGCTGATGCCTAACACCGCAGGGCATGAACTTTCCTAAACAGTCAGGAAGTTCCTCTCCTGGGAAGACTTTTCATTCCCAACACTCGGCAAAGGAGTCACCTTTCACCTTCCTCATCTCCTGCACATCCACAGCATCCACCTCCCACAGCCTAACACACAAGCGAACCTCAGGCTCTTCATGACAACACACCCTGAAGCATAAATAGCGGTAACTGAAAGAGGTGCCTTCTACAAACCTGTCTGATGGACCAGCACTTCAATTCAAAACAGAAAAATTCATTTTAGTAATGGCGCACTAAAACTGTATCAGTTTTCAGTGATCTCAGAGATGTCCCCTGGGAGCACCTCATGTCTGCTGGATACCAAAGAGTCACTCTCAAATGCTAAATAAGAAATAATACTAAGTTGAGCAAAGGGCAGCCAACCATCAAAAACAGTGCAAAAACATCTAGCTTAGGATCACTTTTGGAGAACAAGTTATTAGTTGTGTGTCAAAAAGAACAACTCTATTTAGACTGAAGTTGGAATATTTGCTGTAATAATCTTCAGAAAAGGTAACCATTATGTTACAACCCATCAGCATCTGGTGCAATTCTCTTAAAAGCAGGTTGTTTCTCTTCTGTTGTCTCTTTTAAGATTTCAGCACATATCATGGTAGATGTCCATCTCCTGATATCAAATTACTGCCCAACATCTGCAACTGCACATGTGCAAAGGAACCAAGCTTTGGTTTGTTATTAAAAACAGAAAAAAAAGGGCTTTTCTGTTTCTTAAGCAGGCTGATCCATCCTTCTCACCTAAAAGGATGACAACTTGTGATTATGAGTTCACGGAGTCCTGAAGTGAAAGTTTTCCCAAGTAGAAGACCCTGCAGGAGGGAGCACTGCTGGGGCACACAGGGCTGAGCTACACAGCAGCCAGCTAAGGTCGGTCCACGCTACCCTGACAGGCAGGAATCCTCTGCCTCCAAACAGAAACAGAAAATACCAGCAAAAAATAAACACAGCTAGGGAAAACCCCACAACTTGAGAGAAACGGGGATTTCTCTACAAGGAAAGCAAACCTCTTTGACACCTACCAAATGGATTAAACAACACCCAACAAACAACAACCATCAACACCTGGGAGCGCACAGTTCCGAGGGCTCTGCCCCGTGGTCCCAGACAAAGCCCCTCGAGGCTCACCCCGCACCGGGGGGGTTTCGGGGGCTGCACCCACGTGCCCAGAGCTGGGATAGCCACCGTCCCTGCGAGCCGGGCCCGAGCCGTGACAGGAGCCGGCCCGAGCCGTGACAGGAGCCGTGACAGGAGCCGTGACACGGGCCAGGCCCGACCCGCCCGTTCCCTGCCGGTGCCCCGGGCCGTGCCCCCCCCCCGCCGCAGCGGTGCCCGCCGCGCAGGGCGCCCCCTGCCGGCTGCCGCCGCGCAGCGCCCCGGCCGGGCTGCGGCGGATTTCGGGGGGGCCGGGGTGTCACACCCGCGGCCGCTGCCGGGAGGCACCGGGGGTGCGCGGACACCCCGGCACCGGGAACGCACTGCCACTCGTTCCGGAGCCGCCGCCCGGGCTGCAGCCGCCGGGGGAAGAGGGTGCGTGGCACCGGGGTATCCGTTCGGCGCGGCCGCGAGGCTCCGGGTTTGGTGTCCCCCGCCTTTGTCTGAGGAACCGGCGCCGGTAACCGTAGCCCGGGGCAGGGATGGGTGAGGCAACGCCGCTGCATCCCGCAGATGCGGCTCGGGATGGCAGCGGTGGATCCCGCCTTTTCCCGCGGCCAGGGACCCCTCGGCTGCTCCCATTCATCGCGCCGCTCCAGCACCAACTCCGCCTGCGGGGCCCGGTGCGGCCGCACACCGGGATGTGGGACCCGGCCGGCGGCTGGCGGTCCCGCTCCCTCGGGCTGCCGGGACACGTCCGTGCGGGGAAGGGAGGCGTCCGGGGCCGGCGGCGGGGAGGGAGCAGCGCCGCGGTGCCCGCAGCCGCCGGGGCTCCTCAACATGTGTGCGGGCGGGGAGGGGCCGCTGCCGGCTCCGCACGCCCGGTGCGGCGGGCAGGGCGGCGGGCACGGCGCGGGATGCCCGGGGGAGGGAGGGGGCGGTCGGGCGCCGTCCCCGCCCGGGTCGCACCGCGAACCCGCGCTCGCACCTACCTGACCGGGCTCTCTTCGCAGCGAGGGCGGGCTGGGGCGGGGGGGTAGGGGGGGGGAGGGGGCCGCCGGACCCTCCCCGGCGCCGCCTGGTCCCGGGGCGGGCGGGCGGAGCGGAGCCGCCGGCGGCGCGGGGGAGACAAAGGGGGAAATGACGGGGGGGGTGCAGTGTGCGGGGCGGGCGGTGCGGAGCGGCCTCGGGGGCGGGGGCGGCGGTCACTGGGCCGGGTGCCCGGGGCGGGGGCGCGGGCGGGGGCAGCGCCCGGGCCCCTCAGACAATACAGCCGGGTCCCGCTGCCCAGAGCCTGCCCGGGCCAAGATGGCGGCCGAGAAAGAGCGGAAGTGACGCCAGACCCTCATTAGCATACGGGACTCATTGTCCGGCGGGAGGGGAGGGGGCCGCGCCCCGGGGGGGCGGGGGAGCCCCGGGGGTCCCGGCGGGACCGGCCCCGCCGCGCCCGCCGCACCGGGCGGTGACTCGGCTCCGCCGCGGGGGGGCCCCCGCGGGGCGCACCGGGGCGGCCGCGGCCATGGCGGCGGCGGCGGCGGCGGCGGGATCTACCCCGGCCCCGCTAGGAGGCGCCGCGCCCTGCGGCTGGGTCCGGCGCGGGGATCCCTCCGCCGCGCCCCCGGCCGGGACTACATCTCGTCCTGAGGGGCCGCCGCCGCCGGGGCGGGGGCGCGAGCGGGGCGGGGCACGTGACCGCGGGGGGCGCGCACGTGACCGCCGGGCGGCCCCGGGAGCGCGCGCGGGCCTCGTGCGGCGGCGGCGCCTCAGGGGCGCGCCCGGCCCGGCCCCGCGGGCCCCGGGACCGCCCTGGCCTGGCCCGGCCCTTCTGCCTGCCTCCGGCCGCCTTGCCACCCCTGCCCCACGGGCCTTCGACCCGGCCTCGAGGCGGCCCGGGCCTGCCGTGCCCGTCCGTCGGAGGTTACAAGGATGCTGAAGGGCCTGGAGCATCTCGGTGCCCAGGAAAGGCTGCGGGAGCTGGCGCCGTTCAGCCTGGAGAGGAGCCCTCAGCCCTGGGTGTCCCTGTGGGCAGGGAGGAGCGGGTCCGGGCCAGGCTCTGCTCCAGGCCCAGCAATGGCACCAGGGCCACGGGCAGGGACCGAGCCCAGCAATTCCCCCTGCACGGGAGGCACAGCCTCTGCTCTGGGCAGGGACCAGCCTTGAACAAACACCGAGCAGGCTGTGGAGTCTCATTCCAGAACAATCTGGACACAATCCCGTGCCTTGTGCTGCTGGAGCAGGGAGGTGGCACCAGCTGAGCCGTTGAGTCCCTCACAGCCTGACTGGCCCCGGGACTGTGCCCATGGCAGCCGGGCCCACGCCCGGGAGGGAAGGAGGCGTGTGAGGGTGTGGGAGCCTCGCCGGGACACCACTGCCAAACCTGCCATGGACTGGGACAGTGGCACCCATCAGGGAATTCTGTGAGGCGACGCAGGAGCTGGGTGATTTAAGCACTGCCATGCTCTGAAATCCGAATTTGTCACAGAACATTCTGGGCTGGAAGGCACCCGCCAGGACCATCGAGTCCAGCTTCTGGCCCTGCACAGGATAGCCTCAAGAATCCCTCCGTGTGTCAGTTTCTCACATTTTGGGCTAACACCATAAAAACAAGCCAGCGCCCAAAGGCAGGGCTGTGATCTTTCTGGTGAGCCCTGTGCACGTGTGCTCACACACGCCTCTGCAGAGACGCTGGGTGTCCCCTCTCACAGCAGGAACATTGGATCATGACAGGACCCCACATGTGATTCTTCGTGGTGGATCATGACACTGCTCAAGATCTCTTCCAACAATTGAGGACAAATTCTATAGCACAGTAAAAAAGCCCTCTAGGAGTGAAAGGGATGGATGGCTTTTGTTACTTCAGAAAGACACGAGCGCTTGGAGGATGAAGTAAAGCGTAATTCCCTCCATCCTCAGCATTCACACCCTTTCTGGCTCAGTGGCACACTGCAGTTCAGCCTCACAACGTTAGAAAGGAAGGTCCATTTGATTCCTTGCCTGAAGTATAGAAGCAGGGAAAACTTCTCTCCAGTTCTTTAGACTTCACATAACGTAAGGATCTCCTGCATTTTCAAGTGACTGGTGTCCTGAGAGTCTGTACATGCTGTTTATCACAATTCACTGAAATAGCAGTTATGAAGAATTTAGTGATGTTTTATTGTGTCTCTGAGGGTGCTTTGGGACTTTCTGGCTCAGTGGGACATAGAAATCCCCTGCTTGTCACTGCAAGTCACACCTGGGTTTCACTGCGTGCTTCCATGGCATCTTCACATCTGTGGTCATAAGTCAGGAAGTCACAGAGTCTTTTTTACAAGAAAATGTAAATTAAAAAACAAGGAAATACACAAAACTTCAAAAGCAAAGCTGGAGCTTTGGTGTTAAAGAGCCCCTAGAACTGAGGAACCTTGAGAGTTCTCTGAGATGTGTGGAATCTGTCTCAAGGAAGGAAAGCAAAGCGAGCTGGTTTGGTTTTCCCGTAACAACATCAGTTTGCCTTCCAAGAGTAGATATTTTTTTCTCTGATGGCACAATTATTGAAGTATGTTGGGAAACATTTCAAAACGTTGCTAAGTCAGGACCATATTCAGAAACTCAATTAACTTCATGGCTGCTTGAGGCAGTCTGCTCCTGCCTAAAATACACAGCCCCAAACCTGAGCACCTTCCTACTTCAACACTGTTTTATTTGTGCATTACCACTGACCACTCTTTAGCCATCACTTAATACAAAAAATACACCAGCTCCAGAAAAACAATGCACAGACCTGTTCTGAGGGCTGGATTTGAGTAAGCAGGAGTGTCTGAAGGTTGGAGGAACTGAGTGTAGTGGGACAAGGTAATAATGCAGCTGGAGATAGAAATGATATCTGATCGATATTTAAATGAATGAACACACCACGAAGATCTGTGCAAAGGACACAACAGCTCAAACACAGAGACTTGGAATCCAGACAGAAGAACTGAATGGCTCTTGGGCATCATTCCCTGTCCTCAGTTCTGGGAGCAAGTGAAGGTATCTGAGTGAATTTGTATCTTGCTGTATATACTTGTCAGAAGACAAGATAAGGGAAGGCTGGGATGGAGATAGAGGTGGATAGAATTCCTCAAGAGCAGCAATATCAAGGAGTTTCCAGCTGGGAACATTCCCAGCCATGATGCTGGTACTCAGCCTGTGATTACAGTATGGAAAACCATTTGTGAAGAGTTTAGAAACTGGAATTTGGCATGGGAGGGGATGAAATTAGACCCAGCTAGAAAGAAGAGTGTCAGGAGGCAGAAGAGGGGTGGTGCAGGCAGAGGTTTGTAGGGTAGGGGAGAGAACAGAGAGGTGATGTGGCAGCAGAAGCTGGAGCAGAAGGGAGCCACTGCCTGCCTCGGGGCAAAATCTGCAATGACAGGGCTGAGAAAATGGGGTGAAGGATGAGAGTGGGTGTGAAAGCTGTCCTGAGTGATGGACAAGATCTTGTTCTCATTCAGCTCGGGAGGGTTCTCGTGGTGGTTTGCACAGTGTGACAGCTGTCAACAGAGAGCCTGGGAAGAAAGATGAGTTTACCAAGTTTGTGTGAAAAAATTGATGGTAAAGTTAAAATTCAAGCAGCGGGGAAGAAGGAGAAAAGGAGTCTTGACATCATTTTTCTCCTGCGTGTACAGAGTGAACAAAATGAAACAGAAGTTGATGCTAATAGTCTTAATCTACTTTTTCTATTACAGAAGTGGGTATTGTTTCTCACAATACAGCCACTGGAAAAATCAGTAAAATCACTGCATTGTAAGAGACTAAACACTTCAGACCAGAGGGGAGACAATTAACACTCCCAAGCTGAATAGGTTTAATTGCACATGCATTGTGCTACTGCCTCAGGTCAAAATTGTGCCCAGATTCATCCTAGTGCTAGTTCAGGAGCAGTCTCATGCTTGGGTTTTATTCAAATACAAAACAATTAAGACAACTACTGATGGTTTTACACACAGCATAATTAATTAGATAATAAATAGAAGTAAGTTAATGAGCATTAACGCCATTGGTCTCACAATGATCTTTAATACCCACTAAGCCACCCAGCTCCTGTGCTGGTCAGGCACTGGTGCCAGCGTTGGTGCCAGTTGCTGTTGAGCAGGGAGTGCCAGCACCTTGCAGGGATAACTTCCCATTTTATGCTCTCTGCTTTGCTGAAATCCCTCTCAGTGGCTGAGTTTTCAGATCTAGTTTTGGATTAAAAGGTGCAGTTTGGTTTTCTCTCTCCAGTTCCAATATATTTCCCCCTGAACAGTAACAACCGGTCTATAAGGAAGTTTTTAATCGCCACAATGCCTGGAGAGAGAGGGTAAAATGTGGCAGGAACAGAGGAGGAAATGATGCTCAAAGTTTCTGTGCTTGGCACTCGTTACCTTCTTTGCCCGTGCCTCCTGCAGCGTGGCACAGGCGAGGTAATAAATGTGTTCTAAAGCAAGGAAGAGTTTGATAAGCAGTCCTGTCCCCTGCACAGCCCCTGCTCCTGCTGATCCTGGTATTAGCATTTCCTCAGCTCTGGAATGCCAGCCACTGAAATCTGTCGCTGAAGTCATCCCTGCACTGAGCTCAGCGG
This sequence comes from Hirundo rustica, assembly GCF_015227805.2. NCBI lineage: Eukaryota > Metazoa > Chordata > Aves > Passeriformes > Hirundinidae > Hirundo > Hirundo rustica. The sequence goes on from NC_053465.1 coordinate 1,043,987, forward strand.
GCAATCTGTCACTGAATTCATTTCTGCCAAGATTTCAATCCAGGCTTGTACTTGGGATCCTGATAGACCCTCAGATAAATATTATCGATTAGTCATCATTATTTTTTACTGTTGATATGCAGAAGGTTGTGGAGCCCTGCAGTTGGATTTCTACACAGTCCACTGGAAAATCTGTTTGATTATAGTGTTTATACTGGCAGCGAGGTTTATCTGTATTGCAGGCTGAGGTTAAAGTCTCAGAGTTTGTCAAAAACCCAAAGCAAGAGTGAAGCTGCCTCCCCTGAACCTCAGAGCAGACAAATCCTCACCAAAGAGAGCAGCTAGGGATCTGGGGCTGACTCTGGATTCACATTCCAGAACATAAATAAGCCAGGCCCTGGGGTCTCGGGGGTTGTCCCGGCTCCAGCATCCTCCTGGCTCGGAGGAGCTGAACTGCTGGGCCTCATACACGACACCCTGCATCTGCTCAGGGACAGGGAAGCGGTGGAAACTCAGCGGTGCCAAACGTGAGTTCCCTTCTCCTCCACCGGCATTAAACACGCCCAGCCCCGCGCTGAACTGATGGGAGACAGGAAGCAATTAAAGCTCCTGCTCCTGCCAGATGACTGAGTGCTGGCAGACACAGATTCCTAAGAAGGTATAATAGAGAAAGTACATTAGCAGAGTATTTGTGCCTTCATAGGAAATGAATATGGATGTAATTAAGAAAAGCTGATTTATGGGGAACTGTAAAGCCAAGGACATAAAATGAAAAATTCTCAGTAAATGTCAAGTCAGTGTTTTGTGGTGGCCACAAGAAGGCAAGGAGAACATTGCAATGGTATTAAGGAACTGAGAGTTAAAATGCCACTATATAAATCCCTGGTACATGAATATTTAAGACATTATATGGAGTTCCAAGCACCTGATCTCCAAAGATTATACAAGTGCTGTTCCACTATAGTCTGTTACTAACATTTTGAGAACAGCAAGATCACAAGACTTTCTTTTGCTAGGAAAAGCCAAATGGTTTCCATGGTGTGTGTTTGTATATCCCACTAAGGCAGAAAAGCCTGGATGCTCCTGATGCTTCTCCCGTCCATGGGATCCAGGGATTGGTTCCTTCCAGAGGGGCTTCCTGCAAGCAGGTGGGTGCAGAGTGAGATCAGTTTTCCTTATTTCAAGCACTTCTGTGGTGTCTGCTCATGTCCTGATGCCATGGAGCTCTTGGGTTTGTTCCTTTAGAGAAGTTATTTTCCCTTACAAATCTGTCACTTTTAAGCATTGTGAGGAATTTCACCTATTTACCTAAAACCTGACTGTTGCCCTGTCACATTTCAAATTTTCACACACTGCAGCACTCAAAATACTCCTGTTTTATGACCCTAATTGATATGTGAAAGCACCTTCCTCCAAATGTGATCTCATCAATAAATGAAGGAATTTTACCAGGCAATTTTTGTAATTAAAAAGTACCCATGGACCTTCTAAAAGCTGAACCCTAATTCACAGCAGTCAGATGATGAATAATTCATACACTGGACTTCAGTTATATACCCCTACAGAAAAATGAGGAAAAGATGAACTTCATGAGGCTTAATTTGCATTCCAGCAAATGATCAGCATTATGTACATTTGAATAAACATCTAAACCCAAATTATTTGGTCATTAAAAACTTTGTAACTATTTTTAACTTAAAATAATGCTTTTTGCTATGAAACCTCCAAATGAGACATAAATAGATACAACCTATTTACTGCAGATTTCACTGGCCCTTAAATCCAGAGATGTATCTCTGTGTATATTGTTGCTCTGATTAGTCTGCAGCAAATGAAATTATATGTAATTTTCTGAAAAAGTACAGGCAAATGTCACAAAATGTACAGGTCAGTCACTGTGATCTAGTTACATGTGGATTCAAAACCTGCAGCAACATCTTTTATTATTTTAAAGCTAATTATATCTGGAGCATTTGCTTTGGACAGTCAGCAGAGGAGAAACTATCAGAATCCGTACAACCCCACTAGAGAACAGAGGACAGGCTCTAAAGCAATCCAGTAGAAAATAAACCTTTATTGCAAGTTTTACTGAATTATTTTTATCAATGTGATGACTTTGAAGTAGAAATTTACCATTTATCCACAGACTTTCTAATTTTTTTAAATTATTATTTACAAGCCATAGGACAAAGATAGGACACATTCAGGTTGGGGTGTGGGTTTTCTTTTTTTTTTTTTTTGTCCTTGCTCATCTTTATTTCAAAATTATCCTTAACTTCTGCTGAATAATGATTCATTTCCAAATGCAAAAGATCATTTAGCTTGGTGTTCTTTATTAGGACTTAATTATTTTTACAAAAATAAGAAAGCATTAGCCTTTATTAATTTTTAGTTTAACATACAGTCCGTTTTTGTAGGGACGAGCATTCTGGGCTGCAGAATATTTGATTTATTTTTGATGGTTGTTCAGTTCTTAGGTCACGGCAGGTCTTCTGGCCACTGCACAAATTATCAAGCTTTTGCTATTTTATGTTTCAATCTACACAGATGTCAGAAAAGGTTTGTCTGGAACAACGACTTTCGGATGAACTCTCAGGTTGTAGCAAACAAGGTCAAGAGCCCCTTTAGGAAGGAGACGATTTCATTGCCTCCCAGTTTGGATTCCCCATAGACACGGTCCACAAACGAGATGGGAACCTGTTGAAACAAGCAGAGTTGTTTTTGAGGTTCAAAGCCAAAAGCATCAGAAATTGTGTAAACAAAAGAAGGGCCTTTGACTGGAGCTGTTCAGTCACGGGGAGGAGGCGAGCACCAGGCTGGCTCCCCTGTGTCAGCTCTCACCGGGGCCTTTCGTGTAATTCCCCAGAGCTGGAACCACTTGGTTTATCACCTTTAGGGCTGATCCAGAGACATTCCTCACGGCTGGATGATCCACCCAGGCAGAGCAAAGCAAAGCCTCCAGCATTTCCTTGTCAGCCAAACCCAGAGCCTTTGAGTCAGTGCCTCAGGAAGCACCGATCTGGAACAGCTCAGCCTCAGCCTGGCTGGGGGATGACTTGGGAACATGGCAGTGCCTATTGTACAAGACCTGTTTTTATTGGTCTTTGGCCATTTTATAGATTAGTTGCAGGATTTACTGACATTTAAAACATTAATTTCGGTCTCCTTCACAAAGTGACAGTGTCCAGATGAACTCACTACTCATGAGATGTTGGGAATGTTGTGCTTTCACTCCTGTGAGCACACACAGGGCACACGTGACAGCACATTCTGCCAACCCTGGGTTAGAATATTCAACCATTTCCCTAATGTTTGTCTGCGAAATTGAAACACTTCAGGAACTAAAATAAAGAATGGCAATTGAAAAAGGCACAAAAAAATTGGCTTGGTGTTTTGCTGGCAGTGTCAACCAGAAATCATTCGGCAAGAGGAACACACAGCCCCCTGCACGTGTGCCAGAGGGTCTCTCACAATTCCAGCAGGTCAGGCCAGGACAGGAAGGTGGGAAGAAGATGCCCAGAAAGGCAGGCAGAGACTCAGCAGTGACTCTGCTGTCTTAGCAGTGTCACCTTGATGATCCCAGGGACAATCCTGGCAACCCCACAGAGCTGGTCTACAGGAAATGGGCAGAAATCACAGAGTCCGGAGCCAGGGCAGGAGGGCACAAGTGGCATTTCCTGACCAGGATGAAGAATAATTAACATCTCATCCAATGAGGGGGCACCAGTATCACCCTTCAGCACAGAATTAAGCACTGAGGTGTTTCTGCACTTCTGCCTTCCTTGCACAAGAGGTTCTATCACTGCTCTCACAGCCAGCATTTTCCAAGGCTCTGTTCCGTGTGCTGGAGGACACTGCACACTCGGTGAAGTGCAGCAAAACATGAGAGATGTGCATGCAGCTCTTCAGGTACAGCCTGGGTCAGTTCCCGTCAGCCATTTATTCCTTTTAAACTGGCAGAGCTCAATCTCAATTCTCAACTTTGCTGAAGAAATATCTTTCCCTGGGATGCTGCTGCACAAGAAAAAATGGTGGCAGAGAAGAGCTGCTTTGTTGTGAGGAAATGCTCTACGCCGTGTCGATGGAGAAATGCCACACATGAAGTTTAGAGAGAGAAGTACAAGCACCAGAATTCTCTGACAATTCATGCAGATTCTCCTGCAGAGAGATTCCCAGTGAATCATCTTTAAAGAGACCAGCAAGAGCAATTCAATGAAATAAAAAAGGCAGCAGACTGCTGGAGATAGAGAATCTAACAATTGCATGGAGTTTTTTCATTGACTGTAGACAGCACATTCAAAGAGTTTAGAAGCAGAAAAGTTGTGAGAGCTGAAAACTTGGAAAATAACAAGGCAATAATTGACAGAGAACGAATCTGAAATAGAATCCGGCTGCTGGAGAAAATGAAATGATTTGTAAAGGCTCGAGTAGCGATGTCTGTACAATAGGAAGCAGGGAAGAAAAGGCTCTGAGCAGCTTTGTGGTGTATTTTGGTTTCCTTCTCTCCTTTGAAGAGCCTTGTAAAATTGTATGCTGCTGAAGGAATGGAAACAGGAAGAGGGGAAGGATCTGAGAAGCCAGAGGAGTAAATAACTGCAACTTCAGGTCTGGCATTCACCTGACAAAGCTGGAAAAACAGAACTCTACACATGTAATTTCTTTATTTTATTGTATTAATTTGAAAATCTTGGCTGCTCCTTGGAAGTAGCCAGCAGTCAGCAGTGTGTGTGTCCCTTGGAAGGGAAGCACAGTGTACTCCCAGCTTGCCCCATCCATACCTCTCCAATGGTGAATCCCAACTGCCTGGCCCGGACAATCATCTCCATCTGGAAGACGTAGCCTTTGGAAACACACTTCTCCATCAGTTTCTCTAAGACTTCTTTTCTGTACAACCTGTAAGCAATTCCAAAGGAAATAAAACCTGAAGCCCGGTTTCTGGAATTTAGAAATCCAGACAGTGTGTAGGAATCTGAACTGCAGTCACTCAGCTCATTACTATTTATACAGCTCTCTAATGAGGTCCTGGGAGCAGCAGTTCTTGCAATCTAATCCACTGTTTCTTCCACCCTTTCCAAACAGATTTCACAGTCCCCAGTAAAGAAGGTCTGTTCTTACTCCAGTTCCTTGTCCAGCAGTTTCTTATTTTCCCATAAACTTTAGGAATTGCAAACCAGACCCCTACCTGAAACTCCCTGTTAGATCTGACGCCCCTGGTCTCAGCAAGACCTGAGTCAGAAAATTGGCTCCACGACTGCGAAAGAAAACATCAGTGTCAGAGTTGTTTGGTACAAGATGGGCACTTACTCCAGCTATGAAAAACCAGGGACAATCCAAATCCAGTCCCTGTGATACCACCTCCAGATCAGACTGTAACACAGCTTGTGCTCCAGATTCTTTGCAGGATAAATAAACCAACGTTAACTTCTGCCTGTTCTGGGGGAGGGACAGGAGCATTCCAGCTGTGCAGGCTGAGGGATTCCCTCACAGCTGCCAGGTCTCAGCCCCAGCCCCTTCCCTGGATGATGGAACTGGATGTCTGTCCAACCTGAGGCCACTGTTCCAACCCATCTTCCAAGCCCACCCATCTCATTCCAGCCCTTCTCGGTGGATTTGGACCAAAGAATTGGCCAGTGTGGGTGCTTCTGGTGTTTAGTGTGATTCTGCAGTGCCCAGCAGGTACTAAAGAGTTCAGCTTACAGCGATGGAGTACTTGGAATTATTATTTACAAATAACAAACTTCTGTGTAAAGAGCTGAAGAGTACTAACCTGATTAACTTTCTTTTCAAATCCCAGCCATACACTCCTCCATTTCCTTTATATCTTGTTCCAGATACAATATCAAAATTGCCTTCTTTCTGCTTTCTGTAAACAATTGGTTCTATCAGAAAAACTGGAGGAATGTTTCAAAGTACAAATTTCAAAGAACAATCACACTTTCAGTACAAAATCTGTATTTTTACAAACTTCTGAACAAATAAGGAGAGGAAAGTTAGGGTGGCTATGAGCATTATTCAAACACCTGTTAATTGTTCTTTTATAAGGAGCTACTTCAGGGAATCTTACTAATTATTTTTTACCCACTATGGTATAGAACTTCATAGACTGCCTCATAAATAATTTATAAAGATCAACTTTCATACTACAGTCGGCACCTACCTGATAAACTCCGGAATAAATTTTGGCTGAAATGAAAGGAAGACAGATCAGGAAGAAGGGCGGGGGTAAAATAACAGCAACCAGTGAAAACTGAATTCCAACAGGCTGTACCCACAGTCCGTAAACGCAGCCTTACATGGTGGGAGAGGTCAGCATCCATAATAACGATGAAATTCCCAGTGGCATACTTCATTCCGTGAATGTAAGCGGTGCCTGATGGAAACAGAGATAATTGCCCTCGCTCTTTTAACACAGAAACGCACAGAGGAACTTCTTCACTTGAGGAGGGGTCACTGCTTGAAATGGCATTTACAAAGCGCCACGTGCACTCAGGAGCCAAGGGAAGCAGGATGGGCTCCGAAGCATCCCCAGTACTTCACACCCCATTCTGTGGCTGCAGGGCAGGGGGAACCGTCAGGTCTGAGGTTCTGGGCACTTTCTGTGTTTGGGATTTTTATGTGCATTTTTAAAGCTTGTTTGTTTACGAACAACTTGATGAAAATGTGTTTCTGCTTTTGGGCTTTATTGTGATTTTTTGTGGACCTTTATATACTGGATCGATCAAAGTATCCAGCAGATTTTTAATTTGTTTTTAGTAATGAGAGTTAATAAGGACTTACCCAGGCCCAACTTCTTTGCTCTGGGTCTCAGAAGCTACAGGGGATATAGAAAAACATATAAATTACTTGACATACAGTTTTTAAAAAGCCTCCAAAACTTCCTATATATTTTTTTCTTGAAACAATCTTCATATGCAACTTAATGCAGAAATACTTTAAAAAACTTGGCATTTATGCAGTAACAGACTGGAAAAGTATCTGACTGCCACTGAGTAAATGACAACATCTTGTGTATAACTGAGGGTTATGCAGTAATATATTGCACAGATAAAAATAGTGCATTAAAAACTCCTGTTCTTGAGGAATGCAATGAGACAGATTAAAAATAAATCACAAACCCAGCCCAGCTTTCATGTTCCCGATTTCCTTACTCCTGCAGTCAAATAAAATGAAATTAAATCTTTTCCAAACCACATCCTTCCCTCAGGCCTGCACCAAGTACAGCAGCACTCACCAGTCATTGCTCAGGAGCACACAGCAATGCACCAAGGATTGACAGCAGTTTGCAAACAATTAATGATTTTGCATATTTGGTCAGAATGCAGCATTATGAACTATCGTGATCTTACACTTGTCTAAAGTGGTGTACAACAACTTGTTTAAGAATGTAAAGAAAGTGCAGAATCCAGGAAATCCATCCCAGTTCTCAAGGACTTACAGTGCTTTCCAATATAAAAAAAGAAAAAAACCCAAACGAATACACAACTCACTATTTTATCTGATCCATATATCTTCTCCAGTTGCTGAGCAACTTCCTGTGTGCCATCCGGGCTTCCATCATCAATGATGATAATTTCAAAATCGATTCCACTGAAACGAGAGTGACTTCCCAATGAACAGGGGGGCTGCCCAGGGAGGTCTGGATCCCCATCCCTGCAGGTGTCCAAGGAATTCCTGGATGTGGCACTCAGTGCTCTGCGCTGTGGACTGGGCACTGGGCACGGCTTGGACTCGATGGGCCGGCAGAGCTTTTCCAAAAGATTCCTGTGACTCACTGCGGGTTAGGGACCCCTGTGTGCGCACGGATGGCATCACTGCCTTCCCAACCTGCGCCGCCACTTCATGGCCGGGCATCTCCCAGCCCTACAGACCCACCCGTCGCTGCCCAACCCCGTCCAAACCCCGCACCGGCGGCGCCGATCCCGCTCCGAGCCCCGGCCATCCCGCGGCTCCGCGCCCGCAGCGGGCCCCGGGCCGTCCCCCAGGGCGGTACCTGTCGCGGAAGGTGCGCGCCAGCAGCCACACGACCAGGGGCAGGTTGTCGCGCTCGTTGTAGGTGGGCAGCAGCACGGACACGCGGCCGGGGCCCGGCGCCGCCATGGCGGCAGTGACGCGGCCGGGGCCGGAAGCGGCGGGGCCGGCAGCGGGAGGGGAGCGGCAGCGGAGCCGGAGCCGGAGCCGGAGCGGGCCGGGCCATGGCGGGCGCGGCGGCGGCGCGGCTCCGGGCGGAGATCCGCCGGCGGGAGCGGGAGCTGCGCGGGCTGCGAGAGCGGCTGGCGGCGGAGCTGGCGCGGGGGGACACGGCCGAGCAGGAGGAGGACGGAGAGGAGGAGCGGGAGCGGGAGGAGGGAGCCCGCGCCGTGCGGCAGCCCTCGGCGGCCGAGCCGGCGCGGGGGGACGCGGGGGATGCCGAGGACGAGGACGGAGCCCGCGGGCCGCGGGAGCGGCCGGCGGCCGAGCTGGCGCGGGGGGACTCGGGGGATGCCGACGAGGAGGATGACGACGAGGAGGAGGAGGAGGAGGGAACCCTCGGCTTCCCCGCGGAGCTGCCGCCGCTGCCGGCGCGGTCGGCGCTGAGCGCGGCCGAGATCCTGCGGTACAGCCGGCAGCTGGTGCTGCCCGAGCTGGGCGTGCGGGGGCAGCTGCGCCTGGCGCGGAGCTCCGTGCTCGTGGTGGGCTGCGGCGGGCTGGGCTGCCCGCTGGCGCAGTACCTGGCGGCGGCCGGCGTGGGCCGCCTGGGGCTGGTGGATCACGACGTGGTGGAGACCAGCAACCTGCAGCGGCAGGTGCTGCACGGCGAGGCGCGGCGCGGGCGGCCCAAGGCGCGCTCGGCGGCCGCGGCGCTGCGGCGCCTGAACTCGGCCGTGCAGTACGTGCCGTACCGCGGGGCGCTGCGGCCGCGCTCCGCGCTGCGCATCGTGCGCCAGTACGACATCGTGGCCGACTGCTCCGACAACGTCCCCACCCGCTACCTGGTGAGCGACGCCTGCGTGCTGGCCGGCAAGCCGCTGGTGTCCGGCAGCGCCCTGCGCCTGGAGGGGCAGCTGGCCGTGTACAACCACGGCGGCGGGCCCTGCTACCGCTGCCTGTTCCCCGAGCCGCCCCCGCCCGACGCCGTCACCAACTGTGCCGACGGCGGCGTGCTGGGCGTCGTCACCGGCGTCATCGGCTGCATGCAGGCGCTGGAGGTGCTGAAGATCGCCTCGGGAATGGGCTCCACCTTCAACGGGCACATGCTGATGTTCGACGCGCTCGAGGGGAGGTTCCGCAACATCAAGCTGCGGCCGAGGAGAGCGGACTGCGCCGTGTGCGGGGACAGCCCCAGCGTCACCTGCCTGCAGGATTACGAGGCGTTCTGCGGCTCCTCCGCCACGGACAAATGCAGGGCTCTGCAGCTGCTGCCCGCCGGGGACAGGATCTCCGTGCAGCGCTACAAGGAGCTGCTGGATGAGCGCGTCCCGCACGTGCTGCTGGACGTGCGGCCGCAGGTGGAGGTGGATATCTGCCGCCTGGAGCACGCTGTCCACATCCCGCTGAGGAAACTGGAGGAGAAAGATGAGGAATCCCTGCGGCATTTACAGGATAGAATTAGCGAAGAAAAGCAGAGAACTGATGGCCAAGCCTCCGTCCCTGTATATGTTGTTTGCAAGTTAGGAAATGATTCCCAGAAGGCTGTAAAGATCCTGCAGGAGTTACCTGCCGAAGAATTTGGTTCTGTGTTAGCTAAGGATATTAAAGGGGGGCTCATGGCTTGGGCCACTAAAATTGACTCAACGTTTCCTCAGTATTAGAATTTTAAATTGTGAAAAAACCCCACACATTCGCAGAGTAAGTTCTGTAGGGTTCCAGCTCCTCTGTGTAATGGCTATATCACATGGAAAAACCAGACAGAAATACCCATGGAAAAACCAGACAGAAATACCATATTGCTCTTTTATGTTACCTTTTTTTTCGTGAGAAAAATGCGTATTTTTGTAGCTGATTATTTTTATAAAAATGTAAATCTATCCATGAAAGTGGAAAGAAATGTGTTCCTTGGTTATGATGTAATAGTAAAAACTTGGCATAATTACTGGCTTGTGCATGTGATGATTGAGAATATCCCGATTCGCGCTTGTAGCCTGGAAAACAACAAAACACAGGAATCATGTCTTTACTCAGTCTCCAAACTGCTTAACAAATTGAAACAGTGCATGAAATGAATAAAAAAATAATGACTGTTAATCTCTAGCTGGTCTGTAGCACTGTAATCTGTCACAGGGAGTTGCCAGGACAGCACTCATGAGACCATGGTGGTGAACACCTTTCAGTTCTCTGCAGAAGCCGAGTGTATTCATGGACTAGAACAGCTCCAGGGTGCTAAGAGCTTCATCCATCCTCGTTTGTTGGGTGGCAAAGTGGTGGGTTCCCCAGCTTGAACAGAGAAACTGAGGTTAACCGTTAATAAGACCTAAGTTTAACCACGGAAAGTTTGTAAAACACACAAAACTCTTTTATCAGTGCATAGAAGATTTCAGAGATGGAGAGGTAATGAGGAGGTGAGAGAGGAAAAAACAGCTATTTATCCTCCCTCCCACAAGGACGAAAACCTGTTTCCTGAGTTTTCTCCCTGTTGCTGTGGCAGTTGCAGCTCCCCAGTTGAATTCGCTCGCTGGCGTGAAGAGCTCTTCACATCTGGAGAGTGTCTGTACTTAACTGGATGAAACGAAAAAGAAATAAATAGCTTCTCAACAGAGCTGCCTGAGGCCTCATCACCTCAGCATAGTAATTATCTCCTTTTATTAATTAAGGTATGGATTTCTTTACTTCCTGAGGAGGAAAAAACCACCTGTCATGACTAATCTTCGCATTGTACCAGGAAAAAAAAAAAAATAGTGCCATTATAATTAGTAGTTGAAAAAAAATGTGTATTTTGGTAAAATAAATTTGAGAACAGCCACACTCCCATCTGTATTGTAACATGCCATGGTTCTGGCAGTGGCAGTCTCCTGAGGGAACAGTAGTGAATTCCTAAACACAGAGTCAGATCTCGCCGTTTAGAGGACAATGAAGACGTGAAAGGCCACGACTTAAAGTAATCTTCAGTGTTTGTGGTGTGTGCCTGAGAGTGGTTGGGTTGTGGAGGCACAGCTCCCTCGAAATGTCTGGATTCTGAGGGTTTCCCCTCTTGGGAATTAGAAACAGGGGGGCTTGTTTGCAATGCCTGACCTGGGTTTAATTTTTTCCGTCTTCACTGTGATTTCTCCTCTTCGCTGCAAGGCCAACAAGAGACTGAAATGTCTAAGGCAGCAGTAGCAGTAATCCTGGAATACCCACAGTGGGTACTGTGTCACGCATCCCTCTGACCTGACAAAGGGATTCCTTTCAGTCTTTCCAAGCAAGGTCAACCCAAGGATTTGGGGAGAAGGGAAAAACTCTTTGATTCGAAATCTGGGTGTGTAGAAACTGTGTGTGAGGTCTTTCCCCCTGTTCCAGGATTGTTTTGCCTGTGTGTTCTCCTGTAAACGCAGTCCTTGGGAGTGCTGGACTCTTTGAAGATAGGCTGAACAGTCAAGGGTCATAAAATCATAACTAAGCCCAAACCATTCTTATTACTGCAGGCTTATCTTTTGTTTTGACTTGCTTTAATTCTTGAATTCCAAACGTGTAGTGGTTTCTCTGTTCACTGGGAGAAACTCTACTTAGAAATTCTAAGAGAAGCACTAAAACTGTGATTTGTATTGCTGCCAAAGCACCGTTGAGCTGTTGGGGTGTGCTGACGTTGTGAATGCAGAGGAGCTGTTTGCCCAAGGAGCTCTGAGCATGGCTGGGCTGTGTTATCAGGAGGAGTGAGATCAGGACGGGATCTTGTCCTTCACCCTCGATGTCTCTGGGTTGCATTCTCTAATAAAAACTTAACTGTTCAAAACAAAACTTGGTGTTAGATCCTTAAAATACTCCAGTAAGTTTGTCCTTTGTTTTAATGCAAAAGCTTTGAGCTGTCTTTTTTAAAACTAGAGAAAGAATAATGTGAGGGCTGTGTGCTAGGTGGCACTGCAAGTTAATAAACCACACAGTTCCCGAGCTCAAGAGATGCAATTCAAGCTTAGCAAGAGCTGAGGTCCCTTGTGCAAATCCATCATTGTGCAGGTCTTTCAAAAAAAAAAGACCAGGGAAATAAAATAAAATGGAGATGAATATTAATGTGGATTAGGGTAGCAAATTCTGGAGCAATGGAACAACAGGAAAACGCACACACGAATTGGTTTGTGGCATCAGCCTTTTGTGGCTTGGTTAAATATACCAGCCCTGCTGCTTTACCTCACTCTGCAGCCTCAACATCTTGGTGGGGAAATATGTACAGGGCAGGAGGAGAAGTAGAGAAAAGCAGAGTAAGGCAAAAGACAGAAGAAATGCAGAGATGGCAAAGTTTTATTCTGCACTCCTCTGGTGCACGTCACTTTCCCCCAGTCTCTGCTCTGTGTGTTATGTTGAGATCTTACTCCAGTGAGCAGGTTCCAAGGAGCCAATTTAATAAGGATGTTCTAGAGCAGTTGTAATAGCTGAAATTCATGGACTGTGGGACTTGGACAAGGCAGTGGGGCATTGCACCTGCTCTGATGGGGGCACTGACAAAGCTGCACCCTCTGTGCTCCCCTGACCGCAGCGAAACAGCTGGGATGCTCTGCTCTCACCACAGGAAAGGAAAATCACCTCTGTTTGCCCATTCAACAGGCTTTTATCATTGACTGTGCTCGTTTCATCTTGTCTTTGCAGTATATTTCATGTGATTGATCCAGAGCCAACTGAAAAGCATCTGTGTGATGGTGCTGCTTTGCCCTCTTGTTCTTTTCATGGCGAAGTGTCTGCAATTCTGGCATTTCATACTCCTGCTAAGAACAAAAAATAGCTGCCCTCCAAAATGATGGCTGTCATGTGAACCGTACCAGAAAAGCAAGCTGATACAAATTCAGTCTAGTCCTGCTGTGGTACACGTTTTCCAGCCAGAGAAGAAATTACCTGTAGTCTGCATTAGGGGTAATTAAAGAGGTGGTGCCCACTGAGCTGCAGAGTCAGGCTAGAGCTGCAGCCGCAGCTGGCATGTGGAAAGCTGGGCAGGGGAGCGGGCTGTGACAAGGTGCTGTGCACAGCTCCAGCTGCTCTCCTGCTCCCTGGGACCCTCCCCTGGGTGCTGGCTGTCCCCTTTGGTGTCCTGACCCTTTGCTGGACTCACGGGAGGAAGGACCAGAGCTGGGATGTTCCCGGGGCCCTGCTGGGAGTAGAAGATGTAGTTTGGTTCACAAGGTGTTCGTGCTGTTGCTAGGAGACCAAATCCCTACTGGTGAAGAAAGGTTATCTCCAGATTTAAATGGCGCCTTAGCAATTTGGCTGGAAATGAAGTCTCTTTGGCAAATGGGCATTTGCCTGCTCAGGGGCAGTGGAAGGAGTCATGGAAGCACAGGATGGTTTGGGTGGGAAAGGACCCTAAAGCTCATCTCATCCCAACCACCTCCCACCATCCCAGGCTGCTCCAAGCCCCAGTGTCCACCCTGGACACTGTCAGGGATCCAGGGGCAGCCACAGCTTCTCTGGGCCCCCTGTGCCAGCCCCTCCCCACCCTCACATGAATAAAAACCTTCCTTTTCATTAGTCTGAATCTATCCCTTTTAGTTTAAATCAATCCCCCTTGTCCTGTTCCTACAGGCCCTGCTGAGAGGTTCTCATTTTGTGAAACACACTTCTAACGTCACCATTGTAAGGGTTTGAAATTATTGAAAATCAATAAAGTGTTTAAACTTGTCCTTTGCATATGTATTTATTCGGACACATATGGATGTGCACACCCAGAGGTGTATTCCAGATGGGGGGCAGACAAGTTTTAGGCAGAATTTATGGAAGTCATTTCCAGGACTTGCATGTTGTCATTTCAGACATTCTTCTGAAACACTGCTCTCAGTTTCACTTTACTGCTGGAGTAGTGGGAGGTAGCAGGTGTGACAGTGACTGGAACACATTAAAACACTCTATAGCTGCCTCCTCATCCTCAATTAGATTACCATCTTTTTTTAAATTATTATTATTTTTTATTTCAAGTAGATTCTCTCTTTTTTTTAATAGATAAAACCATAATTTACTTATTAGGCTGTTCTTGTTGGGGTGATGGAGATGTTTATATTGCCCATGTGACCTTGAAAAATCTTTATTTTAGTCAGATAAAGTTGCATTAGCCTTTTGAAAAGCATCACTTATCAACATTGAAACCAAATAAATGCTACATAAATATTTTTAGGAGTTTCACACTTCCCAGAAGTGATGGTGATGGTATCTCCATCCTCGTGTCCTTGCAGATCCACCAGCCCGCTCTGGAAACGAGAAGCCACGGCTGCAGTGCGACGGATTGAATATTTTCCTCTGGATTTCAAAAAGAACTTCCCCAGATTTGTTTTCCACCCTTTTAAAGTCGGCTGGCGCAGGTGGGTGCCTCAGGACGGGAAGCAGGCGGGAGCTGCCGGGAGCGGCCCGTAGATGGCAATGTCAGATCCCTGGATCGGGACTGTTCTGCTCCGCATGGATGAACCCCGTCCGTTCCCCGCACCGACTCACACCCCGGATCTGCGGCGTTCCTCAGCCGTTCCTGGCCCTCCCCAGCACGGAGCCACCTCTGGGGCCTTTGGGGCACGGTCCCTCTCCTAGTGAGAAATAGAATTATACTCAATACAGAAAATAACCGGAGCCGCATTTACAGGGAACACCTGTCCTTTGGCTTTGCCTGTCAGGAATGTGCAAAAATGTAACTGTACCTCATCACAGAATCACAGAATCCCAGGATCCCTGAGTCCCAGAGTCCCAGAATCCCAGAATCCCAGAATCCCAGAGTCCCAGAATCCCGAAGTCCCGGAGTTCCAGAATCCCAGGATCCCAGAGTCCCAGAATCCCAGAATCACTGAGGTTGGAAAAACCCTCCAAGGAACATCCCGTCCACTTTGTGCCCCATGTCCACCCTGTCCCCAGCCCAGAGCACTGAGTGCCACCTCCAGGAATTCCTTGGACACTCCAGGGATGGGGATCCACACCTCCCTGGGCAGTTCCAAGGCCTGAGCTCCCTTTCCATGGGGAAATTCCTGCAGAATTCCCACGGTGCCGTGCCGGGGCTGGCAGCACTTCAGCTGCTGCTGGAGCTGTGCTGTCAGTGGAGAGCGAGGGGAAAGCAGCAGGGAAAAAATGCACCTGCAGCTTTCCCCGGGTCTGTCCCAAAGGAAAGTTTTCTCAAACCAATTTCAGGGCTCTTGGAAGCCTCCCCTCACTCTGCCATGTGATGCTTTGCAGCATTACCTTTGCCCACGGGCGTTGTCCCCAGAAATATTCCTCTCCAAAATGAAAGTCACCTGCAATTGCGCTGCTGGGTTTGGCTTGCACGAGGATAATCTTTAACGATTTCCCAAAACGTGCTTTTCTTTATGAGTGAAAGAAACTGAGTCATCTTTTCCTTGGCCTGGGAGCTGCCAGCGCCGTGAAAGTTACGGATGATTTCTCTCAGCTGCTTTGTGACATGAGGTGCATCGCTAATGAGAATGAGAGCAGCGCTTCAATTTATCATTCAGCAATTCCGTGTCAAAACTTCATTTCTCTATAGAATTAACTATAGAAATTTATGCTGGTGCTTTCTTTGTTCCTGAGGTAGGCACCATTTAAATTATATTGTTATCTTTAACAGAAAGAGAAACATTATTATCTTGCTGACCACTTCACTTGCCTGACTGAGAGCTGTCAAATGAGCTGTAAAGTTTTTTTTAAAAATCTCAATCTCCAGATGACGGCTGGGAGTTTCTTCTATTCCAGGCCATTCCCAGGAGCAGGCTAATTAATGTGGTTTACAGCCCAGTTTTTCTGGACTCACACTGAATGTAGGAGTCAAATTATGACCATAATTAGGGATGGCTACAAAGCTGCTGTCATTAATGAGGGGGCCTGACAAAGGAGGAGCTGGGACCTCAGCCTGACAGAGTTACTCAGGTTTCTGTGCCCTGCTTGCCTCTGGTGCTGCACAGGGCTCCAGCTCCTGTCACAAGGGCTACAGGGATAATTAATGAATATTTATAAAGTGGAGCAAATATGCTCTAATTACCCTAATTGGCCTGCTGTGGTTCCAGTTATGGCAGAACTTTATTTCTGTTCAAGTGACATTTGCTTCTGGAGTAGTTCCTGCAGGCAAAGAAAACGTGAAAGCCCCGCTGAAGAGGGCAGAAGATCCCCTGATATCCTGATCCTGCCGCTTCCTCACCATGCTCCTGGCAGGCTCCTGGCTAATAACATTCCTCATCTCGTTAGGGATTTCTAGGGAGTATCTCAGAGGATGTGAGACACTGGGAAATGACAAAGAAAAACAATGAGCAAAAAGGGAGGGAGGACTAGTTTCACTGTCAATAATTAATAGGCCAAACTGAACTTTTCCAGGGTGTCAGCACACAGAATTCTCCCTGACTTCATTTGTGGTGTAGAAATGTGTCTTTTTTCGTGGTGTATGATTTCAGAGTGACTGACAGCCAGACAAGGAGTCCTGTCCTGGGGACTCACACAGAGCTGCTTCCATTCAGGGAGCACATTTGGCATCTGACCTGGCTTCACCCTTCTGCTTTGGACCTGATCATTGCTGAGTCAGGAGCGCTGGGATCCTTAGGGATGCTGAAACGGGATGGTCGAGATGCCACCGAGGAGGTGGCAAAGGAGTGAGTGGGTAAATCTAGTGGTTTGCAATTTCTGCCCTAGCAATGGAAGTTTTGAGATGCATTTTTGTTGACAGAGGTGACATTCATCTGCTGTCAGATGTTTGTCAGACTCTAGTTCCATGGCTCCATATCTTTTGGGATTCTGTAGGGTGCACTTTCTGTGTCTGGGAGACTCCAGGTCCACCAGCTTGTCAGACTCGGGATCTTTTTCTCCTGTCTTTTGGTACCACTGCCATCTTTTGGGTAATGAGATACTAAATCCACTGTCAAATCTCGCACGGGGGAGCCAACAGAACTATCAACGCAGAGAAGATGGGTCACACAGTATTGTACCAGCTCCTGGTAGTAAATGGTGAGTAATGACTGTAAACGTTGAGATCTCTGACACCCCAGCCAGAGCCAGCTGCTCAGGGCAGGGCTTGATGGAACTGCCTGATGTGAGCAGGGATCGATGTCATGGTCTTCAAAGTCACATTTGACACTTCTTTTCTTGTGTAATTTTTTATTAAACAGTCAATTCACCCTGTGTAGGTTTAGAATTATCTACTCCAGCTTTTCAGCCTGTTGCAAACCCAAGAGAGGGATGTGAAATTTTGCAGCAAACCATGTTGCTTTTGCATCAGGCTGAACCCCCAGTGAAACTCTTCCCACACGAGTCAGGAATGTGTGGAGCACTCCAGGTTTCCTTCCCAGACGTGCCTCTGACGATGTGGGAATCTGTGATTCAGCCCTGCATGAGCTTTGTGTTTAATTAGACATTGCTAAAGCCTCTGACTGTTCAGTGATGCTCCTGAAGCCTCTGACTGTGGGGATCTGGGGTTCTGAATTAAGTGGGAACATTGTAAAGGGTCAAATGGAGACAAGCTCTAAATATTCCCCACAGAGAATTTTTTAAGACCTTGACCTGCAGTGAGTGTTAGCATAATACGGAGGTTTCAGCTCACCTTCTCTGATGTGCTGTTAGAGAAGCCACGTGGCTCTGCCTTCATTTCTGTCTTGCACCCACCAAGGGTTTGTGTTGGTTTTGAGGGAGGAGGAGGCTGGAAAGGGAAGGATTTCAGAGAAAGTAGTTTACTGTACCACCTTACCTGGAAATTCGGCTTCCAACAGGGACTTTTCTTCCTCAGTTTTCACAGACCCTTCCCATTCTCTTCTGAATCTGACAGATTCTTTGTTGAATTATTTTAAAATTCTGTCCCAAAGAGCTGTGATTTTGATTCTTGGGACAACACGTGAGGAAGAGGTGTCCCTATACACTCTTGAGCTGGATTTTCAGCAGGGGGATGATTTCCTTTGCTGGTGCTTTCTGGCACAGCCGGGCCCTGCTCAGAGCCCCAGCCCCACTCGCTGTGCCACCCTCCATCCCTCTGCTCCTGAAGGAGCACAGGGACATGCAAGGAGGGCCCAGCACTTTATTAATCCAAGGAATACAGCTCCTGCTCTGGGATTCCAGCTGGCCAGAGCACCCAGAGCAGGAGTCAGAGCAAAGCCAGCCCCTGCTGCTGCAGACACGTGCTGCTGTGGGCAGCTCAGTGCCCTTCTGGCTCCATCAGAGCGCCCAGTGCTGGGATTGGAGCTGTCCTGCTGACTGCACACGCTGCAAAAAGGCCAAAAAGGAGTGACAGCCCTCAGGCAGCTTTTGAGCCCAGCCAGAATTTTCATGGATCTGACTAAAAACCCAGATAACAGACTGCAGAGAGGCGTGATGACCGGAGAGCCCCAGGAGAGCTGGAGCACCGCGGGTGGGGTCACGCTGAAGTTGTGCTCTGAGGGCTCGGAGCTGGATTTCCTTAGCGCAGGGACCACAGCCAGCGCTCCCCTGTAAAACACAGCAGGTCCAGCCCTCAGAGTCACACATGTCGAGCTGCTTAGGAGCACCTGCTGCCGGGTACAGCTCCACACAGGGCGGGAACACACAGCTTCCCTGGCCCTGCCTCGGCACGGCTCGCAGCACGCAAGGCGCTTTCACAGTTTTGCTCAACCAACACCCAACTCCAGGGGGATGTTTTTACTTTATTTTTATTGCACAAGGGCTTTAGAATCAAGCTCTAGTTGTGGGATTTAAAAAAAAAAAAAAAAAAAAAAAAAAAGAAAGAAAGAAAGAAAAAAAGTGATACATGAAATAAATGAGCATTAACATAAAGACAGTGAGAAAATGGACGGCCCTACAGCATTTATTAGCTAGCAGAACATGGAAATGAGCTTAGGTTTTATTTGGTGAGTCTTGATTTCTCCTTATATTCACATACAGCTCCTTATTTATGGCTCAGCCTGTCAAACACATTCTTAGATAAGCAACTGTTGCTCACAGGACTAATCTAATTACCAGTTCTTTTTATAACGAATGCTGACACAAAGGTAGAAGATGCATAGCACTTGTGCTGGAGCCAATGCTCCAGATGATCAAACAGTTTTGAAATTTTAAAAAAATGGGGAGAAAAATTTTTTGTCACGATGTTCCTGTTTTTTGTCCAACTCTAATTAAAGATGAAGAACAAGAGTGAAAAGCTGGTTCATTTGCAGCTTTGGCACAGAATTAATTGCCAAGAGTTTAGACTGGATATTTTAGCACTCTGCAGTAATGTTTCACAGGCACATTTCCCTACCACAGACTGGAGAATGCTAGAGGCCTAATTATTTGTAAAGTGCGTTTTTAAAAGTTTGGGAATTTTCCTTCAGGAACAAGCATGTCAGAACAGCTTCAATTTGTATTTTAAATGCATTTGAATGGAAAATCGGTGTGCTGTGGGTTTGGCCAAACAGCACAGACTGAGAAACTGATTTTACTTTTTTGAAAGGACAGTGTTATGTCCTTGGCCTTCATTTAAGCCATAAAACCATTCTGCATTCTGACATTTCTCGTAACCTGCTCCAGACATGCCAATAAGAAGCAGTATTTCTGAAAATTACAACAAAGAAGCATTGGTCGGTGTGATGGGGACTTCTAAATTCCCCAAGCTCTTAACTGCTAGCAAGTCATTTTACTAAAAAAGAGTGGAAAATAGGTGAAACTCTTTTAATCAGCTCTTCTTTACCTCTAAGCGCACATGAAATCAAACAAGTGGATTTAATTATTTTTTAAGTTCTGGGGCTTTTCCGCTGAGCTGTTCTGCAGCTGAGGGTGATTCCCTCTGGAACAAACGGGGTCTGTCATGAACGTGCACAGAGACCTGCACCAAACCCTGTGCTCCCCCCCGTGCTCCCCTGCGCTCAGCACACAGCCTGCACCCAGATGAGCAATGCCTGGGTGTGTTCAGGGCGTTCATTGCTTTCTCCTGGCCCATTTCAAATGCGATGACAGAGGTGACGTGAATCCTGTCCCGGGCCCCTCCTGGTGGAGGGCAGCGAAGCACAAAGCTGTCAGCGCACCCCTCCATGACTCCAATCAGATTTTCGTTGTCCCTCACTGGCAGCTTCCCACGGGCACAGATTTCCTGCTCCTGCCTCAGAAGCGAGAGCTCCGTGGGAAGGGGTGGCCCCGGTTTGCCCAGCAGTGCTGGGGGTCCCTGGAACCTGCCCCCTCCCAGTTCCCTTTCAGAGCTGAGGGAGAGTGAAGATGGTGGGGAAGGCTGGCATCTCCTCATGCACGTTTCATTGGATCTGCAGCTAGTCACCTCTTGATAATAACATTAAGCGCTACAAAACCCCAAGGTTTTGTTCCTTGGAATGTTGCGTTTGATGGCATCGGATCGATGCCGTAACACCAATTAAATTTTGAAGCTGGTGAGCTCTGAGTATTTACATCTTTAGCAAGGTTATGCTATAAACAGCTCGATTCTTCTGTTCTGCCGCGGTTAGGGCTGACTCGCAAAGAAAGAACTGGTTCTGTGGTGAGTGACGAGTCTTTCTTGACGTTTTTTAAAAGCACAATGGGACAAACATCTGTGGTTATTTCCATTACGCTCTAAGGCGTGTTACTGGGAGAGAATTTAGCCATTAATTCTGATGTATTTACATTATTTATATACAAGAAGAACAAGAAAAATGGCAGCCTGTTTAATGATTATGTACATTGTGATTCGGTTGGAAAAAATGTGTATTACAAATGGCAAAACAGCCTGTCAAGTGCATAATTATATGTTGCTCTTTTTTTTGTTGTTGTTGCCAGAGAAGTTTTAATTCCTTAAATCCCACTGCATGGTGTCAGCGAAAGTTCTGCCCTATACATTATATGGGGGGGAGGAAGGAACAGCGTAATAACAGATTTCTTAAGCCACATCAGGTCCTGATTAGAGCTCCTTCTCTTGGCTTTAATATGAGGTTTACCTTTGAAAGGTGCTTCCAGAGCGAATTAAAAGATGGAATCTGATACAACGACAGCAAGAGAAACAGTAACGCACATTTCACTCCTTGTCCCTGTTCTCGGAAGAGAGGGTGGTGAACAAAACCTCGCTGCCCTGCGACTCGTTGCTCATCTGAGACTTGGCTTTCAGTAAGAACTGCGCTCTCCTGTACATGATCCTCTCCTGCTCTTGCTTCAGCTCCAGGTAGGAGCGTGAGAAGGTGTGGAAGATGGAGGTGACGGGGAACGCCATGAGGAGGATGCCGCTCAGGATGCTGCTCAGGGCCACCACCTGCCCGGGGATGCTCCTGGGCACCATGTCCCCGTAGCCCACGGTGGTCATGGTGATGACGGCCCACCAGTAGCAGGCGGGGATGCTGGTGAACTCCTGCGAGTCGGCCATCTCGTTCTCGATGACGTAGAGCAGGGGCGCGAAGAGCGCGATGGCCACGCACAGGAAGAGCAGCAGCAGCCCGAACTCGCGGGTGCAGCGCCGCGCCGTCAGCCCCAGCGTCTGCAGCCCCAGCGAGTGCCGCGCCAGCCGCATCACGTACAGGATGCGCAGCGCCCGCAGGATCCGCAGCACCAGCCCCACCTTGTCCAGGTAGATGTTGCCCGAGCTGGGCTTCTTGGAGCCCTCGGAGCCCGTGTCCACCAGCAGGGTGATGTAGTAGGGCAGGATGGCGATTATGTCTATCAGCGTCAGGGGCCTCCGCAGGAAGGAGAACTTGCTCTTGGCCTGGATGAATCTGAGCAGGAACTCCAGGGAGAACCATGCCACGCACACGGACTCCACGACGAAAATATTGTAGCACATCTGGGAACACTCACCCTGCAGGAAAGAGGAGGAGTTTGTGATCGGCTCCGGATAATAACTGTTTTAGTTGGTGCGGTGACAGGAGGAGAGGCTTCTGTGTTGGTTTTTTTTTTTTTTAAACCCAAAATATTAAAGGAATTGAAGCTGTTGCTATGGGGAAACACGTTGGCAGTTTGGAACATGCTAAATGCAAAACTTAGAAAATGCACTGCTTATTCCACAGAAGATACTGCCTGGGAATTTCAGGCTTTCTAAATACAAAGTCTAACAAGGTAATATACAGAAGAGTGCACGCTAACAGAATTTTCTTTGGACATAAAACTGGATACGATTAATTCTTTCACAAGTAACTGGAGTCACGTAATATTTCAAATATTCTTCACAGTATTTCCCCCCCTCTAAAGACAGCTGCAAAATCCCCGTTGAAGTCAATAACCTCAGACCTTGTACTTGCTCTGCTCTTCCCAGCACATACCATTTGCCATCCTAAAAGCTAACTTACCTTTTCCTCCTCCTCCCTCAGGTCAGGCATGGTGCTGATGGATAAGTTCACTGCTGTAATAGTTACAAACAAAACAGACAAACACGCAAACACCTTTCCAGGAAGGCCAGACTGGGGCCTTTCCACCATGTCTTGCAACTTTTTCATGCACAAACCGATTTTTGTCTCCTCTACTGTTTCACCTGTTGTTTCATTTTCTAGGAGGTCATCCTCCCGTTCATTAATCTCTGTGAGCTCCTCCATTTTTTGCAGGTATCTCCTTTTACAACACCAGTCCAAGTTGTCTTCCTCAATGCCCCAGTAGAGCAGCTCCTCTTGGAAGGACAGCGCACACATCTCCCGCAAGAGCCGGAGTTTGCCGACCCGCAGGAAGGTCAGGATCGTCCTGAACGCCCCCGGGTTGCGGTCGAAGAAGAATTCATTGCACGTCACGTCGTAATCGTCACAGATGTTCAGAATGTCGTCAAAATTAGTGCAGAACTTGAGCTGCCCCAAACGCGTCAGGGGGAACTCATCGAGCGTGGTCCAGGGGAGCAAGTACTTGATGCCCCCCACGTTGATAATTATGTGACGCTTGCGGTCGTCGGGGTGGAAGCCTTTGAGGAGATCCTCCTGAGGGTGGATTAGCCTGGCTCTTTGGTAAAACACTCCCTTGAGCGTTTCCGACTCCGGGAAGAACGTGTGGTTGAAGGAAGCATCGGAAGTACAGCTCAGGGCACTGTAGTCGTAGTCGGAATTTTCTCCGGGCATCAGAGTCATCTTGGAAGACAACTTTGCATCCCTTCGCTGCTTCTGCAAGTGTCTTCTGGAACAGAGAACAGACACCGGGGGTGAGGAAATGGCAGGCTGCTTTCAGGTTCTCAACAACTGGAGTGGTTGGAGCTCAAAAGTGTTTATGGATGATGAGAGCAATGGGAAAGAAAACAGCAGTGTCTGTTGAACGTGGTGAGACCTTTCTGGGCAGGCTGGGATTGTCCAGCCGGGCAGCACTGACCCCGTACCCAGGGCTGTGCCCAGTTCAGGAGCTCTGCCTGGCATATTTACCACACTGGAGGCTTCTCCTGTCTCACATACAGAGGTCTCAGTTCCCAGCAGATAAAGAGGGAAACCAGGAATAATTCCTCCATGTGGCAGGATGTCTCTGGTTCAGAGCGGAGGCATAAAAATGATGACAGTATCACATTAGGACACAGAATTCAAGTGTGTTTTGTAGAAAATGAGATTGTATAATTTTTTTAAGTATTACTCATGAAACTTTTGAGTATTTTAGTACCCATGAAAAATATAGAAAGAATCAGAAGTCAATTATGTTGTAATTCAGTAAATACACAGTTCTAAAAAGCAGTTACTACAAGACTAATTTCTAAAAGGCCATCTGGAAACAATTTGGGGGAAAAAAGCCCACTTGTATTGGTGATCACATAAACATTTGTGTAGAGTTTATTCACAATTAATGACATGGCAACTCCCTTTCTATGGCCTCATTTACCAAAGATTGCAGAGAAACACAGGATTTCCATGCAAACCTTGGAATTTTGTTTCAGTTATCACTGACACCCTACATGCAGCAATAGGGCTTTGTCCTTGCAGGACGCTGAGCCAAGCTGCCTTTACCTCTGACTATAAGAACCCCAAAATTTCTAACGACAACTTGGAAAATCCCGTTCAAATTCGGCTCATGCAACGCTGGTGTAAAGTCCTGGGAGGGAAGTGAGCAGAGTTCAACTGGGTATCAAACACAGGAGCTGGAAATGTTCAAACTTCTGGCCTCCCTAATTCACTGCACTTTAATAAGAGTCAGCCCGGAACTTGCTCCTCCACAGGAGGTTGTGCAGCACTGCTCCAAGACCTTTTATCTGCACACTCAGTTTAGTGCATGGAGCCCCTGAGTTTCACTTGAGAAGAGTATTTATTTATTAAGGAGATTTTACAATAAAGAGACATTAAATATGCACCGGTATTTTGGCTTTCTAGCCTCGGGTTCACAGGAAAGGAATAAATATTCCAGTTGATTGGCTTCAGTAGCAGTTGAGTTTTGCTCTCCTGGCTGCACTTACCTCCCCTTGGATGTGCACCCCAGGGATACACCCCCTGCCAGGGCCACTTGCTGAGCCACAGAACCCTCCTTTTCAGAAGCTGGGTTTATAAACCGCACCAGGATCGGTACATACCTATTAGAGAAGAAAAACCCATGATTACACAACGGCAAAGGACTCAAAGGACACAGCTGCACGTCACTTTAGGAGCTCTCCTTGCTGCAAGGGCCCTTACAATGCTTCAATCAAAACCCCTCAGTCCTGCCCCTAAACTTCCTGGAGGGTTTGGGCTGACCAGAGCAGCTCTGTGCACTCTCACAAACAGGTCAGTTTTGGATGGGGAGTTATTTCCTGGCTCCTCACTCGTACGGAATCACAGAACGGTTTGGGTTGGAAGGGACCCTAAAGCTCATCTTGTCCCACCCCCTGCCATGGATGGGCAGAGGGAATGCCACTGGAGTGCGAGCTGTAGGTTTGATATGGAAACCTGAGCTGCCTGATGGATGTTTATGCAGGGCTTCATCTCTCAGACCAACTGCTGTTTTATTTAAAAATGCCTTTTCCCTTCTGCCTCAGCCACGTCTAAGGCAGGGCTGGTCCAAACAGAATGAAGATTATGACTGATATAAGATATGGATAAGTGGGAGCTGTTAACCATTTTCCCTTCTGTAATACCAGATGATGTTGGTTAGCAACAACTTATCCTCTGAATCTCAGCCAGCAAAAATGAGGAGGCAGCTCATTGCTGTCACTGGTTTGATCTCCCAGCACATCCACTGTTGACACAATGGGAAGAAATGGAGAGAGGGAAATGTAAATGTTCTGCGTGTGTCAGACACACGCTGTAACCCTGAGGCAGCAACTGGGAAAGAGCAGAGCAAGGAGGAAGGGATTTCTTCCTTGGCTGCCAGCTCCTCGACCTGTGTGAGACAATAAATTGGCCAAATGGATCCCCTGTGTGCCACGCCGAGTGCCTGCACTCAGAAAAGGTTTCTCCTTGGTTTGCCACCACCAGAGCTGGCAAGCCTACAAATCCCACGTAGGACCTGATGCTCCACATGGGCTATTTTCATGTTCTTTGCCTCAGATACACGCAGCATCATATCTACAGGGGAAGAGTAGGAGGAGATAAAGGACAATAATAAACGTGGCCTGACTTGAGGGAAGGGAGAAAGGAGAAAAATAAACCCGTGCATTTCTCGGTGTGTTTCTTGTTTTCCTTCTGAGGAATGCCACAGAATGAGGGTCAGCATTGCTTTAGGATGAGAGAGACCTCATTAATGGAAGGACTCCTTGCTATTGAGCTTAAAGCCCAAGCAAGCTGCTTCATTCCTCCGTGGCAGCCTGGTGACACTGGGGACAGCTGATAAGAAATGCCTTCAGGAGCAAATGCAACACACTGCAACGTAAGGTCAGACAAACACATTGGCCTAGAGCCCCAACCTTCCCAGCAATTAAACAAGATGAGCTTCAGGAATCTGCTGGCACAGTAAAATGCTCTGCTCTGCTCTGGCTAAGTCGGGCCCAGTGGTCAAAGCCCTCCTGCCTGAGGTGTGAGCAGCATTCTGCCCTCGGGATGCCTGGGACTCTCTGAAGCCCAGCTCAGCTCCTGGCTCCCCTGCTGACAACCTGCTCTCCTCTGGGGCAAATCCCCTCTCGCTGAGCATCGTTGCTCTCATGTTTTGTAAACTTACAGCAAGAGCTGTCTCTTCCTGCATTATCTGCCCCGGGAATCACCCTGGCTTTTAGAACCTGCAGTAACACGGAGTGACCTGCCCAGGGCAAGGGCTCTGGGTCGCTCCAAGGGGTGGATTGTGCATGGGGAGTAAGAGAGGACATGTCTTCAAAAATCTGTCCTGCACAAGATGATATCCATTATGTCTGGTGAAGAAATCAAATTAGAAACCCATACTGCCCTTACTTGCAGCCAAAATTCAGGAAGGATGCCAGACTCCACGGCAGTGGGAAAAGAATTATTAAAGATGCCCTTCTGAGGGAAAGAAATAGAACTCATGAGAAAAATGACAAAATTCCACTGCTAGTGCCGTGTCCCCCCCGCCCCCCCCCCCCTTCAGTGTCCTCTGCAGTATTTTGAATTCTGCAGTGCATCTCTGATGTAATCAGAGCTCCTGCAAGGAGTCCTGCTCCTGCTCCATGGTGCAGACAATTCAAAGTTGTGCCTGGATGAGAACAAGCCTGCAAAGAAGATGCAGAACTCCCCCATGTCTCTTCTGTCAATTCCAGTGCCTGCAACTCATCTCTGTTGCTTTTTTACCACTTGTAAATTAAGTTTAAAAAGCAAACAAACAAAAAACCCTAAAACATTAAAAAAGTTTCAGATTTCAGTGCAGGTTGATTAAGAGTACAGTGATTTTTTGGAAAGAATTCTGTAAGGAACAATTTAATGATCCCTCCTTTAGTCTTTCCTTAGTTAAGCAGGCAGCATCTCCAAGCTGTGCCACTCTCAGCTCCCTCCTGGCAAACACAGGATTTCCCTGCTGCACCTCACTGCCAGGGACCTCCTGCCACGCTTCAAGCCCTGCTCCTGCAGCTCTTTACAGCCTCACAACAGATC
This sequence comes from Hirundo rustica, assembly GCF_015227805.2. Taxonomy (NCBI): domain Eukaryota; kingdom Metazoa; phylum Chordata; class Aves; order Passeriformes; family Hirundinidae; genus Hirundo; species Hirundo rustica. The sequence continues at coordinate 1,070,881 of NC_053465.1, forward strand.
TCAAACTCCAACTCCGCTTGCAAAAGTGCACTTCCAGCCAAATCAAAGTAAAACTTAGAAAGGTCAGTGTGTAACACGAAATAAAACTCTCCTGAAAAGCAGATAAGCAAAAAAACAAAACCAAAACCAAAACAAAACAAAAACAAAAACAAACCCACAAAAAAACCCAAAACCCAAGAAGCTCTATCTCTGCCTTGCTCTCCCTGAGCTGGACAGTTGTGGCATCTTCTGACAACCTACAAACAGAATTATGTCAAATATGTTACTCACTGTTCGGTTTTATAAAGCTGAGCCTTATTCTACTGATAATAATCGGAAGTGAAATAACTTTGCGGATGACTTACATCCCCAGGAGAATGTTCTGAAATACATTAGGATTAATAACTGCAGCTACTCTCCTGCCGTGAAACATATTTTTCTCAACAAATTTTAGCAAGTCACATTCATAGCAATCTCTGTAACACAGTTTTAAAAAATAAAGGATTTGACATTTACTTGTATTGATAAATATTTTGAAATGAAGATACGTAGTCACGGAAGAGTTTTTCCATGCTTGTCCTGTCCTCACCCCCTCCCCAAGTCTTTTCCAACGAAAAAAAAAAAATCTACCGGGAAGACATTGCCTGTCAGGAACGGTTCACTTGATGCGTCTGTCAGCCACCAGCGAGCAGAAGTCAGAAAACACACCAACATAAAAAAAAAAATCCCTTAATCATTTAAAAACGAAAGCTCTAAAGGACCTTCAGATCAGGCAAGGCGGAAGGAACTGGGAACGCGAGCCTCCATCGTGCGCGGTGCAGCCCCAGGACGCGGGGAGCGGCGGAGCCGGCCGGGGGGAGCCGGAGCGGCACGGAGCGAGCCCGGATGAGCCTGGCTGAGCCTGGCTGAGCCTGGATGTGCCTGGATGAGCCTGGATGTGCCTGGATGTGCCTGGATGAGCCCGGAGCGCCGTCAGCCTCCTCGGCGGCGGGGCCGGGGCAGGGCAGGAACGCGGCGAGCGGTGCCGGGGAGCAGCCGAGCCCCTCCCGCTGCTGGCGGCCCGGCTCCGGCGGGGAGTGACGGCCGCTCGCTCTCTTCCATCCCTGCCCGGGGACGGAACCTGTTGCCGCGGCCGCGGGGGCCCCGCCCGCTCCGGGGGCTCGGCGGCTCCGGCCACCCCCGGCCGGGCGCTGCCCCCGCGGCCGCCCCGGCGCCAGGAAAGTTGCCCGAACTCGCCCGCGAGTTGCCCGGAGCCCCGCGGATGGGTCGGGACCCGGCGCTACCGAGCGGAGCCTCCGCCGCGCCCGGAGCCGGGGCCAGGGGCGGGGGCGGAACGGGAGCGCTCCGGCGGAGCCCCGGCCCCGCGCATGGTGCGGCACCGGCACCGGCACCGGCACCGGGAACAGCGCCCCGGGCCCGCTGCCCCGCACCGGCCGCGCCGGACCCGGCAGCAGCAGCGGGAACAAGAGCAGCAGCAGCAGCAGGAGGAGGAGGAGGAGGAGGAAGAGGAGGAGGAGGAGCTCCCGGGGCCGAGGAGGAGCGGAGCCGGGCCCGGGGGCCGCCCGCAGCCCTCCCGCAGCGCACAGGAGCCATCCGGGCTGCCCCGGCCGCGGGGAGCTGCTCCTGCTCCTGCTGCTGCTGCTCCTGCAGGGCGCACCGCGGCCCCTCGGCTGCAGGAGTGGGGTTAGCGGTGTCCGTGAAAGCAAAAATCCCGTCCCAGGGGCTGCGGGAGAGCCCAGCCCGTGCCGTGTTCCCGTGCCGTGTTCCCGGGCCGTGTTCCCGTGCCGTGTTCCCGTGCCGTGTTCCCGTGCCGTGTTCCCGTGCCGTGTTCCCGGGGCACCCTTGCAGCGCGCCGGGTTATTGTCACACACCGGGGGAACATTGCCCAGCTCTACTTTTTAATGACATTTGTTTGACGTCTGGGTGGAAGGGACTCTGCGTGGATGTGATCTCCGTTTGGAAGCAGCGAGTTGAATCTCGGTGCCGGGTTAAGGAGCCACCAGCAGCTCAGGCTCTGTCCCAGAGTCTCCAGCTCCCATCCCCGTGTCCCCCCGTGCGTGCAGAGATCACCTCCGGGCTCTGATCTCCCTTCCCTGCCGAGGCACTGCTCTTGGGGGGGTTTCTGCGGGATGGGGACGGTCACCCCACGGGGACAAGGGCTCTCTGTGTCCGTGGGCATCGTGCCCTTCGCCCGGAGCGCTGCGGGGGCTCGCTTCGAGCCAAGCCCTTTGTTGCTATGGTAATACAAATGAAAAATCTATACTGTAATTGTAGCAAAACACCTCTTTTTCCCCCCCAAACCAGCTCGGGTTGTGGTTCAGGGTTGTGTGGGCACACACAGACTGATCTGGTCGTGCCGGGGAACAGCAGCCGTGTGAGGGCTGTCAGTGACTCGGGCTGTCAGTGACTCGGGCTGTCAGCTCGGGCTGCTTTTCCCTGACGCTGCGCAGGATTTTTGTTTGACTCTGGGAGGGTTCCTGAGCCGCTCTCAGCCTGTGGCAGTAGCAGGGGGTGATTGGTTTGACCGGCCGCAGGGACAGGTACGAGAGTTTCGGCTTTGGTACAGCAGTCTGGAACAATCTTGCTAACAGACGCCTGTATTCTGAAAGTTTGTGCTGCCGAAGAGGAAGGACGTGTGAAGCAGGGTCTCCAGGGAGGAACCTGGGAACAGTTTTGGTCAGTGTGTGTGCTGTAATAACTTGGGTGACAGAACGGGGGGCACTTTTATAACACGGGCAGTGATTCCAGGCTGACGTTTCAAACGACCCTGAGACACACAGATCCTGCCTGAACTCAACACACTGAAACTGGGGGAGATAAAAAATGATGCTGCGTGCCACGAAGGGGGAATCTCGCCCGTCAGATGGGCGCCGTGCGGCACAAACACCGCACAGGGGGCTCCCAGGGCTGCCGTGCTCGGAGCCAGGGCAGAGCTGCAGAGCCCCCGTGCTGCTCCCAGCGCTCGGAGCAGCAGGATCAGCCGGGACACAGCACAGAGCCCCGTTTCTGTTCCAATTCGCGCCGGGCTGCAGCGCTCTGCCCGATCTCGGCATTGCGCTCACCCTTACAGAGAGATGGAGGCAAGGCAGGGAGGAGAACAGCAACCACAACCGCGAGAGGCTTGGAAATGTAAGCTGTGTGGAAGGCTGGAATTCATTATTTGAGCTGGAAAAGAAAACACAATGTAAGGACTCGGCAGCGGTCTTCAAATGTATAAACACATTTGCAAAGACGACAGTAAACACTTGTCCTGTGACCACAAATGATGGGGCAAAAAGCAATCTGCTGAAGTGCAATTAGGCAGATTGCTTTAGATATCAGGGGAAAAAAACAATCAAACCAGACAAAACTATTACCCTGCGAGTAGCTGGAGAGTGGCTGGAATCTCAGGAGGTTGTAAATCTGTTCAGTGGAGATTTAAAGAAAAGATTGGATCGAGAGCTCTCAGGACTGGCTGTGGCCGTGCCTGGGCAGGGACATTTCCTGCAACCTTCACCTGCCAGCCCCTGTTTCTGTGAGTCCTGGTTGCCCATCGAGTTACAGCCACCCTAAAGGAGGAGGCACAAAAGGACAGCTCACTGCCACCCATATGATTAATGCAGTTTTCCTCCTGTTTAATAAATCATCCCTGACTGTGCTGTTTGGACCAGGATCCCATTTCCCGACAGACAGCAGCAGAACTCTCCATTTCATGTAAGCAGTTTCCAAGCCCAGTTTTGAGCAATAACGACTGGAAATGGTGATTATGGTGGCCAGTGTTAATAAGAATGTCCTGCAACTTGCAGGGTGCCCACGGCAGGACTCCCCCCTCACCTGGACTCTGGCTTGGCAGGTTCAGGTGGGGTCCAGGACCCCTCCAGTGTGAGGAGTGGCTGTGAGACCACTGACTGTGATGTTAAATCTGCTCTGGCAAAGGAGGCTGTTCCTTCTTCAGGCCTGTCTCACCCACATCCCTCATGAGCACAGAATTCCTGGGGGGCCCAGAGGTGTTCCCTGCCCCTGAGGGTGAGCAGGAGTGCCCCAGCAGGTTCTCAGGTGATCAGCTGTGCATGGAGGACTGGCCGAGGATTCCCAGAGTCAATCAACTGCTTCGTGCTCCTTGAGGAACTGGCAGTGCTGCAGAGAAAAATTTTAATCCCACTTTCATTGCTTTTATAGCCTGTGGCTGCTTTTCCTTCAGTTCCTTTGATTGCTGGCATTGAAATCCTCTTCTATCAGTTTCCCTGGCTTTTTAAGATAATTCCAGCATCATTCTGCACTCAGGAGCAATGCTGCCAGCAAAACAAGGAATTTCAACTTCACAGCACCTTTCACCTCTCCCCTCCCAAACAAACCAGGAGGCTGAATTCCTTTCTTCTAAAGAGCTGCGTTCATTTTGGGCACTCAGGGCGGGAAACATCCCCAGGCTGGCGTGTGCTCAGAGGGGGCAGGCAGGATTCTCAGTGCATGGAGCACCTGCTCTGCTGGGACACCGAGGATTGGATCGTGCAGCCTGCAGAAGAGATGGTTTGGGGGGTTCTTGGTGGCTTCCAGTGTCAAAAAAAGCTTTGGAAGGCTTTCAAAGGCCCATTGGATTGAGCCCTGAGCAGCCCTCCCAAGCACCCTGCCCTGTGCAGGGGCTGGACTGGAGCCCTCCTGAGGGCTGTGCCAGCCCGAGCCATTGGGGGTGGGTGGGAATTGCTGTTTGCAGTATTCCTGCCATCCCCAGCTCCCCTGAGATCAAGGAGACCGCACTGAGGGCAGCTCTGGCCCCTCAAGCTGGGCAGATTTCCTGCAAGTGCACCCAATTCTCCTGCACTGCACGGTGATACAGTTCTTGGCTGATTTATGGCCTGTGCAGGCGTTTTTGTTGCTTGCTTCTCTTGTCTTTTCTCATGAGCAGCTCCATTACTCTTAGTGCAGTGCCTCTGGAGTGCAGCCTCCTACGGACAGAGCTTCCAAACCCGTCCCTGAGTTTTGTTACAAATCTCCCAGTTAAACCAGCAATTCCTCATGGAACTCGGGGATGCAAAGGGAGCATCATGCAGGGCTGCAGCAGCAGGGGGCTGGACCCAGCAAGGCACATTCCCACACTCCCCTCACCCTGCATTCCCGCCTGCCACTGGGACCAGCCCTCAGCTCAGCCCTTGATGCACGCAGACCGTGAAGGACCGTCCCTGCCACCCCTCCTTGGGGACTCATCCCTGCCAGCCCTGCCTGGGGACTGTCCCTGCCCTGCCTGGGGACTGTCCCTGCCCTGCCTGGGGACTGTCCCTGCCCTGCCTGGGGACTGTCCCTGCCCTGCCTGGGGACTCATCCCTGCTAGCCCTGCTTGGGGACTGTCCCTGCCCTGCCTGGGGACTGTCCCTGCCAGCCCTGCCTGGGGACTGTCCCTGCCCTGCTTGGGGACTGTCCCTGCCCTGCTTGGGGACTGTCCCTGCCCTGCCTGGGGACTGTCCCTGCCCTGCTTGGGGACTGTCCCTGCCCTGCCTGGGGACTCATCCCTGCCAGCCCTGCTGTGCTCTGGCACTGCTCCTGCAGCGCTGCTCCTGCAGTGCCCAGGGAGGGGAGAGCTCTGCCAGCCACAGGGAATCGCCCCAAGGCCCCAGAGCTGCTGTTCCAGGTGTGTCTCAAAGCTCTCAGTGCAGCTCCCCTCGGGCACAAGGGGCGGGTACTGATGTGTTCGGGTTCGGTTCCTTTTGCCAAGGAATGCTAAAGGTTTCCTCACCTGCCCTGCCTGAGGCAAACATGGATTTAATCCCCCCACGGGCCCTTGCTGCCAGCTGAGGTGCTCTGGAGCAGATGTGGCTGCCCACCGTCAATGAGCTGTGTCTGTCTCAGTGGGTGACTCAGGGCTCTGGTCCCTGTGAGGGAATTTTACACATTTCTGGCACTGCTGTTCCCTTCTGGTCAGCTGGATCCCACCTGCAATCACCTGCATCAGATCACAGGAGGTCTGCAGCAGAGAGGGGATTACATTTGGGTACGTAACTCTCACCTTTAATCATTAAACAACTCCTCTTCTGTTTGTATTTGCAGAAAATCCTCCAGCCTCATTCCTTGTGCAGTTTTGTGGGAGTTTTGTGTGTGCACGGGCAGCACCGGGCTCTTCTCCCACCCTGCTTCTGTTTGTCCTCGCTGCAACTCATCCAGGAGAGCTCCTGAGGAGCTCCTGCACGTCTGTGTCGCGTTAGTGGCACTGGAGGAGCGAGGAGTAACACATCCCTCCTCCGTCCGCAGCTCTGGGCACGCCGTGCTTGTGTTCGCGAGGTGCCCGCTGCGACTAAAATTAATTTACAAACCCTTGAGATCTCACTCCAGTGCCTCGTGCTGCCAGCCTCCCCCATGTTCCCTCTGCAGATCCGTGGGGAAGCGTTCTGCGTGCTCCCCTGGCTGCTGCGTGCCGGCACCTGGGGGCCGCTGGAAAGCGCCTGGGCAGGGGAGGCTGCGTGTGACACCGGGAGCAGCGCAAGCTCCAGCCCGGCAAAGAAACTGGGCAACGAGCGGGAAATGAACCGGAAACCAGAAGGAACTCAGCTGTACAACTGGGCAGAAAACTCCTTCATTTCAACAAGTAGAGAGGTGAGGGTGTGCTGGCTTCAGCTGTGCAGCTTTTCCTCCTCAGGGGGATCTCGAGTGCTTGGCTGTGCAGCCTCTGCTCCAATCCAGACTGCATCCAGCCCTGGGAAATCCTGGGATTGTGGGAGCGAGGAGAGGAGCTCTGCACGCGTGCATTTGTGTGCTTAGCACAGCTCCTGCCTAATCTGAGGGTGTGATTGAGTCCCTAGCAAGGGCTGAATTTCTGTCTGCAGGTGAGTCTTGTCCCTGTGGGTTCCTTTGCAGGCGAGGAATGCGATTGTAACTGCGCCACATCACCAGGAGCCGGCTTTAAAAGTGCTTATATTCCAAAATGTTTGGTAAAATGCAGAACTTCCAGTGTGTTTAAATAACCAATTTATACCGTGTATCAACAAGAGCAGTGGAAAGTGTTTACAGGAGAGGGAGGTTCTTGGGCTGAAAGGAGCTGCTGGGAACTGCTGTATTGAAACTATCAGGACCAGTGGATTATTTATCACGGCTCTGGCAGGCTTCCAAAAACACATCACGGATTTTTTTCAGATTACTGAACTGAAAGAGCCTTGCGAGGATCTGAGAAATGCCTTCCCCAGCATGTGCTTCAGCAGCAGCACTGCTCAGCTTTGTGAGTGAGCACGGGTAATGCTCCGAAATCCTTCATTCCTGCATCTGCCTCGGGTCAGAACCCGCACAGAACCTGTGCTCTGGGACACCTCAGGGCCAAGAGGGTCCTTAATTCCAAAGTGAATCCGCTGGTTCCCTGGCGATAGGTCACCCAAACTGTCAAATGTCACCTGGCACACAATTTTCAGTCATTTATTTCTGTTCAGAAATACAGGTAAGAGGAGATCGACTTCCATTACATCTCTTTTTCTGCCTCAGTCAATTTCTAATGCTGCTGATACATTCAGTGGATGGGAAATAATTATCCCAGTCATAATACTTTTGATTCATACGAAACTATATTTTGCGTTGCAGCTTTTAAAATGATTTTGACAGCATAAAGGAAATAATTTATTGGGCAAAAAGCCATCATGCATGACTCCTGTAATTGCTGTTACTAAAAGCTGGGGGGATGCAGGAGAATTGAAACGATTTAAATCTCATTATTTCTGCAAATAAGGCAGGATGGGACACGGGGAGATGGGACTGAGAGATCTGAGTTTTCCTCTGGGCACCGGGGAAATTCCTGCTCAGCCTGGGACGAATTTCCCTCTGTCGTTTGTTGTGTCTGCAGAGCAGAACATTTTCAACAGCAGAAATTGCACATGTTCACTGCTGGAGAGCTTCCCTTTGGAAAGGGAATCATCTGGAGAATAACTGGTGGGATGGGCCCTGGGAGAGCTCTCAGGCTCCGTGGGAGGTGTGGATAACTCAGTGTGGAGCAGAGCCGCTATGGAATTACAGTCCCAAATCCCAGGGAAGCTCTCTGGGGCCCTTGGCACAGGAATTTCCCATTTCTGTGCCCGAGCTGTGCCTGGGCACGGCAAACACAGGAATTTCCCGTCTCTGAGCACACACACATCTCAGGAGAAGCTGGAAAAAGCCAAGCAGTATGGAACAGGACTCGATGAAGCTCTCCAGCCCTCGGCAGTGGTGGAGGGAGAGGCAGGCTCAGTGGGAGCTGCACAGGGTGGAGGGAGGTGCAGCAGGGATTTGCACATGGACATGGATAACCACGGCTCGGGCTCCTCTCTCCAAGTGCCCCTCAGGGAGCGTGCACTCACAGAGCACTGAGCTCAGCCCACATCCATAATCCAGCTGACGTGATGGCAGTATTAGCCATTGGTTAATAATTCACAGGTGCCCATAAAAATATCCGGAACATTTCCCTCAGCACCTCTGACATGCGAAGCCCTGCCGTGGGTGACACTCCCGCTGATTCCCAGCATGGAAATACCATGGAAATCCTCCAGGATCACACAATCAAAACCTGGAGCCCGTTCTCCTCCCTGGGGAACACTTGATGCCTTTCAATATCCCAATTTTCTATTCATTATTAATCCCTTCCAGATCATTTCCCACAGAGCCTCCAGGGAGCGGCTCAGTGCAGGAAAGCCCTGGGCACATCCACTTTCCACATGAAGCACCTGGGCTCCTTGGTTTTTATACAAGGGATCCCAAGCAAAGAGCGAAGAAAGAGGAGGAAAATTTGGCTTCTGGCACGTGGAACCTGTTCAGCACAAATCCCTCAGCTGGGGCTTTCCCTGGCACTCCGCTGTGTCCGTGGAGTGGTGCCCGGACAAGGGCCACACAAAGACGCTCTCTATTTTCATCTCAGGTGAAAGGTGAATCTAGCACACCAAACCGCTTCTGCCTGGATTATCTAGCAGCAGTGTCAAACAGGAGTTGTTAAATGAAGTGTCTCGCTGAGAGCACCAATGCGTGATGACTAAAAAGAGACTAAATCGTTTTTGCCACATCCCACCACGACAAGGAATGCGCTGTTTATTGGCGGAGTCCTCGTGAGCCCCCCACGAAACCACACAGCAGATGCTCCAGAACATGAGCCTGACCTGCTCTGGGTACACAAATATGGGAAATGCTCCACAAAATTATTCCCTGTTTGGATTTATTTGCATTTTTTTCACCAGCGCATGGTCAGAACAAGACACAACACCCATATATTGGGTGTCACTTCCACTCCTGGTGCGGGTGACCGGAATCCAGGTGCCTGTCACAGATCCTTCCCCCTAAAGGCAGTTTGTCCCTGGGGCCTGTGACTGAGGGCTCGGATCTTCCCCAGGTCCCAGCAGGAGCTGCAGCTGATCTGGCTGATCTCAGGCTGTTTCGGTGTGTGCCTGGCACAGCCCTGGGAACGCCAGGCACAGAACTGCTGCTGGCTTTGGGGCTCCCTTCGGGCTGTGGGGCGGCTGCCAGCCCCAGCTCCAGCTCCTCATCCTGGCACAAAGGAGGGATGGATCCCAGGGGATGGATCCCAGGGCTGGATCCCAGGGGATGGATCCCAAGGGCTGGATCCCAGGGGTGGATTCCCAAGGGCTGGATCCCAGGGGTGGATCCCAGGGGTGGATCCCAGGGGTGGATCCCAGGGGTGGATCCTGATGGATGGATCTCCAGGGGTAGATCCTGATGGATGGATCTCCAGGGGTGGATCCTGATGGTTGGATCCCAGGGGTGGTTCACAAGGGCTGGATCCCAGGTGTGGATCCTGATGGATGGATGCTGTGGGATGGATCCCAGGGCTGGATCCCAGGGGTGGATCCCAAGGGCTGGATCCCAGGGCTGGATCCTGATGGATGGATGCTATGGGATGGATGCTGTGGGATGGATCCCAGGGGTGGATCCCCAGGGATGGATCACGATATATGGATCCTGAGAGATGGATTCCTAGGGATGGATCCCCGGGGTGGATCCCAGGTGTACCAAATGCTGCCAATCCCGTTCCTCGTGGTGGCTGTTCCCTGTTGGAGCCCAGGGAGATCCCAGGGGAGCTGAGACGTGGCTGAGGGAACATTTCCCAGGCGTGTGGAGCCTCAGGTGTGCTCTGCACACCCTTCACACCCACACGGAGGGGCAGGGCAGTGCAGGTTTGTTGTTCCACACCTACCGATGCTGGCAGGCTGTAAATAGGATAAAACAGAATTGGCTGAAAGGTTTCTGGAGACCCGCTTAAAAACCTGAACCGCGTTTGTTTTATTTTTGTTCACATCCGTGAATAAACAAAGGTTCACGGAACGTGCGTGGTCTGCGGCGGTGCCTAAACCAGCCTCCTTCATTTGCATCTTTTCCTTTCAACTGCTGAGGTACATTTTTATCCAGAGGGAAAAAAAAAAAAAAAAAAAAAAAAAAAAAAAAAAAAAAAGAGAGAGAAAATCAATGTTACTTTCATTCTCCTTAAGCCCATTTTTGTACTTTTCCATGACAAATTACGCTTTTAATTTGGACTCTGGGAAAGAGACTGAAAAGCTTTTTTTCTGAAGGCTGAAACCTCACTGTCAAAGTAAAATGAAATCATCCAGTTCTGAAAACCCAGAGGTTTTTTTTGTGAGTCTAAACCTCTAAAGAAGTAGTGGTGGAGCTGTTGTTCAGAGGCAGTGCAGCAGGCAGCGGTGGGAAGGAGCCTGCCGGTGACAGACCCAAGCAGAGATAATTTAGCACAAGTCTCTCTTTATTCTGGCTGTTTGAAATGGCCTGGTCCCCACAGCAGCACCGCTGTGGATAAATATTGCCTTTGTTTCCTCTCCTTCTGGAGGTAAATTTGCTTTTCCCTCTTCAGACAGCAGCTCCCATCCCGGACTCTGCCTCCTGTGCGAGCCAAATCCACCCTGCACTGAACATCTCACAGGGAGTTCATACAGGACAATATTGGATTAAGAAAGATTAAAGCCAACCTAAATCTGTTATAATTATTGTTATCTTTAACCAGAGAGTGTTACAGACCTAAGAAAATCAAAAATCTGCAGCCCAGTGAGGCCAGAAGAGCCCCAGCTGCTCTGAACTTGGGCAGAGCGTGGTCCAGCGTTCCTCCCTCCAGCTGTCTGTAACCTCCCTGCCTCAGCCCTCAGCTGGAAGGCATTTTTTCAGAATTTTGCAGAATTTTCTGCATTTTGCAGAATTTGGGCCTTTTGACGTTGTTCAGCACAGCTGGAGCTCCTCCTGCCCCCAGGAATCACATTTCCAGGGCTGGTGGCTGGGACTGAGCCTGGAACCCTGAGAAGTTCCCCAGAGCAGCAAAGATCCAGGGAATCCTGCCCCAGGAACAGCTCTGCCCAGGGGAAGCACTCAGTGCTTGGGGCGCTGCTCAGGACCCTGGAATTGTGCTTTTCCCACCCTCTCCTGGGACCGCAGGAGCAGGGCCAGCCCTGGTGGATTCTCTCAGCTCCAGGTGGAGTTTTCTGTCTCCTCCTCGCTCTGGGGATCATCCCTCTGGCCTCCTGCCACCTTTGTCATCACTGATTATCACTTCAGCTTGATGAAAAACTTGCTCTGAGTCACGGCAGGGAGGAACTGGATCGTTCATTTCGTTTGTCCCTGCCGACATTCGGGCTCAGGGTGCAGGGAGAAAGGGAGACAAAAAAACCTCCCCTGCTGGGAGCTTCAGGTGTGCCAGGGTGTCTTCATTTCATTGTGTAAAAAATGAAAACAGCAAGAAGGTCCCGCATTCAAGAGCAGTGCAGGTAACTCTGGGAGGGATGTGATGTTGAAATAAACGTTATTTACTGGAAGGGATTTTCAGGAGAGATTAGGAATTGGTTAAAAATGCAACAAGCTGTGCTCAGGGCAGCACATTGGGAAGCTGGGCTAGAGGAGAGCAGTGAGAAATCTGCCGCAGGAGCGCTCACAGGGAGTACAACACAGCTTCCCCTGGAACATCAGCAGGAGCTGGGACTGCCCAGGCAGCGTGGAAAAAACCGGGAAAATTTCCTGCCCAAAACAGCAAGAGTTGGCATTCGTGGTAGAAGGTTTCAGCATCACCGGAGGGTTCCTCTCAAAGCCTGGGAGCCCAGAGCAGGTGGGAACTGTGGGAATGGGAGATGGGCAAGGAAGGAATTCTGCTCCTCCAGCCCTGCAGGGGCATCAGGCCCGCAGCTCCCACGCAGACAGAACCAGTGCACCGAGGAATCGCTCACAGCGGGAGGCAGGAGCATTTTCCAGGGACTGGAGAAGTTGTGCATTGACTCACAACGAAGTCATACTCTGAGTGCAGCAAATAATTATCGCTGCCCACAAAGCAGCGCCGGGGAAGTTTTTAACGGGTCATTATGCGGCGACTTTCAGCGGGAGCTAATTGGATGTCTCCAGGTCAGTGCCTAAGTACTTCTACTGCCGGCTAGAGAGGGAAAGATCGGCTGTAATTTCTGTAATTAAAACTGAATCGGGGTGTGCTCAGCGCCCCCGACAGAGCCAGCCCAGCCCAGCCGAGCCCAGCCCAGCAAAGCAGAGCCCAGCCCAGCCCAGCCCAGCAGAGCCCAGCCCAGCCCAGCCCAGCCCAGCCCAGCGATGGCACCGCTGGAGCTGATCTGACAGCCAAGGGCAGGGCTGGGTGTCAGCGTGTCCTTCAGCTCAGCCTGCCTCAGCCCTGGGGACACAACGGCCGTGTCCCTGTCCCTGTTCGTGTCCGTGTCCGTGTCCCTGTCCCTGTCCGTGTCCGTGTCCCTGTCCCTGTCCCTGTGTCCCTGTGTCCCTGTCCCTGTCCCTGTGTCCCTGTGTCCCTGTCCCTGTCCCTGTCCCTGTGTCCCTGTCCCTGTGTCCCTGTCCCTGTCCCTGTGTCCCTGTCCCTGTGTCCCTCTGTCCCTGTGTCCCTGTCCCTGTGTCCCTGTCCCTGTCCCTGTGTCCCCGTCCCTGTCCCTGTGTCCCTGTCCCTGTGTCCCTGTCCCTGTGTCCCTGTCCCTGTCCCTGTTCGTGTCCCTGTCCCTGTGTCCCTGTCCCTGTCCCCCTCCCTGTCCCTGTCCCTGTCCCTGTCCCTGTCCCTGTCCCTGTCCCTGTCCCTGTGTCCCTGTCCCTGTCCCTGTCCCTGTCCCTGTCCCCCTCCCTGTCCCTGTCCCTGTCCCTGTCCCTGTGTCCCTGTCCCTGTCCCTGTCCCTGTCCCTGTGTCCCTGTGTCCCTGTGTCCCTGTCCCTGTCCCTGTGTCCCTGTCCCTGTGTCCCTGTCCCTGTGTCCCTGTCCCTGTCCCTGTCCCTGTCCCTGTCCCTGTCCCTGTCCCAGCACAGCCCCCCGGAGCTGGCACAGCCGATCTCTGCTGTGGCCCCGGGCAGGGCAGGAGGGGAAGGGGATTCTGCTGGACAAAGAACGGCTCAGGCTGTCAGGGCAGCCCCCTGGAGCACTGAGGATTTATTAATTACAGATCCCCGTACACTGATGATTTATTAATTACCAGATCCCCGTTAGCCAGAGCGGCCCCCACTGAGCCTGGAGCGTTCCAGACCCACAGCTCAAAGAGCCCTGGCTGCTCCTCTGAGCACAGGCAGGACCCGGTGCTGCCCCACAGAGCTCCTCTCGCTGGGAACAGAGACAGGATGGACACCAGAGCCTGCAGGGGCACTGCCCCCGAGCCATCCATCCGCTCCGGGTGTCCAGAGAGCCAGGGGCAGCCTGGAACCTTCTTCTTGTGTTGTCCTTGGCTGGTGAGTTTAACAAAATGCCAGAGATGAGAAATAACAAACCTAAGCCTCCCCTTGCTGGAGATAATCAGCTCCAGCCTCACCTCCACCAAAAGCAAGCAGCCCCAGAAACGCCTCACACGCTGCTTGTGGTGCCAGAACCGTGCTAGCCCATGGAATTCTCGCAGAGATGCCAGTGCAACTCAGCTGCTTTATCCCATCTCCTCCGGGTTCTCTGCAGTGCTGTGCAGAGGGGCTGGGCAGTGCTAACACCACTGCTCGATTTTCCAGGGTACCAGGGGCTGTGAAACCTCAAACCAGGAGGAATGAGTCTGAAAAACAAACACAGGCAGAATTCAGTACAAAACACCCCAAAGCATATCCGTAAAAACAACTGCCCGAATTAATTATTAAAGTAATTTTATCCGCTCTAGGCTACAAATTGCAAAGCTACCTAAGTGACTCCCGGACATCCCCAGAGAAACGCTTCTGAAAATCCCCCACTGCGATTACGTTGTGTTCTGCAGCTCCTGGACATGAAACCCTCTCCATGGAGGGCAGTTCAGTCACTCCCCAAAGGCAGGAGATGGGATCTCTCCCCCACACACTGTGCTGCTGCTCCAGTGCCCATTTTCCAATTAAACTGGTCCAGTTTATCTTCCTGTCTGACAGAAAAAGAGTAGCAGCCAAGAGCTCATTAATATCTTTTTATCAGAGCGCTGCTAAGCTGAGATTTGATCAGCAGAGCAATCAGGCCTCCTTACAGCTACGACAGGGCATCGCAGAGATTACTTAAAGGCTGAAAATACAGGGATTTTTCTTCTATTTGTATAAAACAGAATAAATCTTTACCTTTTGCTGTCCTAGAATGCCTGCAGATGCAGGGGAGCAGGGTGACCTCAGAGTGTATTTGTTCCTGCAGAGGAACCATCCATTTGTGAGTTATTTCAGCAGATTTGTCAAGGCAGTGCTGGTTTCTCCATTTTATGAGAGAAACAACAAGTGCTAACATTGTTCCTCAATTCCCAGCAGCCATGAGATCCAACAGAGAACTCAGTTGTTCAGGGCACCCCTCCAGTTCCCTTCCTTTGCCACATTAATTGAAATTAAAACATTAAACCCAGGAGTGGCAAAAAGCACAGATTTATTGGGGTCACGCTGGGAAATTCCTCTTCTTTCTTTGTTTTGTGGCAGCTTCAGAGCCCATCCCCGCTGCACGAGGACAATCAGAATGCAGGGTGCTAATTAAACCTCAATTTGCTCAGAATCTGAACCAGAAGAGACGCCAAGTTAAAAGAACTGCCGTCATCTGTGATCTTCCCTTCTGGCCAACAGAGCAGCAAAAGCTCTGGGTGCCACAGGACGCTCGGAGCAAGGGGACAAAGAGCTCAGACCTGTGTGAGCCTTGCCCAGGGTGGAGCTGGGAGCCCACACCAGCTCTCACTCACTCCAAGGAGCCTCTGACGGGAATTTCAACGGCAAAACAAGCAAAAAGTTCCCCTGCCCGAGCCCCAAAGGTTTGCAGCTGCAGCCTGTGTAAGTTATGTGCCACATTTTTGGCCAGCACCAAAATGCAGGATATTTCATCAGCCACTCTGAAAGGCAGCTTTGGAGAACAGCAGCAGCAGCTCCAGTCAGCTCCCCTCTCGCCATTAGGGTAATTACCTGATGTAATTTTGATTATGATGGAGTTGTAGAAACCTTAGAAAATTCCAGTGTGGGTCTGTCTGCATCTTCCAGGGTCCAATACCTCCACGACACCGGCTGTGTGTAACAAAGTCACCTCTGAGCTGGGATTTATGCTCCTGCAGTAATTGTGTGTGTTGGAAATCTTCACCTCAGGGGTGACTGGCTGGTTTAAACTGAGTATTGCTGGCTCTGGGCTCATGGAAATACACGGGACATTCTTCATTCCCAGGTCTTTTACCTCCCCAAGCCACAGCGTCATACCAGGGCTGGGAAATCCAGACAGAAATAACCCCCAGGCTGGGAAACACCCAGAGTTTGAGCCATACCGGGGTGGGTTGCAGTTTTCCCAGCTCTTTTCAGCCTTACTCTCTCTGCAGCTCTTAAACTGGGTGAAAAACAGCAAAGAAAGGGAAAGGCAATTATTCAACCTTACTAAACAAAAGCAGTTAATTGTATTTTCTTGTCATTCTTGTTTATATCTCTGAACTTAAGGCCTTGGAAGCATTTTTCTGTCACCAGTTACGAGTCAGCCTCGGTGGTCAGGATGGGGTTTCCATCCAGAGGCGGTTTTCCTTCCCCCCTTTTTCACAATCCCTCCCATCCCAGCTGGGCTCCCAGGGTGAATCCCTGCCCGTGGCTCTGCCCAGGACTAAGCAGGGCACAGGATGCTGCTCCCAGGCTGCCTGCAGCTCCTCCCTGATGACAATTCTCCATGCCCCGGGGTTCTGATATTTAATTCTGCTTTCTGTTCGTGTTCCTTGTCCTTTGACCTGTGACAGAGGGAGCAAAGTTAAGCGCAGGGTGATTTCTTCCTGCCATACTTGGGCATACATGGAAAATTTGGGATGTTTTATTATCCAGTTGCAGCTGGTGTTTTCTTTGGTTTGCTCTGGGTTCTTGGCATGTTTTATAGCAGTGTCTGGAAAATCAATTTTTCTTCTCCCAGCTACAGAGCAGTACATGTTCTTAAACAAAACCCCGTCATTCTGACCAACATCTTTAGTTCCTCTTCCCTGGTGTTGTCATGAAATCTACTTCAGCCCCATATATTTGCTCGTTAATTTTAGTGTTGCTTTTAGTGATCTTACTTAGTTTAAGAACGCTGTCAAACAACAGATTACACCAAAGGGCTGCCTGTGTATCTAGTGTTTCTCCAAAAGGGGTTGCTTTATTGCAATTACGCTTTCTGGGCTATAAAACTTCACCGCTTCCTTTCCTCTCTCTTCGTTGTTCACTGCAGATCTTCTGGTGTAAGGAAGTTTGATGGGTTAGTGGTGGGAGTCGCCGTTTAACTGCTCCTCAGGTGGGGATTTGTGGCAGAAGAAGGACCCCAAACGCTCCGCTGCTGCTTTGGTGGGCTGCCAGGAGTGTCCCCGCAGCTCCCTGTCCCCGTGGCAGGGACGTGGAAGTGCCTCTGAGGGGACCCAGGGCAAACCAAACCCAAAGCATGCCCAGGGGATTTAAGCAGGAATTTGAAAAGGTACTTTTGCAGTAGCAGCCTCTTAGATTTTTCTTTGGACTTTTAAGACAACCTTAAAAATCAGATTCCGGAAGGATATTTCTCCGCGAGCCCCCAGCAGCAGGGCTGTGCCACGTGCTGGCTCAACTGCCCTCAGATTCTTTCGGGGGCTAGTTTAAAAAAATTCCCTTGGAAAAAGGCTTACAATTGTTCTGTTTTTCAGAAGAATATGTTGATTTCTCTTTAAAGATCAGCACGTTCCTTCTGCATTTTTTGGTCATACCTGTGTCTGTGCAGGGGTGTTTAACCCTCGTTACTGAGCAGCTGAAAGCAATAACTGGTGTGTGGGGCTGTGTGCTCTTCCTGCTTCCCAGCTGCTCCTCTTGCCCACAAACCCCCCAGTGCGACTTTCCTCCGTGCCATGCGTTGGCCTCGCTTCCCCGGATCTTTATTTTATATTTCTTTGGACTCCAGTAACACTTAAAATTCAGGCCAAGCCTGGGGCTCTGGAATGGAACACCTCCAGCCATCAATTTTCAGTTCCTCAGGTAAGGAGAGACGGAATCGCGAGCTGCTGGCGAACCTGGGGGATGAAATGAGGGGGACGGTGCAGGTAGGGGAGTTTAACACTCCAGACTGAGCTGCTGCGCTTCCTTGTGCTGCCAAATTCTCTCCTCCTGCGCAGCCCTGGGCCCCCAGGACGGGGGCAGCCAGCAGGGAAGGGCTGCACCGCCGCAGCTGCTGCACGGGCAGGTTTCACCGCTGCAGAAAAGCTGCACTTGGAGGCTTCCTCGCAAAGCTCCGTGATTGTCCCTGTGCAAACACGTGGCAATTCTGCAGCTGGGACCTGGCTCCAGTGGAGTCAACGCTGTTCTTGGCCCCAGCGGAGGCAGAAACCCTCCACGAATCCCCCTGGTGCAGGAGGCAGAGCCGTTGTTGACGATAACAGAGCTTTTAACTCCCTTTCTGGTGCAGACCTCAGTCGTGCAGATAAGTGCTGTCCGTGAGGGGGGTATGAGTACATAACACAATTTCTTGCTGCTTGTCTCTTTTTATAAGAGCTCTTCATCTTGTTACCAGGCAGTCAATGCTATTAGAACCGAGCATGCAGCCCCAGAGAGGCTGATCCTTTCTGTCAGAGCTGATTTGCAATTATACCGGCATGAGCGTTTTGGTGGTTTGAGATTTATTTATAGCTCTTGTGATGGCGACAGCACACTTGTGGCTGGGTTTAGGGCTCTGGGACCCTTTGGAGCCTCTCTGACTCGCAGAAGCAGCCGTCCCTCTGCTGCAGACCCTCCCAGAGGTGAAATGGGGAAGTTGGTGGGGTCATTCCTGCTGCCAGATCAGCTCCTCGCACACTGGGGTGGTGGGTGGCCCCTTGGAGTTTGTTTGTCTGGTTTTCTCTTTGTGAGAGAGTGAAATTGTCTTTCATCAGTGCTTTGTTTCCCCCTCTCTGTTCACATCCTGAGCATCAGCCACCCCAGGTGGTTTCCAAAGGTGCTGATCCTGCTGGGGCAAAATGAGCTCGGGATAATTCCATTTTCCTGGAACAAAACCTGTGCAGGGCGTGCAGGAGCTCACACAGGCTGGGAGGGGGAATCCACCGGGAGATCCAAGGCCTCTGGTCACTGGGATCATCCAGGTGCAGGGAACAAGGCCATGGAATTTACTGGAACAAAAAAAAAAAAAAAAAAAAAAGAATAAGTGTGGCAGGGGAAATGTCCAGAGGGATTTGAGAAGCCCAGCTCTGAGGGAGCATTCCATATTTGGGTCCTGAGCCCGGTGGCACAGGGAGGTCAGTCCAGTCTCAGTACGGAAGCTGATCCTGGGAGACTTCACACGAGCAGGAGGGTCTTTTACAAGATGGGCTTTGTATTCAGCTCTCACAGGATCAGGCTGAAAAGGCTTTAAACCTCCTTCTCTCAAGAAATTCACATCTAGCCAAATATTTAAGAAGCAATCAGGGCTTAACAGGCATCCAATTTATTCACCATCCTAGCAAAACAGACGTAGTATTTTTTTTTTTTTTTTTACTAGTTTGCTTCTCCAGAGTTGCAAACACAACCAGTGGAGATTGCTAATAAGAAATGTCACTTGCTTTATTATTCTATTTGTTTGTGTGATTTAGAGTTCAGGATAGTGGTTTCCATCTGTATTAAGAGTGTAACTATTTTCCAGCCCGTGTGCTCGAAGTTTTCCTATTAATAATTTTTAAAAAAATGCTTACAGGAGGTTTTGTTAGTACATGAGCCTGGGAATAGGTCACAGCTTGCCACCTCCTGGTTTTGCCATTTGGAAAAGCTAATTTTGTGGCCGGAATTGCTTCTGGCCACTGGTGAGCAGCAGCTGCAGAGAAGGGGCCCTGGCTGAAGCATTTCTGTGCCTCTGAGAAACTGGATTTTTGTTTTGTTTTGTTTTGGTTTTGTTTTTTCCTGTGTTCATTACTGCTTCTCTTTTCTTAGGGGAGTGATCCCGCCCAGTACCAAACTCCACTCTTTCCCTAAGGGCACCTTCCGTGCTTTGAAAGGAGTTCTGTAAAGCCCTGATGGCTGCCTAGTTAAGGAGAGCTCTAATGACCCCATCTCATTTCCCTGATTTAATGAGCAGAGCGAACCCGCGGCAGCTCGGGCGCTGCCAGCTTCTGCAACAAAATTGAACCGAACCTCCCCCCGCAGCCTGGAGAAACTCGAGCGCTGAGGTTATCCCAGGGACCTGGAGGATGGGAAGAGGTGACCGAGCTGATCATTGGGCTGGGCTGGAGCTGGGGATCTCCTGTGAGTGCCAGCAGGGCGAGTTTGGGCGGTGTGTGCAGGACTTTGTGGTTCCGGGGGGAGATGGAGGCTGCGGCTGCGGGGCGCGTTCCGTCCAGCCGAACCGAACCAGCCCCTGGAGCGGCGGCGCGGGTGGGATCGCTGCTGCCCACCCCCAGCAGGGAGGGGGAACTCTTCGGGGTGGAGGTGATGAGGAATTTTCGAGTATTTGGAATGTCACTTGTTTGGAACAAAGAGATCTAAAAGCAGGATCAGCCTGTCCTCGGAAGAAACGCGGACACAGGACGCGCCTGAGACCTGCAGTAACCGCAGGAGAGAGCAGCTGGAATCTCTGGGTGCAACGTTGGATCCCAGAGGACTGAATGTGGATTTTAAACCCTGTAACTGAACAAAACTGTAATTTTACACCCCGAGAGCTGAATTACTGAGCTCAATCCGAAGGGACGGGTGACTGTGCAGCCCTTGGCATCATTTGGGTTCGAGAGCTGAGCTCTGGAGCTCGGTGATTAAACTTCAACAGCCAAGAGTTCTCTGCTGGGAGATGCTCCAGCACCCTCAGCGCTTTGCACTCTCAGCGCTTTGCACAGGCAATGCTTTGCACTCTCAATGCTTTGCACTCTCAGCGCTTTGCACTCTCAGTGCTTTGCACGCTCAAACGTTCACCCAAAGCTTGTGGCTCACCTTTACTGATGTTATTCATTAGCAAGACCTCGAGTGCCAGGAGAACCCCTGGAAAAGGGAACGCTCCCGCACAATGCGATTCACATGTAAATGTGCATTTCGCGGTGGTTCTGCTGCTCCCCTCTCCCTTTGGGGAGTGCATCCTCGGCCTCGGGCAGCGTGTCCGGGTATTGCTCCTTCTGAGACACGGATGGGAAGGAGCAGGCAAACAAGCCCTGGCTGTAATCCCAGTGAGTTTTTATTCTTGTGGAATTCTTGGAGATTCAGTTTAGGACTGAATGAAATAACTGAGCTCGCCAGGAAATGTTGGATGACACGGGAATGTGAGAAGTTTTCTAGTGCGGACTCTTCTTGGTCTTGTATTTAAATTCCTTTTGGCTCTTTTCACTCAAAGTGTGTCCACTCAATGAAAGGATTATAGTGAAACCATCCCATTGCAATTCCCGATTTACAGATTGTTCCTCTGCTCATTAAATAATCCGAAGTGTTTGAAGGGCATGTGGGAAATGGTCTTCATCAGGAGACAGTGCCCTTGAAAATCTGCTTTTAAAGCAGTGATAAAAGGAGAGATTTAGAACTATGGGGCAATATGATGAAGCAAGAGGTAATTAATTCTAGTGAGACTTGTTTTCTGTCTTTATTAGAGAGGATATTAATTGGTTCTTAAGTGCTGTAGATTTAGGATGTTTTGGATTGGTGTGACTTCCCTTCTGAGTTGTTTGAGCTGCAGTAGTGCTCCAGGGCTTGTACCTGGGACAGGTGTTCACTGTCCCCTCGGTGCTTTTCACGTGCAAAGGAAGATTTGGACCTTGACCTAAAAAGTTCATTAAAATGATTTGTCTGCATATTGTCCCGTTTATATTTAGCATTCCCTGGGCATGTGCAAGCAACTCCTGGCTTGAGCAGATTCCAGCCTAAGGCTTTGCAAGCAAACAAGGCCAGGGTGAGCAGGACCTGTGTAAATTAATTAGTAAAATTCACCATAACTCACAATCTGTCAGCAGAGGAGTTTTAAGGTCACTCCCCAGTTGTTGTCCAGGACCATATAATGCTATTTTGCAATCCTGGTGGTATTTTTCAAAGCTCAGATATTTCTTCACCATCATGCCTGGTACACAGCTCATTCAAAATTCCTACTATGGGCTAGCCCAGGTAAATTTTATTTATTTTTTTCAGGTTGTTCTGTTGAGTCTTTAGTGGGAACAAGGACACTGTCACTCTGCTCCTGGAAATTATTCCTTAAAGACATTTGAATCTGGCCTGTCTTGTTGTAACACCTCAGAATGAAGCACCAGGAGCTGTGTGGCTGCTGCTTCTGTTGGTGGCAGGTAGGAGGGGGCAGAGTGTGAAACAGGCAGGGTGTCATATTCAGCGTTATCCCACTGCATAGTTACAGAAAGACGAAATAATTTTAAATACTCCAACCAGTGCTGTGCAGGTTGGAGGATGAGCTCGAAAACGCAGATTTTATCACAGGGTGATGTTTTCCTGTAGATCCCTCTGAAGGAGGGAGCAGAAATGACCCTTGCACTGGGGACACCTGCACTGGCCCTCTGTAAGGCACTGGCACTGACTTTTGCCTGGATGAAGTGCAGCTGCCGTGTGGCAGCCCCAAGCCCTGCACCTCACCGCCCTGAGCCCCGGGAACCTGCTGTGGGTGTGAAGCAGCACGGGGAGCACTCGTGGGAACAGGAACCGTGCACAGCCTGAGCAGCTGCCCCCGGAGCCTGGACGTGGCCCCAGTTAAAGGCAGGGAGTCAGCAAGGGGGTTTCAGCCACGCTCCCTTCAGGTCTCAGCATCGTGGGGGTTTTGGATTCTTTGGAAGCTGGTTTTGACTCAGGACCTAAACATAATGGCACTTGAGCACATGGCCCCTTCGCCTCCCGTGTGGAACGCTCCAAGCTGTCTCACAGGCTCTGTCTGGAGCTCGGTCCTGGGAGAGGACAGAGCCGTGACACACTGCAGGAGTGCTGAGGAGCCTGGAGCGGGCTGAGGAGTCAGGTACAGCTTCTTCCCCTTCGGGGCTGTCCCTGCGTGGGTGCTTCGGGTTTCTCCTGCTTGAACCAGCAGCGAGATGCCAAAAGCTGCCTGGAGGAGCAAAGGTTCCTCCCAGGAGAAGGCAGGGCAGAGAGCAGCCTGCAAGGGCTGCTGCTGTCATGAGGATTAGCATCATTTAGGGGTGTGGAGGGACCCGTGAGGGAAAACCAGGGAAGAGAAGTGGGAAGGAAGGGACAGCAAAGGTCAGGAGCAGTGCCAGTGCTGAAGGTGTACAAATGGCTGCTGCTGAATGAATGGTGAGGCGCTGAACAAATAGTAATTAAAATCCCAGCTACTATGTAAATGCCAGATTAGAGCTGTGATCTTTTTGCAGACTCTCCTTGGAGGTGAGTGGGAGTCTGTGCGTTACCCTCGGGAACGCTTCAGCCTAAATATAAGCTCCAAGCCGGGGGGATTCAGACTTCTCCCTGGCACGAGCTGACACGTCCCAGCAACACCCCGGGGTCTCTCTGGGGTTTCTGTGCTCGGGGTTTCCAGCAGGGTGATTTCTCTGTTCTCCTGCAGGTGCAGGTGTTCCACCGACACTCCCCTCCCCACGGTGCTGAGCTCTCGGGGTCTCTAAGCTGACCCAGGGCTGAGCCCTTCACCTGCCCTGGAAGGTGTGGGCATGGATCTGTGCGGGGGAAGCGATGCTCTCACCCGGGCAGGGAGGATTCCGTGCTCCCATAAAACCTGGAGTCTCGGCACAGGGCGCTGTGCCCGCCCCGAGGGCGGCGAGGGCAGAGCGCAGGGGCTGGGGGAAGAGCTATTGACAACTTATTTGCTGAGCACATCTCTATAGTTCTGTTTCCACGGCAACCCTGATGTGAAATGTGTCGCTGGAAAAACATTAGTTACTATAGAAACATCTTCCCCGTGAAAAGTTTACTTTGTAACACACGATTCCTAATATTAGGTTTTCGGAGTTCAGCCGCCCCCGTGTGTGCCGGGCTCCAGGAGCAGATGATTGCTCTCGGGGTGACGGGGGAGGGACGGGAGCTGCCTGTCCTCCCCGGGACGCTCTGCTGGCCCTGCCTGCCCCGGGCTGGGCAGCGGGGGGACAGCAGAAACAGGGTGCCACGGGCTCTGGATGCGCCTGTGCCTGAAGTATCAGCTGAGAGCCCTCATTTTGAGGAAAATCAGTAATTTTGGTTTTCAGCGGGTTTAATTTTTTTCTTAACATTAAAGGAAAAAAAAAAAAATCACATATGCTGTCCTGAGTTACTGGGCTGCACCACTCAGACCCTCCCGAATGGCCAGCGGAACTGGGAAGGGAAAGGGAAGGGGAAAGGGAAAGGGAAAGGGAAAGGGAAAGGGAAAGGGAAAGGGAAAGGGAAAGGGAAAGGGAAAGGGAAGGGGAAAGGGAATGGGAATGGGAATGGGAAAGGAGAATGGGAAAGGGAAAGGGAAAGGAGAAAGGGAAAGAGAGGGGAAAAGAGAAAGGGAAAGGAGAGGGAAAAGAGAAAGGGAAAGGAGAGGGAAAAGAGAAAGGGAAAGGAGAGGGAAAAGAGAAAGGGAAAGGAGAATGGAGAATGGGAAAGGGAAAGGGAAAGGAGAGGGAAAAGAGAAAGAGAAAGAGAAGGGAAAGGAGAAGGGAAAGAGAGAGGGAAAGAGAAAGGGAAAGGAGAAGGGGAAAAGGAAAGGAGAAGGGGAAAGGGAAAGGGAAGGGGAAAGCTTTGCTTGGCTTTGTCACGTTCTAGGAGCAGCTTTGTGGAAGTCAGGCTGGAATCTGCTCCTTCACGGAATGGTTTAGGTTGGAACAGACCTTTAAGGTGTTCTCAGTGTCACCAAGGTAACAACCATCAGCCACCCCGCTGCTGTTTCGTGCCCAGGTCCCTTCCCTGGCTCACAGGGGCTGCGGGGTTTGGGCTGTGGGAGCTGGGTTTGGGATACCTGGGTGGTGTAGCTGTCCCAGAGCCCCCAGCATCCTGAGATAACCCAGGGCTGGTTCCTCACAGCCCCATCTCTGCAGGGAAGCTCGAGGTGAGCAGTCACCTCTGCTGGGTGCCTCAGAACACATCCCAGGGGCCCTGAGCAAGGCTCAGCTCTGGTTTGGTTTCCACGTTTGCTGTGCTCCAAGAGAACAAACGATCCGTGACTGGATTTTCACTGCCAGCCTCGATCAGCCGAAACTGTGAGCATCCTGAAGAAATGACCCAGGGCACAATGGAGAAGGAAGGCAGGAAGGCAGGAAGGAAGGCAGGAAGGAAGGCAGGAAGGAAGGAAGGAAGGAAGGAAGGAAGGCAGGAAGGCAGGAAGGCAGGAAGGCAGGAAGGAAGGAAGGAAGGAAGGCAGGAAGGCAGGAAGGCAGGAAGGAAGGAAGGAAGGAAGGAAGGAAGGAAGGCAGGAAGGAAGGAAGGAAGGAAGGAAGGAAGGAAGGAAGGAAGGAAGGAAGGAAGGAAGGAAGGCTCTGTCCAAAGGACACACACAGAGGGCTTGATGAACAGTGCTGCCTTGAGAAAATGGCCATGAGGATGGGCAGAGTTTCCAGTGCAGTGGATTTCCTGCTCATTTGCTTTCTGCTTTGGCTTTCCCCATGTCCTGGCCAGATGCTGGCTGTGCTTTGTTTGCATGATTTGAGCTGTACTCGAGCTCCTCTGGCAGTTACTCTTCTTTGGCACCTCAGGGATGTAAGGGCTCGTGTAGAGGAAGATATTGGCTGGAGCCAGTTCCACCTTGTGACAGGCAGGAGAGATCTCCAGAGTCAGGGTTCAGCTGTTGGTGGTGTTGTTTGAAGTGTGAGCAGCTCTGGGCACTCCACTGAAGAGCTGGGGGGAAATTTCCGTGTTGCTCCATTAACGTCCACACAGAAGGGGAAGGAGCTCTGCACTGGGAAATTAAGGACAGAATATTCTAATTTGGGTACCATAAATTACACCCATGAATAAGCACGTCCTGGTTTTTCAGAGGTGCTGAGCGCTTCTAATTCCATTGACTTCAGTGGGGACTGGGATGAGCGCAGTGCGTGCTTTGGATAAATCATGTTATGTAACAGAAAAAATGATGGTAATTTATGTTCAAGAACTCTTCATCACGGCGCCGAGCTCTGTTCTGTGCAGTTGGAGAGAATGAAAAGTTTGAGGAGTTGTGCTGAGACTCTCAATTCCCCTGCCCTGGGCATTGCCTGCACAACATTTCTGATACAGGATACCCTGTGTCAGATTATCCCTTTTTCTGACCCAGACATGGGACAACTGAGAGGCGTTCAAAGACTTTTATTCCATTTCCAGTCTCGTGTGAAGGGTGAGACGGTGCAGATGTTACAATTCACGCCGTCACAATCAGAAGCCATTTATTTCCTAACTCCAATCCATTATAAGCATTTCTTGGCCTATCAGCTTTTGCCACAAAATGCTGTTGATGCCTTAGAGCCAATCATCCAAAATTACCCCTTGTGTGTCCTACAATACATCTTCCACAGTTCTATTTCTCCAGAATATCCAGTCTGTTTGCAAGGCCATCATTTGAACTTGTTTCCAGTTCCATTTCCCTCTCAATGTCGGTCCTACGCCACGGCATTCCTAAGTCAGCATTTCCTACCTGGAAGTCTGCACACAGATGCAGACGATGTGATCCCTCTGTCAGGGGCTGAGAATCCTCTACACACCCATTTCCCACACCCTGTGCTGGCTGCTCCCTGTCACAGGAGGTGCTGGGCTGTGCAGGGGACGATGCCACCCGTGGGGTGACACCGGGGCAGCGCCGGGAGTTCGGGATGTAGAGACCCCTTGGCACAGGAGATCCGTGCCCCTGGACACACGTGGGAGCTCTGGGGAGCGGGGTGCAGGTGTCCACAGCTGTGGATAAATCCCAGTGTGGGAAATAAGAGAAGCAGGAAACCTTGATAGCGGTGCAGATGTAAACCTAAAGATATAACAGGCACAAAAATAAGGACACAGAACTATGAGGCTGTGTAGAGTAAGGCATCAGCAAGTAGAAAAATATATAGAGCAAAATAATAGAAAAGTTTAATAATGAGGCTCTGTGCTTTCCTTGTAGAAGGGTATAAAAAGTCCCTGAGTAATAAGAAATATGAAACATTCACCTGTTGTTAGATGTAAGGTGTGAGTTTTAATGATTGGTTTATGCCGATGTCTGTAAGTTCTTAATGATTTTCTGTTGGTTAGAAAACTTCTCAAAGGCCCTGTAACAGAGAGCTCTGGCTGCTGTTGGCAGGATGGGAGCTGCTGCCATCTCTCGTGTCTCACCCTGAGCTGAGGCTGGTGCTGCGATGAAGCTCGAGGAACAGCTCCCGGCAGTCCCATCCTATTATTTGGAAATATTAACGGCCACCAGCTGTCCCAGGCCTGCAGGGCAGGGGTGTGAGCACAGCCACGGAGCAAGCCAAGGGCTGGGAGCACCACTCTGCATTCCCCAGCCCCTGTGTGTAAATTAGGGCTACTCCCATCCCATCCCATCCCATTGATCCCATCCCATCCCATCCCATCCCATCCCATCCCATCCCATCCCATCCCATCCCATCCCATCCCATCCCATTGATCCCATCCCATTGATCCCATCCCATTGATCCCATCCCATCCCATCCCATCCCATCCCATCCCATCCCATCCCATCCTATCCCATCCCATCCCATCCCATCCCATCCCATCCCATCCCATCCCATCCCATCCCATCCCATCCCATCCCATCCCATCCCATCCCATCCCATCCCATCCCACCCCTCCTGCCCTGTCAGGAAGAACACCAGCAGGACTTTGGTGCTCTCCCAGCGCTGCTGTTTGCTTTCAGGAGGGCTGCAGGGAACATCGAGTGCAAATTAAAAATAGCGATAAAGATGAAGTGAGGAAAGCAATCAGAGCACCTAAAATCCTGCACTATCTTTAATCATAAGTGGAAAAAAAAACGTATCGAGTGTTGTTTGATCACAATCTGAACACAGCCTAAACAACCCTTTGAATTTGTAAATGGCGTGCAGTTGGGGTATTTTTAGCTCCTGCTGCTCAGATCCTGAGGAGGGTTTTTGGTATGTTTTAGCTTATCACATTTCCTGCGTAATAAGCTCTAGTTTTGCACAGCAGTTTAATTTTCTGCGAGCCTATTCTGTATGCAAATAACTTTTCTTTTGTGGTCTCCAGTGGCAAGATTATCTCCACACCGAGTGGATTTAAGGTGAGAAGAACTTTCCTGAAGGGCAGGGTTATAATCCCTTCCTTCACCCGGTTTGTCTTTCTCAGGCGCGTTGTTATTATCAGTCTGCTCGTGTTTTGTTCCCTCTGTTTGAAATTCCAATGAAAGTGGCGAAACCTCTCGCACCTTTAGGGAGTGCCAGAAAGACACGGTTTTGTTGTGTTTTCTGATGGAGATGTGCCTTTCTTCCTTTTCATAGATCTGCCCAAGTGTGCTTAGCAGGGTCCATCGCTTTGGAGCCAGTAGAAAACGCTCTTTAATAAAATGAATAATACTGGGTTTCTGCTGATAGTGCAAGAGCTGCTGAAAAGCTCAGCCTTATCTTCAGGGCACGCCAGGCTGGATTTTGTCTCCTGGAAATGGACTGAGGACTTTGGAGCGTAGATACGGGACAGCTCCAGAAGTCCAGCGCAGCTTGGCCGTGGCGGAAGGGCTGGGGAGAGGCCACCACGGCTGGGGTTGGAGCCTTTCCCAAAGAAACTGGTGCTCAGAGCGATTTGACAGCAAAACAGGATTAATTCCCTGCTCCAGGGAGCCGTGGACCAGACGTTTCTGAGCTGTGGGCCCCGAGGGGCAGGGATGGAAGTGCCCAGGGTGTGTGCTGGGGAGGAGACCTGCTGCTTCAGGCAACTGGGAGGGAGCAGGAAAGCCTGGAAGAGGCCAGAAAGGCAGGAAAACTTAGAGGAAGAGAAAGGGAAAGGCGAGGAGACAGGAGGAAGAGGTGGAATTGGGCAGAGGGGTCTTTCTTCAGCAGCCCTGAGCTCAGCCAAGCTCCTCTCCCTGCTCCTGGCAGAGAGCTGGAGCTGTGGGCTCCGGTGGAACCAACCTGCCTGTGGTGAGCAATAAACCCGGGAATGGCGGGGTGAAAGGAGCACAGTGCCTCTGTCCCGGGCTCTCAGAGGATGTGCTGCCACAAGCACAATGGGAATCCTGCGTTTTGACCAATAATCCAATTCCCTGCTTGTATTTAACTCCTGAAGTACAACAAACAACCTCCGCAGCAGGGTGGTTACTCCTCCCTCACCGGTGGTGGCCAGTCCCAGCAGAGGCTGCTGAAACCAGCTGGACTGATTGCATAATAAATTTCAGGGTTTTGGCAATTTCAGTGAAAATGGGAGTACCTGGAGGATTGGAGGCTTTGTTTAATCTCAGAAATGGCTGGAGCTGTGCTGGGAGCTGCGGCTCAGCACAGCTTGAGGAGCAGCCCTGACTGCAGCCTGGGCTTTCTCGACCCGTGTGCCGCTGTCCATTTGACATTTGGGGATCTCTGCCACCCCCTTGATTCATGGAGTTGTCATAGGAACTATTCCCTGAGCTGTGTTCTGACTTGTTCCACGAGGCACTTTGTGTTATAAAGTGTTGACAGCAAAGCACAGGGATAGATTTTCAAATGTCACCAAGGTAACTACCGGCGTTCAGCTGCAGTTTCAGATAAAGATGAATCCCTTCTGCAAATGGGACTGTGTGAAAGTCACAAACCCTGCTGAGGATGAGGGTGATTTGTGGTGCAGCAGAGAATTCCATTGTCGCTTTGCAAGGTTAATTGTGCTGGGTTTGGTGACAGGAATGCAGCTCCACGCTCCAGCCGGTGTCCTGGGAGATGCTGAACCCTTGGGGTGCAGCAGTTTGGGGTTCATCCTGCCCTGCTCTCTGAGTGACGCTGTGGCAGGCCCAGGGCTCATCCTGGGGATGCTCTGTAACACCCAGAATGACTCTGCTGGAAAGGACATTTCTCTGGGCTTACATAAACACCTAGACAGAGCAGGACTTGGCTGCAAATCTCCTGAAACCCAGATTGTTCTCATTCATCTAAAGCCTGAGAAAGTAAAAGTGCCAGGACTTGTGGGGATTAGGGAAAGTGGACGGCTCTTGTGCTTTGGAAAAGGTTTTTGGAGCCTGGGAAAGAGTGCAAGTGCTTTTGTGTGTGGGATCTGAGGGGTCAGCAGGGGAGGAGAGAAGGGAAAGGCACCAGCAGGGTGGGTGAGAGCCTGGCAGAGAGCACTCGTGGGTGGTTTGGTGTTGGGAGTGGTGTCGGAGCTGGGCTTGGGCTGTGAGAGCTCCTCTGGCTGTGGGCAGTCCTTCGAGGGCAGGAGGCCCCTTGGGAGCTGTGCAGGCTCTGAAGAAAAGCCCTGAACCCCCCGAGGCTCTCATGGCTCGGGGCTGTGCCCATGGAAAGGCTCCTTCAGGGCTGTGCCTGTGCCAGGCACTGCTGCTCCTTCCCTCGATGCTCCCCAGTTTCCCCCTCCCCTTATCTCACGTCCATTGCATCTCAACAGCTTTTCACAGCCACAATCACCAGAATTTAGCCTGTCACACATTCATGTTCCCCTCCCATTTAGAACAGTCTTTCCTTTCTCAATAAACTGCCTTATCTTTTATTTGAAGTTTCACATTGAAAGCGAAAGGAGCAGAACCTGACAATGTCATTTGAGGAAAGCAATTTCATTTTGAGGTGAAGTGTTTTGTGAACAGCATCCCGATTGCCTGGCAGAGCTAAGAATAGGTGACTGGTTAAGTAGCTGATCCACAGGTGGAGCCCTGGGAGTGATGCATTTTCACTGCTGCCCAGTAATTCCGTGCCAAACACTGTCCTGGTGCTGGAATTGTAACGGAGGCGGAGCAGGGGCTTCCTCCAGCACTGCCCATGACAGGCTAAAGTAAAACATTTCAGTTTAAAGTGGCATTAACAGCAGCAATTTGATTTATCAGCACGATTTGAGGTGTCAAGATGGTTTTGTGGTGGTACTTGCAGGTGTTTTGTGTCTGCACAGACCCACAGGGCCCTGCTGGAAGTGGAGCAGCAAACCCAGGCAAGGAACCGCTGGCTGCGAGGCAGCAGCACCACGTTTGGTATCAGAGGAGAGATTTGGGCCCCTGGATGATGTTTTCTGCCCTGTTCAGCGCAGGACATGCCCACCTGGGTAAGGTTCTGGCTTCCTTTTCTCCTTGCCAAGGTCAGGGTTAATGGAAAGGGAAATGGAGGTGTCGTGTTCCGATTTGGATGTTTATTATTTCTAGCAAGTCGGAGAAATGGGGTAAAATGCAGCACGTCCGGCTCTCCCCAAGGTTATTTAAGCACTAATTACCCAATAACGAGGTGACACCTCCATTATTTACATTTCTGACCCAGTAATGACCACCCAGGGCCGGCAGTGCGAACCCTTTTCACCCAGTTACAGAAAACCCCCCAAACCCGTTAAGAAGGAAGAAGAAGGTGAAGAAGAAGGACCCAGACAACGCCCAGAGCTCTCCATCTGGACTCACATGTATCGCTATGCACTAAAATCCCAGATCCGAGTTTCCAGAGTCCCAACACACCTGTCCCTGCTGCTCCATGTGCTGGTCCCTGTAGCTTGGTGCAGGCAGTGCCCAGAGTTACTTTGCCTGGCAAAGCCTGGGAACGCGGGCCAGGCTGTGCTTCCTCCCCCGAAAAAGGCCTTAAAAATAAATGTAAAACTCCCTAAGATAAACGGGAAACGTGAGCAGCCCCCGAGGCTGTACAGAGCGCTTGCGCTCCCTCGACGGGCAACGCGAAATCCAAACAAAGGCTGGGATTCCTCAGGGATTTGCCATGTAAGGGGCCCGGGGAGATGCAGCTCCTCTGCCAGGACAGCTCTGTTTGGGTTTGGGTCCTGTAACTCGGGCAGTTCTTCTCTTTTGTTTTAAAGTTCTCTTCTTGAGGTTTCTTTAATCATAATCCCCCTTCCGTCATGAGCCTGCCTACCAACAGAATATTTGTCCTTCTCAATGCCTCTATTTCTATCCCTCCCCCTCCATCCTCCCTCCCAGGCACACTCTTATTTGGATTTCAGCCCTCCAAGGAGCACCACGCTGGGAGGGATTGCAGTCCTGGGGTGTCTCCAGCACCGCACGATTCCCCCGGGGGAAAAAAAAAAATAAATGAGGAATTTCTGCTGCCTTCTTTCCTGGAAGATTGAATGGGTCAGGTTCTAGAGAGCCTTTGCTCTTTGGGGAGAGTTCCTCTTCCTCTGGGAATGTGGCAGGAGCAGAATTGTTTTGGGAAGGGGCACTGGGGCATCTCTGTGTGGGCACAGCCCCCAGTGCCAGCAGAGCCCGCGGGCAGGCACACACAGAGCAATTCCTGCAATCCCCGCAATTCCCGCAATTCCCGCAATTCCTGCAATTTCCCCAATTCCCTCTCAGCCTGCCTCGCTGCTGGGGGAATGAGCCCCGTGCGCTCTTCTCCAGGTAATTTAATTGAATTTAGTTTGAGGAGAGGATCCCACGTTCCTGAGCGAGCTGCCGAAGGCGGCCGGGGGCGGCGGGGCTGCCGTGGGGGTGGATCGCGCTCAGCCCCGTCCCCGGCCCAGCAACAGGAGCCGAATGTTTTATTTGTGCCCCCAGCCAGGAGCGGCCGGGCCAGCAGCACCCCTGTGACAGAGAGGCCGGGGGCTGGTCCCAGGAACTGGGGATTTTCTGTTCCCTCTGTGTCCCTGGGAAGGACTCGCTGCAAACCCTGCCTGAAGTCCTCAGGTGCAGCTCTCCTAAATTCCCTGGAAATCTCTGGCTCCTGGAAATGTTCAGCCTCAAGGGAAGCCAGCACTGTAGAGAGGGAATTAAAGTGGGAATGGGAATGTGATTTAAGGATTGATAAACTGCCCTGAAACTCCGTGAAACTGAAGTCTGTGCAATTTAAAGGCATTTCCCTCTTCGGTTTTAACACATGCAAACCACTTAGATATTTTGCTAATGTTTTGAAATATTTCTAGCGAGGGGAAATGGAAATAGTTTTGTTTCTCATCTCCCTCTTCTGCCTGTAGGTAAATTCTCTGGAGGTTCTGTTTGACACTTTCTGAATCTCAATTCAACAGCTCTTCAGGGTATTTGTGTTAAACACACAACTTGTTCAGAGGCTCTGTTAGGTTTGAAGTGATTCAAGCGCAGCAGAAGGCAGATAGGAGGATACACTGAGCGCTTTTTTGTTTTTAAAAAATGCAGCGAAGTAGTAGAAATAGTTCTCATTTTGCCTTTGGAGATAGATATTTAAACCAGTGATTCACGGATTCAGTCTGGAACTTTACACTTCATGAGACGGGAGGCTGAAGGAATCCTGTCCCTGGGGGTTCGTTCTCCTAATCGGTGATTGTGGAGACAAAGCTCTGTGGATGTGTCTCAGTCTCTGGGCTCAGAGGCTCCAAATGACACGGGGATCTTTGCTTCTCCTGGTTCTGGTGTCCGTGTGTCACCCCTGGAGCCGGGAGCAGCTCCTTTCCTGTGCAAAGAGCTCTCAGGGTGTGCTCGTTCGCCGATGTTCTCTGGGGGATAGATGCTGAGTTCATCCCCACAGACACGAAGGGAACAGCTTCATTTCTCCTCTTGTGTAGTCTTTGCCTGCTACACGTTCTGAATTGGAAAAGCGAGAGCTGGTAAAATTTCAATTAAATCTTAAGCAAGCCAATATATTAATTAAGAGGAATGCTGATGGTCTTAATTAGCAATGTATGAAGATGCTGCGAGCACCAGAAGTTCGGCTGAGTTGGCTGGTCTGACTGATCCACTGCATTTACCACTAATTAATGAGACACTGCAATCATTAGTGCTTTCTCTGATTTCTTGATAGGGAATTTAACCGTGTAAAGACTTAGAGCTGCACTAAACAGTGTCAGGACAAGGTCTGGTGCATGTGGGGCTGTCAAAATTATTTCCCTGGTGATGAAGAGGCACTGAGCTTTTTTTCCTCTGCTAGGATGAGGTGACTGCACCTTGTGATTTTTTAAAAAGAATGTTTACATGGAGATGTTTGGAAAGCATCTGCTAAACACACATCTGTCAGGACAGAAGAAAAGCAGTTTGTCAACACTGGCTATCAAATTCCTGACTTTGATCTGTCTAGACAAGAGTTTGGGTGTATTAGAAGATGGATTTCACGCCAGTTAAGAACTTCCATCCTCAAAAGATTCAATACAATTGTGAAGCCACTTGAGCGTTCTCCAGAGCACCTTTTAGATTTGTACCAAATTATGCATTTAATGATCTCTGATGAAGCAGACACTGAGTTACATTTTGGGTGAAGATAGTCCAGATCTCATTATCACGGGCTGTGCCCTGCTCTTGTTATCGTGACATGAGAGAGTTGAAGACTGATGCTGGGGCTCGTTTTGCTCTGGTTTGACCACACCTCACTCCTAGGCTCATGTAACTTCCCAAGAAGTTTCTGCTTAAAGCAGGACCAGCAGTGGATATTGCTGGCTCCAGAGCACAGGCTTCACGTGCTCTGCAGGTGACTTTAAATCAGAATCATGTGTCGGAGGCTTCGTGTGCTCATCTCCAGGAATGTTTTCATTCCTGCTGTCAGGGGGGCTGAGCCAGGCAGGGCTGAGCTCAGGAGCTCCTGGCTGGGCTGGGGAGTGATTCCTGCCCCTCTCCTGTGCTGCCAGGGGAGGAGAAAGTTCTAAAGGCCAGCCAGACCTGTGGGGAGCTTCCAGCAGGAGAAACCCCAGCTCTGCTCTCACTCTGGGCTTGGCAGGAGGATGGAGAGAGCAAAGCCTGGTTCAAGGGGCTCTGAACCAGGGGTTTGCTGTAGGGGTTTTTTGGGCATCGATGAAGGGCAGCACTCCGGAATGTTCCTCACCTTGACACGTTAAATGCTCCCTTGGTGGTGAGGGGCTGGCTTGGCACTGCCTGGAGCTGCCCATTGACTCCTCCAGCGCCTCTGCCTGCAGCTTACAGATCACTGGATTTGGGAGTTCTGGCTTCCACCCTCCTGCAAAGGCTGAAGTTACTGCATGGTTATCGCCTGCTGGTGCACACCACGTCTGTGCTCAGACCGCAGCGTGAAGTTCTTGTCTTGCAGAATTTCCTGAGCTGTATAGAAAACCCCTTTGGTACCATGGCTGGCTGATCCTCACATCTTCAACAGTAATAATGAAAATCATTCAGAAACGGGTTAGAAACAAATATTCTGTTTTCAAGCTGCAGCGTGCTATTGGATCTGACTTGATTCTGGGAATTCAGTAGCGCTGAAGAGATCAAACCATTCCCACAGAGAATTCTGGCTGAAAAACACTTACAAACCTCAAAACCAATAACATGAGTGAAAGTTTGTCTTCAGCACGGGGTGAATTTGCAAGCACAGAATAAATGCCGTGTTTCAGGGCACCAGCAGCATTTGTGTTTTCGTTCCAATCCCTCTGCTGAGGGCTCTGTCACTGTGTCACAGCCTCCCGTCACTTCAGGCTCCTGGAGTCCTGCAGGACAAGCTGAACCTTGACGTGGAATCTTTAAGGAGTGTCACAAACAAGCAGCAAGCAGCCCAGCGTGCTCGAGTCCCTCCTGTGGGGCAGGGAAGGGTTTCTCTGGCATCCCCAGCAGGGAGCAGGTGGGGATCGTGGGGTGCAGCTCTGTGCTGAGCCCCTCTGCAGGGCGGGGGCTCTGAATGCTCCCCTGTGCGGCTCCTGGCTGTAAAAATGAGAAATAATGAACCCAGGTAGGATCTGGGGGCTCACAGCGCTGGCCTGTAGCTCTCAAGGTGGACATAAAGGCACAGCAATTTAACTTCTGGTTCTCATGCGGCATGAGGAGCTCCCACCCGGATTGGAAAGAGCTGGGTGTTGTGTTTGAGTTCACGTCTGGAACTGGCTCTGAGTTTGCTCAGTGCCTCTGCGAGTGGCTGCTTGCAAGACTTTTGTGGGGCCGGCCCTGAACTCCGGAATTCCCAGCAGGGCAGCAGTGGGAGAAGGTTCTGAGGTGCGTCAGCCAAAGCTGGATGGAGGCTGGGTGTCGATATCCATTGCAGCCCCATCTGTTGTTTGCGGTGCTCTGAGCAGGGAGGCGCTGGGGGCTCCAGGCACGAGAAGGAAAACCATATGGCTTTTGCTTGGCAAAATCCTCTGGCACAGACGAGTCCAATGGGGAGAGCTTGGGTTATCTGGAAGCTTGGGGTGAGATCTGTCACCCTGGGGTGTCACACCTCCGTGGGGCTGAGCCAGGTGACTGCAGAGAGAGGCTCTGTGTGACTCTGAATGGGGGAACCCTGCAGAAATCCACAGCACAGCCTCCAGAGCAGCTCTGAAACCAGCCCAGCACTGTGACAGGACAGGCACGAGCCTAACCAACCCTGGGGTTAAGTTCCCAGCAACCCAGCCCAGCTCCAGTGCCCCAGCAGTGACGTTTCCACACAGACACCTGGGTCTCTCTGCAGTGCTGGCCGTGCAGCCCGTGGTGCCTCAGACCCTGCAAAAGACGAGGGAGGATTTCTTGCCGTGAAGTTCTCAAGGTGCCAAGTTCAGCTTGGAGGTCTGCAGATGTTCAAGGCATCGTCTGAAGCATTTAGGACACGGGGAGCAGCCCAAGCCCCTCGGAGCAGGCAGCACTCGTCTGTGATCAGAATTGTCAAATCTCCTGTCTTTCAGCAATAACAAAGGCGTGTGCTCAGTAACAACTTGTCTGGGCCAAGCGCCAGCAGAGGAGTTCTAGGAACTGTGACAGCAAAGTGTTGGGGCTCCTCGGGGAAAAAATATCTCCTGCAAATGAACAAGCTGTATCAAACTTTAAATGGGGGAGAAATGCAGCTGAATACTGAGGAATCCATTATTGACGAGCCTGGTGCCTCTGAGACAGAGCTTGGTGTTTCCTGGACACCTGCTCGGGCTCCTCCAAGGCCAGATCCCTGCTCCCACCTGAAAGACTTTCACTTCTCTGGTGCTTGATGCATTTTGCCCTTTCACCATTCAACTGCAAGTTCTCCAAAGCATGTTTGTGAGCCTGATGCTATTAAAAAAAAAAAAAAAGGGCAGCTTCTGTTGTGTAAATAACATCTGATTTATTTTTTAAAGGAAATCTTCAGCTAGATGCATGCTTTCAGAACCAAATTTATTAAAACAGGCATTCTGCACACAAACTGAGCAGAGAGAAGGCTGGAAGTAAACTTCTTAGTGCCATGCCATGAGTTGTTTGATGAGTTTTAATGTCTTGTCAGCCCTGTAGTGTGAAATACAGTGAATATTGTATATAGCACAAGGCAGGGAATAGTTTTGGATGCTGTGAGCAGCTGGAACCGGGAGCCATCCACAGAGCTGTTGGACACACAGAAGGAAGCTCCAGCAGATGATTCCTGCTGTGGTTTGTGCAGGTGTGATGCTGCCTGCTCCTGGCCTTGGCTCACTGAGGGTTTCTCAGCTCCCTCTCTGGCTCTGACAGCGTGGGGTGCCTGGGATTTTGGGGAGCAGTCCCAGTGGGTCCTGGCATTGCAGGAGAGCCCTGGGAGCCCTGAGCTGCTCCTGGCTGAGGACAGAGGGGATGGGTGTGTCCCTGCCCCAGGAACCCACAGCAGTTGGGGGGTTCAGGGGCTGCCCACAGACCCCTCTGAAGGTGAAACACCTCCCAGGCTCTGGGAGAGCCTCTCTTGTCTGTCTGTAAGCAAACTCTGCTCTTTAGTCTGGAAAGGACCACCGCAAACCTGGATTCCAGGTGAAGCAGGATCAAGCCCAGCTGAATGCTTGAAATAGACACTGCTCTGACAGCCCCTCCTTGTGCTGAGCTTCCAGTGGGGAGCGGTTCAGTGCCCGGGTCCATTGGGCAATATTTGAAAAGTTAATAAATTCTAGTGCAAATCAGTGCTGCTGAAAGCCTCAGTAAATATTAAGACTCCACTTTCATGAATAACTCCTGGCTAGGATATTATTTCTAATTCAAGAAACCACCCCTTTCATCTCCTACCTAAACAGTTTTTATATTTGGATCAAGGTTATGTTTTACTACGCGCTGCACAAACGTTGGAGAAGATAGAGTTTCTCCAGCGAGAAGCTGACAGTTTTCTCCATAAATCCAGCGTTGCTAGGTTTATAGAAAAATATTTATCTGCTGAAGAGAACTTGAGCAGATCACAACCACTGACATGGGCAGCTGTGGCAGCGTTAATAACCCTTGGTTTAATATGCCAGAACATGAATTGTCAGATACAGGCAGAGGTGGGGAGGGAACCTGACTCCTTGTGAGTCCCCAGGTGCGAGCAGCACGAGCGGAGCCACGGGAGGGAAAAACGACAGGCTGTGACACCTCTAAGGCTGTGTCCTCTCTCCGTGGTTTTTCCCTCTTTCCCCCCTTTTTTTGTGCATCACCAGAGTTTCCCTGGACTCATGAAGGAGCAGAGCTCTGTGGGCCAGCAGCTGTGCAGGGCTGAGCAGCCCCTGCACAAATACGCCAAATGTAATTGTTTTCCCCTTAGCACCAGCACTGACCGTATTGATCCCCAAGAAAATTAGGTTTCTGAAAGTTCAAGTGTGGTTTAATGTCCCAGAGTGAAATGGATCTTTTCCTGCAGCCCCAGCTGCTCGGGGAGCAGTTTGTGCAGATTTAGCCTGCAGCAAGAACAACCTGTGCCTCAGTCAGGGGCACGGTGAGCCCTGGGGTGAGCGTCAGCTGCACAAATCCTGTCCAGCATTGCTGCCTCCCTGGTCTGAAAGCCTACAGGGGTTCTGGCAGGGGAAGGGAGCGGTAAAGAACGTGGATGGGTGGTAGAAAACAGGATCTAAGGCTAGTGGGCAGTTTGGAGATGTTTAGATTGCAAGTTATTTATTGCACTCTCTTCCCTGCTGTGTTTGAGGACTCATCCTCATCAGGCTGGGCACGAGCAGTAATTCAGGCAAGGGACAGTTCAGCTGTAATTAAGAACGAGTTCACACCTAAATTCCCACTTGAAACTGAAGCTTTTTGATTGTTGTGACACAAATCTGAGGGTCTGTAAATCCAGTGTTCAGCCCTTGCCTATGCTACAGACAGGCCTGGAGGGATGGGAATATAACCTGCATTAAACTGCTCTCCATAAACAGAAAACTTTGTTCCAAAATGTCCTGATTTCCTGTGAAAGCACTGTCCCACCTGGATCATCCCTCCAAACTCTGCTTTGCAGAGGGCAGGAGCCAGGACTTTTCTCTGCCCACCTGTAAGCAAGAGCCCAGTAAAGTAAATATCTGCTGAGGTGGAGAGACCCACCCCCAGCTTCTGTAAAATAAAACAGCCTTGCTCCTCTGAAATGCAGAAACAGGCCTGGATTTCTCTTTCCTCGGGGGGCTGGAGTTCAGGGTACATTTGTTCGTACCACAGTCTCCAGTTCTCCTGCAAAGCTGTCACCCTCCCCTGGGCAGGAGAAGCAGATGTGCGCAGCGTGGCACAGCCTGCAGATTCCCTGGATCTGCTCCCTGCCTCCCATTGCTCTGCATGTTTCACCTCCCAAGTGTGAACTCTCAGCTTTGCTCCTCTTGTATAACCCGGGTTTTCCCCCTCAAGAGGAGAACCTGGAGTCTCCAAGGCAGCTGTGACTTAGCTGAGTCACATTTAATTAAAGCCCTGAAGAGATCTGTTCTTACATGGTTAACTGCCCGCTTTATTGGGCACTTAATTTAAGTCCCTAGAGAATCATGAGGAACTTGATTTAGGGTTTTTTTTGTTTTTTTTTTTTTTTTTTTCCTTCAAAGCTTTGTAATGATCGTGACTTGGGACTTGTTGTTCTTGTTTCTTCTTCTAATTAAGGACTGAAAATGCACAGTGTCGTGAAACATCTGGCATAGCCTGGCTCTCTGCAATTTGGTCTGGTATTTTGGACTTTTTCAGCCATAAATAATTTCATGTATCTCTAATATTCCGAGCTCTGAGGGTTTATGCACCAAATTTTATCACCAACACTCAGAAGAGAAACTTCAATAAAACTTTACATTAATGCCCAGAGAACTTCTGTCCCTCCTTTGCTGCAAGTTCCAAATAACAGCACTTAGAGACTTCAGCCTGAGTTCTCTTGAATTCTCTATTTATTCATGACAATATTTCATATTCTGTGCCTTTCCCTGCCTGCACTTCTCCAGAGCAGCTGAGGACATCAAAACTGGAGGAGAAATTAGAGGGGAAAACAAAGGAAAGGGGGGAGGTCACTGCAGAGCTCTGCCACTGCAGCTCCCAGTGCAGTCCCTCTGTCTTGGGATGGAAAGAGCAGTTGGAAAAAAACCCCAATCTTCAGGGTGTTTATCAGTTTAATGAGATCTTTCAGTGCTCAGAGCTATAATTTATTTGTAAGTCTTGAAGGAAATAAGCTACAGGACTCCAAGGAGCTTTGTCCAGGAATTGTGAGGTTACACGGCACCAGTGGTGCTCAGCTGATCAGAATAACGCCAGAAAATGGGGAAGGAGCTTGGCCAGACCTCCAGAGAAACTGCAGGAGAGCTGCAGTCCCCTGGGAATTGCAGCTCAGCGTTCGAGTAGCTGCTGCTTAGATGGCAAAATAATCGGAGCCCGGGGGGAGGAGGGGAGAGCTCTGCAGAGGGGCTGCGCCCGAGATCCTGGGAGATGTAAAAAGCGAGAGCATTCGGCATCAAAGAGGAGGCAAAGGACGCTGGCTTCGTGCCAGGCGACTTCTTAATGCGAGCCCGCGTGGATGTGGGATTGCAGAAAGCAGCAAAGCCAGGCAGCCAGAATCAAAGCAGAGCCAGCCCCTCAGTGCCAGCTGGGACTTTCTGCTCCTCAAAACCTGCTTCTGCCCAGGCACGAGAGCCCTGGCACCGGGGTGAAACGCATCAGTGTCTGCTGAGGGCGAGCAGGGCAGGGAGCAAACGCATCCATCACCTCCCGTGTTCACTCCCTGTGCTGATCCCAGGGATTCACTCGGGGTCAGTGGGCAGTTTCTACTTCTTTATTTGGCTTCCCCTCCTAATCACCCGACCCCTGACCAGGACTGGCTGTGCCTTTGCCTTGTGGGTGCCCCTCAGGCTGCCCAGAGCACAGCCCAGCCCTGCAGGGAGCTTTCCTGAAAACCCCCAGCTGCTCCCAGCTTTTCTGATATCCTTCTTTCCACGCGGGATGTTTCTGCTCTGGCTGCGTAATTTTGTTTCGTGGGCTGGAATCCTTGGCTGACACGAGAGCTGTTTATTTGCTTTTGAACAGTGAGCTGCTCATGTCCTGCGAGCGCATCGCTCTCCTGGGGCACCAAACCCCCGGGAGGGGCTGTGGGGACACTCTGTGGCCCCTGGGATAGAGAACTCCAGAAAATGTGTCTCTGCTCAGGGTTTTACTGCGTTTGGGCTTTATCTTGCAGACTGTGCCCTGTGCTGCTGGATAAACTGAGCCCGTCCAGCAGCAATTTGTCTGGGCCCTGGGATTTGCAGCATTGAAGGTTCTGGAAATCCCCAGACGAACGATCACATTCCTCTCCTCCTGCATGGGCACATTTTTCAGTTGAAAAAGATTAAATCAGTCAAAATCTATCGCATGTCTTCTTGAGAAAAATGGCTGGAAAACCTTTGGAAAATCCCCCTGTGTGGTTTGTTTGCTCACAAGGTGCCGAAGCGATGACCAGGATGGGTGGGACAGGTCTGGCTGTTCATTTTCTGGGGGCACGGCACAAACAGCTGTAAAAACCAGGAACACGAGCGCCCTGCTTAAATCCTGGATTCTCTGGGAGAAGGGAAGGTCTCCTGTGTGGTGAGCAAGGGTTTCTGAGCCATTCTGGTTGATCCAGCAGGACCTGAGGCTTTTGGGGGCCAGAACAATGCACTGGGGAGGACAGATGATACTCCATCTTCTTTAGACTGAATTACTTTTCTAAAAGTGGTTGCTAATGCTCTCTTGCCGGGATATTTTAAGACCTACTCAAATGAAGAACTGCTATACTGAAGAGACTTAATTACTGGAAGATAATCCGATAATGATCCAATGAATGACCTGTTCCATGAGATGGTGAAGCTCAATATGGGGAAAGATCTTGGTTTTTTCCTCCTAAACGCAAATTACTTAAGGTTGGTTTCATGCAAATGAAAAATCACCAACAAACTAATGCCAGAGAGGCCTAATTTATGGATCTTTCCCATCTGTTAAGATATAGCTTATATATATAAATATATATATGGTTATACATAGGCAGAGAGCTGAAAGCACAAAGTTACTTGCGAGAGAGGTGCAGCTCTTCCCGATGAAACCTCAGCCCGTGGATTTTCTCCTGGCCGTGTTTTGGCAGACATTGTGTCCTGCTTTTTGCAGAGCTTTGTGTCCCCAGGTGCTGGGATGATTAATGCCCGTGGATTATCATCCTTCTCAGCTTTTGACACCTGTACTTTTAGCTGTAATATAAAAGGTAATTGTGGGCCTCGCAGGACCTGTGTTAGCTGCAAAACACTAAAACCCAATATTGTAACTAAGCTGGGACAAACCCTTTCAGAGAGTAAATCATTTTCCTGCCTCTCCACACGAGCCCTGAGGCTGCTGTCCCCTCTCCTGGGGGGCTGTGGTGGCTTGGCGCTGCCCTGGACGTGTTGGCGGCTTTAGTGCCAGCTCTGCTCAGCCAGAGGCAAGCTTTGCTGTCCAGGACACTGCTTGTGCAAATAAAAACTGCAACTCTTCCAGCCCCACATGGCAGGGAACAGCTCTGGCAAGGAATAGAGCTGGGCCTTTTCCATCTCACCTCAGGTGGAGTCTCCGCTTTGGGGCATTCTCATCTCCTCTTTGTGCCACAGTGTTCACTCAAAATTGCTGTTGCAGACCCCTTTGTGCATTTCCACCTCAGTCATTCATGGCTGCATATTCTCTCACTTTCAGCTCAAATCCATTTAACATTCTCTGTCTTCACTCTGGAGAATGAACCTTTTCAAAATAATTACTCCCACTCATCTCCAGAGCAATCGATAGAGTGAATAAACCTGGAGGCTGCCGGGGCTTTAATTCAGTCCCATTTTCTAGAGAATATTTTGAAACTGAAGTGAATGGCCCCAAATGTGGGACTAAGTTAGGGATGTGCTGCTGGGGCAGCAGGGGCTTTCCTTCTGAAGCTGTTTGTGCCTTGCATCGACACAGAGATGATGGGATGTTCCACGTGTGAGCTGCATCTCAGCTCGGCTCGTTTTCAAGGCTGGGTGTTTCAAGGGACGGTGTTACTTTGGTTTTTCTGAGTTTTTTAAAGCTTTTTGAATTTTCATAAAATGGAGTCAGACCTTTTAGCTACTGCACAATATTAGAAGCAGTTTCTACCTTTTTCTCACAGATGTAACATAAACAAATCCTTTGTTTTTCATTCTCTGTCCTTTGTTTGCGTATTTCTAACCTGAAAACAATTGTAACTGACAATTGGTCTGGCCACTGAAGCTGAGAGGTGATAACCCCAGAAACCAATCTTCAGCCAGATCCACAACTGTATAAAAAGTAAGAAATAAACAAGGAGGCTCTCCGCCCTGACTCAGCTTGAGCTGGATCGGAGAAAGTCTCTGCCCTGCGAAATTTCTCCTCTCTCGTGTGATTGCTTTGCGTGTCACGATCACAGGACGGCACCAGAGGTCTTTGCTGCTCTTCCCGTGCCAGGGGTAACTTCTCAAAAGGATTATCGAAGAGCACAGGGTTATCAGAAGTAAATTGGATTGGTGGATCACGGTTGACAGGGAAAATTTCCCCCTTCTGGTGTCCCTTCTTTTCCTACCCTGGTGCCACCTGAGCACCTTCTCCTCTTGCACCGCCCGAGGCAGCTTTTCATCGCCAATGGCCACGTGGAGGAGAAAACCTTCAACGGAGCGTGCTGTGAAAGCAGGAAATGTCCTTCTGCAGCATCTCCTCTCTCCTTCCTCGCGGGAGGCTCTGGTGCAGTTTGGTTGCTGAATGTGCCAGCTAAACTCAATCAGATGAATTATTAATGCTTTTGCAGGCTGCTGCTTTCGAGTGGCTGAGCCGAGGCAGCTTCGGTGGGGCGTGTGTAACTTCAGCTCTCAGCAGCGAAAATAGACTGCAGGCCTCAGAGGAATGGGAAGCTTAACAGACTATTTTTGTCAGCACAGTTTTAGTTCTATTATGTGTTATTTTGTCAGAGTGGATGGGGCGGATTGTTATTTTGGACGTAGTGGGTGCTCTGACTGAAAAACCGCTTCTGTTTCCTCTCTATATGTCACAAGCTGCTCCGAGTGAGGAGCCCCACATTTCCCATGTTCCCGGGCTGTATCCATGGCCAGGAGATAAACAGGATGCTGTGGCTGCTCTGCAGCCCCTCTTGCAGCCTGTCTTGCTTCCACCAAGCAACCACAGCTCCTAGGGAGAGGGTTTGCGCTTCCTCAACCGCTCAGGGTCAAAGAGGTTGAAAATCTTTCTCTTTATTCACCTTCCTTACCGCTGATATTTAATAGGATTAATTAATTTGAGCACACCGCCCCTCCCCACACATTCTGCAGCCCCTGTGCTGCACCCCCGTGCCAGAGGCTCTGCATCCCTGCCTGGCTGCCCTGCTTTGGTGGTGAAGCTTTTCCCAGAGCTCTCGGTCACCGATCCAAGTGAAGAAATCCAGAATTAGGAGGGAAAATGCTCTTGCAGGGCCTTTAGAAGGGTTCAAGGGTCTTAGCACAGAGTTAATGTGTCGGGGCTCCTCCTGCACAGGGTAAATGTTTGTTTGCACCCTTTGCTGCCTCACTGCTGGCCTTGGGTCAGGTTTTGTCCAGTTCTTTACTGGGCATCGCTTCTTAGGCTGAGGATTTTGCTCTCAGCACCAAGCTGGGCTAGAAATGGATTCATACACATTTTCTGTGCTTCCACAGGTCCGTGGAAATGCATTTGGCAAAGCCACCAGGGAAGGCATTTTCTAGTTGTTCCTGATGGTGCCTTTCACGTGGGGTTTGCTGCATTCTGTGTGTGAATAACAATCAGTAGTTGGGAATTTGTTCTGTTGGCAGTCCGAGTAGCTGCTCGCTCTGCAGCGTTTGTGGGTGCTGCTGAATGCACTGACCTTGTCACCCCTCGCTGAGCTCAGAGCGGCCCTGGAGAGTTTTCAACGCTCTTTCCTCCTTTATGGCAGTCTTATTGTCTGCCACGCTCGAGGTGCTGGTCTCCAACACTGCACTTCTCCTTTGAGCTT
Organism: Hirundo rustica; assembly: GCF_015227805.2. Lineage (NCBI taxonomy): Eukaryota > Metazoa > Chordata > Aves > Passeriformes > Hirundinidae > Hirundo > Hirundo rustica. Next base: position 1,115,090 of record NC_053465.1, read on the forward strand.
GATGGTGGCAGAGAAAATCTCAGTTTGTTTTGTCTTTGGTGTGTTTTGTTCCCCTCCTGCCCAGGCTCTCAGATTTATGGGGACTGGGAGGATAATTTCCTGCCATGCTGTGCCTTGCCAGAGCCTTGCCCTTCTCTTGGTGCAGTGCATCATCCCCTGCAGGTTTTGTGACATCTGGTGGCTGACATATTTTGAGATATTTCAAAATTCCACATGAATCATTTTATTTGCTTCCTTATAATTTTGGATGTGCCATCTTGTCAGTGGTGCTAACATTTAAGCTCTCTTTTAATTTACGCTATTAAGCCAGAAGGAAAACAATCAAATACAGCAACTGAACATGGATTGTCTTTATCTTCAGCCTCCATGTTTTGCTGATAAATTCCCTTACAAGCTATTCCAGTCAAGGCATGACCTTTTTCTTTCCCTGTACTTATTAAATGCAACAAATAATAAAAGTCCATGAACCTCCAAAATACTGCTACAAGTAATTTTATTTTTTAATGAATAAACAACTTTGCTCTGAACGGAGGAGCATGGAGAACAGGAATTTCATTCTGCACACGAGAAAACTCTGCACCAATTTTGGTTATTTGCTCTGCCTGTAACAGTAACCTGTCTCCCCCAGAGCAAGGACAACTGTGATAAAAATTGGAAAACAACTTATTTGTTTCCACTTCCTGCGTTTTTATTGTCAACTCCACCTCCCACTTTTGTTCTCTGTAAATTTCAAGGCTTCACATCTGGTCTTGTGTTAATTGCCCCTAAAAAAAATCTGTCTTTATTGGAGGAATCACAAATCTTGTAATCTGCCGTAGCTGCTAATTAAATTACAGCTGACTTTTGATGTTACAGAAATAAACATTTCCTTTGCATTTTATTCTCTGTTTTCAAAATGAGCTATGGAGTAGTCCTTGCAGAGGCAGATTCCGACTGCAAACGCTATGGAACAATTTTACATTAAAGTTATTTCTTTCAAGGCAAAAATATCTTCAAAGTAGAGATGTAGAGAGAATTTGGAAAGGGGTGTAGCAACTGATTTGGGTTGGGTTTGTTTGTTGAGGGGTTTGGGGTTGTTTTTTTTTTTTTTTTTTTTGTTAGTTGGGTTTTTCTCTTAGGTAAGAATGAGAACTTTCTCTTTCAAGATTTTCCTTTATTTCCATGGTTTCCTGTGCCTGGCTTCCTTCTGTTGGGCTTGCTGTTCCAAGGGAGATGTTTAGAGCCAGGTCAACATTAGAATATTCCTTTGAACTTCGGGGTCTGAGAGGAGAAGAACTCTTGGTCTGATTTCCAGTGGCTTTGCAGAATCTAAACCTGGCACGGGTTTTGCTGGTTACTGAGATTGATCTGGGGAAGTTTTTGTTTCTCTCCAAGCTGTCACCTGAAGCTCCTGAGCTGCTTCTGCTCCACACCATATTCACTTCATAGATCTATAATTATGATTGTTCAGGGAAAATGTGTCCCACAACCATAACAACACTTGACCATGGTTTTTTTCCCCTCTCTACATGAATGTTTGCTGATAAATTCATTGTTTAACCCACAATTGGTGTAAATAACAGCTACACCTTCAGCAGCTGGTTTGGACTTTGCCTTTCACCTCGATTGATGACATGAAACGAGGTATGAGCCCTCAGGTAGCCTGGGGGTGCATGAAGGAGGTGAAGGGATGGATCCCTGCAGGATCCAGCGATTCATTCCTCCAGGGAAAGGCCCTGCCAGGCTCAGAGTGACAGCAGGAGTTTGGTGCACCTTGTGAACTGCAGAGAGCAAGTCTGGGCCATGCTGCTTTGAGGAGACTTCTTCCCAAAGCTCCTCATTCCTTACGACAGGACTGGGGGAAGATTCCTTTGGCCAGAGTGGCCCCTGGAAGTGGTGCACTGGGGATTTGCTGGCTGTGTCCCAGGGGATTTTCCCCGGCCCTCCAGTGCCAACTTCCATTTTGAAGACTGTGAGGATCACCCAGTCACAAAAATGTCCTTGCACGAGGAGGGACAATGCTGCTGTCCATTATTCACCAATTTTCCACCCAGGGGTCGGCTCCCAGCTCAGGTTTTTCTCTCCTCTGTGCCCCAGGAGAGGATTCCTGTTGGTGAGGAGAGCAGCGGGTGGAGGCTGTGCCCTCGTGGGATGCTGCCCCAGTAACCAGAGAACGTGGGGTTCTGCTAATGAGCTCTTTTCGCTGTTTAAAGCTGATGTTTTATTTTTAGCTAGACCTTAGCAGGATCCTGTGGCAATGCAAGTGCCTTTTGAAAGTCTCATGATATCACCCCTGTGTCCCAGCGCTGTATTTCATTGCAATTTCAATGCACAACATGTTCTGCCCATCCTTTCTAAGTTTCTCTTAGAGAAATTTATCAAATGCTGCCCAGAAGTGTTCTCTCTTTTGAGATCCATTGATTTATCCCTCATTATGTATCTTGGAAAAGCTCTTCAGCAACCCTTGGGATGAAAATCTCTTGAATATATAGAGAAATGATTTTGCTGTTGCTTCGCCTGCTCGACTTCAGTCGGCTCTAAGCATCAGCGAAAGTTGCAGCTGCTTGAGAAATGAGGATTCAGGTTTTTCAGATCAGTCTTCCTTGCTCACATACCTGCACTCTGATTTTTTCCCCTGCCACTTTTCAGTAAAACATTCACATAATTCCTTGCCTAATCGACAGGTGATCATGGCACTGAATGCACAAGTGGTGTTGCTGTGGGTAAAAAACAAAAATCCATTTGTAGGCGTGCAGGGCACGCAGACAGGGAGCCTCATCGTGTGCCAACATTGTACCCTCATGTGGGGGCCTGAGAGGTCCCAAATCAGACCCACAGATCCGGGAATCAGCTCTGTGTGGGTGGAATTTGGGTGTTTACTGCCCTGAAATCACAGGTGTTTGTCACTGTGCACATTTATTTAGGCTCGGAGTAAAGAAAACCAGATGAGTGAGGGAGCTGAAAACAGAATTTGAAAAATATTTAAATGAAAAATGAGATTATAAAAAGCTGGTTTTGTCAACTTCCCAGGCAGCTGGAATGTGAAATGGTCTAATATCTACGTGTACTAAATGAGATTAAGAGCAGAGTTTGAAATGGAATCAATATAGATTTCAGGGGATGAAAGGATTATGATGAATGGAAAACAAAGCCAAAGGTGCCAAGTAAATAAAATATTTCCAAAGAATAGACTAAAAGTTACATTGCTATGGAATTTCTGCCAGAGGATTTTATCTTTGGCTGACTAATTGTATCCGTTAATTACATCTAATGGTGGTGGGAAATGCACCGTGTTGTTTATTTTGAAGTTTAATCCAGGATTAAAGCAGCAGCGGGAGTCCAGGAGTACTGGGGACAAAATAAGGTCTTTGGGGAGATTTTTTTTTATTATCTGCATGTCTCTCTGCATTATCTGGGATAGGTGAGAGCCCTCGGGAGTGGCAGAGATCGTGCCAGTCCCAGCCAGGACACGGGGCTGGCCGTGAGAAGAGCTGGTCCCAAGGAAGCAGGAGTGAACAGGAGCAGTAGCTCTGGCATTTAGACAAGAAAAGCGTGTTTCGAGCCCTTAAAGAGCTCTGCAAAGGGTCTGGTTGGCATCTCCGCAGGCACAGGGGGCGGTGAGAGGTGGGCACGACACAGGAGCCAGACCCCGGAGCTTGGCTGCGTTCTCCTGACGTGCCCTCAAAATGCAGGAGAGCTGCAGGGAGCCAGCCCTGGGCCTGCTGAGGGGTTTGCAAGGAGCCGGGTTCCACGGCCGCATTCCCGTGGGGAGGGAGAGAGGGATGGATGGATGGATGGAGGGATGGATGGATGGATGGATGATGGATGGATGATGGATGGATGGATGATGGATGGATGGATGGATGGATGGATGGATGGATGGATGGATGGATGGATGGATGGGATGGATGGATGATGGATGGATGGGATGGATGGATAAAAGAGGGATGGATGGATGGATGGATGGATAAAAGAGGGATGGATGGATGGATGGATACAGGATTGATAAAGGAGGGATGGATGGATAAAAGAGGGATGGATGGATGGATGGATGGATGGATGGATGGATGGACGGACGGATGGATGGATGGATGGATGGATGGATGGATGGATAACGGATGGAGGGATGGATGGAGGCTCAGCTCTAGGTGTTATTTTTGGTCGTGTGCTTATTAAGGATATTTTCTAGCTCATTTCTCTTGCTAATAGTTCCCAGGTTCCAGCCAGACCGAGAGCCAGCTCTCAGCAGTCCCAGGTTTTGATGGGAGGGACTGCAGAGCTGGGCACGGAGATTTTCCTCTACAAATGACTCTGAGGGAGGGAGGGAGGATTTACTCTCGTAATGTGCTCAGAGGGGGAGAGAAAAGAGCAAATGATTAAATACGGACTGCAAAGTCTCTTCCATTTGATCCTGACACAGGCTGGGGCATCCTTGGTGTGAAATTCCCCCCTTTAGGTCTTTTCCTGTGCTGTTTGCCAGGATTTCTGATCATCCTCTTCATGGGTGGTGGCTGTGTGTGCCAAAAACATCTTTAGTGGAATTACCACTGCCTCTGCATCATGCCAATGGAGAGCTGTGCCCATTCTTTTTGCTCCACTCTCATCCCAAGGCCCTCGTGAGTCTTGAATTCAATGGGGAAGAAAAGATCAACAATGGAATACTACTGCTCGGGATTCAGGGACATCCGAGCTTCCTTTTGCTCTTCTTTCTAAAAACAGATCAGCTGCCTGCTCCTCCCTTTCCTACTCCTCCTCTCCCCAGCTTGGCTGCTTTCCTCTTCCCTATTGGAATGGAGATCAGGCTGAGTCAGAGTGAAGTTTGTCAGATTCCGAGGAAAATAACTCACAACTGCCTGGGGCTGCTGTGATTGCTGCTGGGTAAAGGCTCAGGGGAGGGCTGGGACAGGGAGAGCAGATCTGTTGTAGGGGAGGGCTGCTGGCACTCAGGTGTACATCAGCCTTTGCTCCACCTCTGAGGCCGAGTCCAAATGAAATTAAATTCACTAAAACCTCATAAATCCTCTTGCACAATTTCATCATGAGCTGCCCTGAAATCTTTTAGCCACCTGTCTTAACAAGATTCTTTTGGCTGTGCGGATTGGGAAGATGAGAATTGCGGGGTTTGGATGGATGCTGGTGTTAGATCAGGAGTGATGTTGGTATCGAAGGCTGCAAGTCAAAACATCCTGAGAAATCTGTCAGGCTTTGGCTTTGGCCCCTGCTTGGAACCAAAGGGCTTTGAGGTTCCTGTCTAACAGGAGCTAGGATAGGGAAGGGCACTGCAACCTCCAGCCTTCCACAGATCTGTGATGATTCTTAAAATATGAAAAAAAAAAAAAAAATCCAGCTTGTAATTGGAATTCCCATGGAATTGGCAAAGGCTGTAGTGAGAAATATAATTTGGTTTTCAACCTGCAATCACATGCAATTGCTGGTCTTTGATTTGAGCAAAATGCATCTCTCGTTGTCATGGCAGTCATTGAATGCTGCTTCTCTTCTGGCTTTGCACAGCTTTTTCCCTGCGTTGTGTTTTATTCATTCATTATCGTCCTTCACCGGTAGCTGCGGTCTGAAATGTCACTTGTGGTTCCTGCCCTTTATTCTCCCAAGGCATCCCAAACTGTGTGTGGCTGCTCAGTGACCTATAGCACAGTCCTGTCAAAAATAAACATGAAAGCCAGGAAGCTCTCTGGTTAAAACTTGCTGAATGTGACGGAGCTCTCCAGGATATCCAACAAAATCCAGCACGGACATCCCTGTCCTCCTAATTCTTACTGGAAGCTTTGGCGCCCTGAATTGCGGGAATTGCCCCGAGTATTTTTGGTGACGGTGCTGTGAAGGAGTGCGCTGTACCTGCAGAGTTTGGGAGTTTGGGGAGCAGCAGGGGAGGGGATGCTGGGGCAGGGACACTGTCAGCACAGGGTGAGTACCCTTTGTGCAGAGCTCACTCCGTGTAGTATAATGTGAGTACCCTTTGTGCAGAGCTCACTCCCTGTAGTACAGAGTGAGTACCCTTTGTGCAGAGCTCACTCCGTGTAGTATAATGTGAGTACCCTTTGTGCAGAGCTCACTCCGTGTAGTACAATGTGAGTACCCTTTGTGCAGAGCTCACTCCCTGTAGTACAGAGTGAGTACCCTTTGTGCAGAGCTCACTCTGTGTAGTACAGAGTGAGTACCCTTTGTGCAGAGCTCACTCTGTGTAGTACAGAGTGAGTACCCTTTGTGCAGAGCTCACTCCCTGTAGTACAGAGTGAGTACCCTTTGTGCAGAGCTCACTCTGTGTAGTACAGAGTGAGTACCCTTTGTGCAGAGCTCACTCTGTGTAGTACAGAGTGAGTACCCTTTGTGCAGAGCTCACTCCCTGTAGTACAGAGTGAGTACCCTTTGTGCAGAGCTCACTCTGTGTAGTACAGAGTGAGTACCCTTTGTGCAGAGCTCACTCCGTGTAGTACAGAGTGAGTACCCTTTGTGCAGAGCTCACTCCCTGTAGTATAATGTGAGTACCCTTTGTGCAGAACTCACTCCCTGTAGTACAGAGTGAGTACCCTTTGTGCAGAGCTCACTCCCTGTAGCACAGAGTGAGTACCCTTTGTGCAGAGCTCACTCTGTGTAGTACAATGTGAGTACCCTTTGTGCAGAGCTCACTCCCTGTAGTAGCGGGTGAGTACCCTTTGTGCAGAGCTCACTCCCTGTAGTAGCAGGTGAGTACCCGAGTGCAGCTCCCTTGCAGGGCTGTCCCGTGTCCCGTCCATGCTCTGTGCTCCTGCACTCCGAGCTGTTTCTGTTCCAGCCAGAATTTCACCCGTGACCCCGCCGGGGCTCTCCGCCTTCATTGAAGGAAAAATCACTTCAGAGACATTGCTCCGAGCTGCTCCCTGCAGCACACTGTGTGTGGCGGTGATCCAGGAATACATTGGTAGAAATTAGGTGATTATCACCGGTGGTGTTCGTGAGAATTTCCGGGCAAATAAATAATGGGTAGAAATGTCACCTACTCAGCTTTAAACCCAGGAACAGCATCCTCATTATTCTATTGACTCAGTCAGAGGGAAGAGCTGCATGAGGGAAGAAAATGGAAAACTAAAGACAATCAAAGCGTTTCAGAAGCATCCTAAACTCCCCAGCGGTACCAATTTGGGGATGGAGAGCCCGGGAGGCGATTAGCGCTGGGTAAGACGTTATTCAGCAGCGTTATCACAGCACTTGCACTGATCTGCTTTGAGAACAGCAAATATTTGTTTCTCACCGCCCCAAGCCGCCCTGTGCTGCCCTGCCCGTGGTACCCAGGCCCTGGGGAGCTGCCCCATCGCTGCCAGCCTGGGATTGCTCCTCTGATGGTCGGGGTGCGGCGCAAAACCCACCAGACACGCAGTGAGCATCAGCGCTGCTGGCTCCTGGAGCGCAGACCAAACCCTGCGCTGTGTTCTGTATGCACAACAGGGGTTCGGGGCTGGTTTCTGTGGAGTTTGAGCGGGCCCCGGGTGCAGTGTGACGCTGAGAGCAGCAGTGCCTCAGCCACGCGTTTCTGAGTGTCCGGGGGCCGCGGGTGGGGTCTGGCAGCTCCCTGGTTTGTCACAGCGTCGTTTTCAGTGTCAGAGTTTGGCCTCGACCTGCTGCCCTCCCTGCTGCGCCCGCTTTGCAAGTTCCATTACTCAAACTCTGATAAAAAGGCTGAGCTCTGTAGCTATCTGCTGTCAGGTAATAGTTTTTTTGCTATCTCGCTTTCCTTCCACTGCTGATTTGTGACTCGTTTCTCCAGCTATTTATTTTCTGAGCCCTAGCATCAGTGGGAGAACCTCTGGGAGAAAATGAGGACAGTAATTGTGCAGTGCCATTATTTGTCTAAAAATACATTATAATACTTAAAAAAAAAAAAAAAAAAGGCACTAGTTATTTTCCTTTGAAGTGTGTTTGTCCTTGGGAAACCCCCCACCATTTCCAAAAGCGTGTTCTCCCTCTGACAGCGTCTGCTGAGTTAAAGTGAGGACAGCAACATCTGAGCATCTCTGTTTGTGCTGCTTTTGTTCAGTTACTTCCACTGGGCTGGAGGTAAAAGGCTCTGCCCGATGCTTTCAATCCCACTGAGGTCTGCTTGCAGCTGCATGGGGACATTTGGGGTCAAACAAAATTAATATTTTTTTTCCTATTCTTTTATATAAAATGACTTGTCCTTATGAAGAAACAAATAGCTCCCGTTCAAAAAACAAACAAACAAACAAACAAACAAACAAAAAAACCACCAAAAAAAACCCAAACAACCAAAACCCAAAACAAACAAACAAACAAAAACCCAACAAAAAACCCCCCCAAAAACCCTACCAAAAAAAAACCCTCAACAAAACAAAACTAAACAAAAAAGAAAAAACAAACACCACCACCACAACCACCACCAAAAAAAAAAACCAAAACAAAACACCACCACCACAAAAAACCACACACACACACACACACACACACACACACACATACACAAAACCAACCAACCAACCAAACCAAAAAAAACCCCACCAAAAACAAAACCAAAAAAAACCCCACAAAACACCAAACCACAAAACCACCACCCAAAAAACCCCCCCAAAACCAAACCAAACCTGTCCTCTGTGTTTTTGTGGTCAGGGGCTTTTCTTTCCCAGCCAGTGCTGAGATGTGTCACTGCTGTCACGGCCTGGGGGAGCTTTATTTAACACTGGAGTGGAGCTGGTGGGACACGTTACCTTGTGAACACAGAGAAAAACAATCCCTGTCGCTGGGGCCTGCCTACAGAAGCCTGTCACAGAAGTGCTGGGAATTCAAGGAGTAAAAGTGGCTTTTTTGCCTTTCCTCATGAATTAAATACGAGCATAATGGCACCAGCGCCTCAGAAAGTGCTGGAATTGTGACTAAAGGGTGACTGGAGGTTTCTGTCATGTTGGAACTGTACCATTCCAAAGGTGCCATTCCGGGAGCGTGTCCATTGCCTCTGGAGAGGAAATCCAGTGTGGCCCTTGAGGGGACATCGAGGGGAGGGGAGGGGAGGTTGATTGTGCACAGAGTGTCAATCTTCTCGTGGTAAAATTCCAGGGTTACCCATTCTCTCTAGGTGATTTTCCTCTAGGTTTTCCTTTGTTTCGGGGCCTGAGGGACACTGGGCACAGCCGTTGTTCTGGCAAGCGAGAATTTTCTCCCTCTCTCATCCTATTAAAGAGCGCAGATTTAGTTGTTGTTTTGGTTTGGTTCATTTCATGTTACTTTTTTTTTTTTTTTTTTCCCCCTCTGTCTTGAAAATTCCATTTATAGAGTGGCTGGCACAATTCTGCTGCCACTTGTCACGATCTAGCCGAGCTGATGGCAAATTCACAGATCCCAAATGCACGCAGAGAGGGTGGAGAGCAAAATGCCTGTAATGGGTACTCGGTGTCTCTCAACCCAGAAGAGCCCTGGTTGATAAATTCTGGTTTTGTGTGAGTTAGGGGGAGAGCACCTCGCTGCTCAGGGAAAGTGGCAGAAAATCAGAGCTGCAGTTCGGAGCCAACATCCTGATGTGGGATCTCAGATTGCAATTTCTGCTCACACACGTGGTCATTTTTATCCCCATGGAGCATCTGATGGAAGCAAGAGTTGCTGTAATTGGATTCTCTTACCCTTCCTGTTACTGGTCATGAATTTAATTGAAATTCTGGTCTTTTTAATAATTATTGAGAAATCATCCCTTTTTTTTCCTCCCCTGTTATTGATGCTTCTAATGTGAACACGATGTTAATGTAAAAATTGAATTAAAACTCCTCTTTCTGGAGCATGCCTGAGTTAATCAGTTAAAACTATCCAAGCTGAGCAGAAGAAAATACTCTGCTGTTTAAGGGTAAAGCTCTGTCCAGCACTGAAGGATTAAACAACTTAAAGGCTCTCAGACAAGCGGAAAAATGAAGGGAAAGGAGATATTTGGGGGCTGGAACTAGATGATCCTTGAGGTCCCAATCATCCCATGATTCTGTGACCTCAGCAATAGCAGCAAGGACCTCTGGGAAGCATTGAAATGAATCCCTGTTTTATTGTGCTTCTGATTTTGATCTGGAGAGGCAGAGCGTCTCTGCTGAACGGCAGGATGGGGTTGGGAATAACTGCGGGACAAATCCACGTGTGAACACACCGGGAAGGAGGAGGGAATGCGAACGCTTAGCTGGGAGAAGTGGCAGGAAAAAAAAAAAAAGGATAAGAGAGAAGGGAAAAAACCCAAGTGAAACACGAATTTCTTGGACGCTTTTTGTTCTGCTGGAGAAAGGGAGAGGCAGAGTCCCCTGTCGGGGTGAGAGCAGTGCCACAGCGCGCAGTTCTCCCATCCCGCTGAAGGGGCACTGAGACCCCGCTCTGCGGCCCCTGGAGCTGAGCAAAGCTGTGAGCGAGGTTAATTAACGCTAATCACCAGCGCTAATTACCGGAGCCGCGGCGGACCCGTGCTGCGGGAGCACCAACACGGCTCGGGGACCCCGCAGCTCCGGCTGGAAATGGGATTCCGGTGGGACCAGAAGGGATTTCAGGAGGCGCTGCTGGGGCAGGGGCAGCCCGGACCCCAGAATTCGGCTGGTCCCGGTGATCCCTGCAGGTGATCCCTTCAGTGATCCCTGCAGGTGATCCATCCCAGTGATCCATCCCAGTGATCCCTGCAGGTGATCCCTCCCAGTGATGATCCATCCCGGTGATCCCTTCAGTGATCCATCCCAGTGATCCCTTCAGTGATCCATCCCAGTGATCCCTTCAGTGATCCCTTCAGTGATCCATCCCAGTGATCCCTTCAGTGATCCATCCCAGTGATCCCTTCAGTGATCCATCCCGGTGATCCCTTCAGTGATCCATCCCAGTGATCCCTGCAGGTGATCCATCCCGGTGATCCCACCTGGCGATCTCTCCTGATGATCCCTCCTGGTGATTCCCCCCCCAGTGATGATCCCTTCCCGGTGATCCCTTCCCAGTGATGATCCCAGGTTGCACTGCATTTTAAAACCCATCTTTTGAAGGAGCAAAAGAGAGGAAAAGCGGCGAGGCTTGCAGGATCTCTGTGCAGGAGCAGGGCTCATCCCCGTTCCCAGCACTGGGAATGGCTCTGCTGCAGCGAGGGGAGAGGCCGATGCCCCTGACCAGAACCTCTAAACACAGCACATTTACAAGTGCTTTTGTCAGCAAAGCCTGGATTTTAGGAGAGGCCGCTCTCTGAAGCCCGGGAGTTGTGGTTGATCCCGTCACAAGCATCCCCCAGCAGATTTCTCTTTCCCCGTGGGCGCCAGGGGAGGGCAGAGACAGGCAGAGACAAGCAGCTCTTTCCTTTCCCATCAGCTGTGGCTGGAGGAGCTTCCCGGGGGCTGCCACCAGCAATGACCCTGAGGGCCCAGCTCTGGGAGCAGCCCTGCTCTGCCCTGCCTGTCCCAGAAGGAGCTGGGAGCCCCTGGAGCCTGTTCTTTGGGCAGGCTGTGACGGGCAGGGGCTGAGGGGGCCACAGCCTCTGCTCGGGGCTGCTGCATCTTGGGCTAAATCTCAAAGGCAAAGGATGAGAAAAATGGCAGCCAACACGCCAAGGAGGCTCTTGCCAGAGCACAGGCTGTAACTCCGTGGAATCCGACGCTCTCCAGGGCTTGGGCTTGAATAAAATAAGAACTGGTGACTCATCCCTTCGTCTTAAACTCTGAATGAACCTGAGCGTGAAATTAAAACATGAGTAGCTTTCCCCTCCGACTTCAATTATTTCCACATTTCTCTGTAAATCCCGATTCCTACCCAGGCTGGAAGCGGAGATTCTCTTACTGTAGAAAAACCTGTGCTCCCAATGCATCTGGAAGCAGAAAATCCATAAAACTCCCTAAGAAAATTTGTTCCCAGGAGAGTTCTGCTCTGTGTAGGGCCAGTGTCCACTTTCTTCTTCTATTGTGGGAAATATTTAATCCTACATGTGCTGAAAAGTTGGGTTTTTTGTAAGGACTAAACCCACATGGGTTATTATACCTGATTATTATTATTAGAAGCTGATCAGGAGTTGCCCATCATTTTTAATAAGGCTGCAAAAATCTCCGAGCCCGTTTCAAGAGTTATTCAGGCAATATTTCTTCTGATTTCATCAATTCTGTTTTCTTGATGAGTTCTGATGAAGGGGCTGGGGGAGGACTGCAGTGATTGCAGGAGTGCTGCACAAGTGCCGTCACTCCCGTGTTGATCCTGCTTTATCCTCTGGAATGATTTGAATGAAATGAGCTTTGCTGTGAGCAGGGGCCATCCCTGCCACTGCTGGGAGTAACCTCCTTCAGGGGGTGATTAAACCCAAAGCCGTTTTGTCTCTGCCCACCTCTTGCTGCCACTCTTGACTTTCCTTCCCTTGGCCAGGAGTGCTCAGGGTCCGCACTTCCCCCTGTCCTAAATTTCCATCTCCACCACGCCCTGGATGCAGATTTAGCTGTGTCCAAGGACACTGCCCGTGAGTTTTGGTGCCTGATTGGGGGCTCAGGCCTTTCTCCCCGTGCCCCTTCCATTATGGACATGCCACAGGATGCAGCCACAGCCTCCCCTGGGCACCTCTTCCATCCCCAAACCCCCTGGCCCTGCTGCTTTTCTGCAGAGCCTGTGGTTATTTACCTGCACACCTCAGCTCTGCTGTGAGATTTATACCAGAGCCTTCTCCTCTGCAGTGTCTGACGCACGGGGTAGTTCCCTTCCATGAATTGCCTTCCTGGCGCTGCTTTTGATTCCAAATCTCTTCTGAAAATCTCTTTTATTACCTGTTTAATTTCCTTTTTTTTCTCCTCCACTCTCACCCTCTCTTGCTACCGTTATGCTGACTTTGTAACTCTGTTATTCAAGTACGAAGAACATTTTCGGTAGGATTTTATGAAAGGCGTGCCTTGGCATGCCTATTAAAGAAACAACAACTCCCAAACAAGATTTGTGTGTGATATGGCATAACAAAGATTACACTGCATCTAGATTTAAATTAAGACTAAGAGCATCAAAATGAACAGGAGGCAGAAAGTGCCAGAGGGGCAGAATGAAAAGCCAGCACTGAGAGCAGAGCGTGAAGTTTGTAATGAGAGCGCAACTTCATCCTCGTGAACGTTATTTGTTACTTCTCCTCTGGCGTTGCCCAATTTAATAAAATCCCGGAGAACTCGCAACCCTCACAGCCGCTGATTTTTAATGAAAAAAGATGAAAGAGATCAGAGATCTCTGTACTTGCAATCTCTTAAAGTGAACCCCTGTACATCAGAAGCTCTGCCTGCATAAAAATGCCCGTGAAAGGTGATTTTTAAGGAAATCCCCATAAAGTTTATTCTTGTTTTATTGGCTACTAAACCTAATTCTCCCTGTATGCTCTTGACTTCACGAAGATGAGAAAATAGAGTTTTACAAAGCATCTGTCTTCATTTCTGGCTGTGGCTGCGTGCTGTGGGCAGCTCAGGCTCCTGTTCCTGCTCTGCCTGTGTGGGGTTTGTGCCTGAGATGTTTGTGGGGTCCCTCAGAGCACCTGCACAGCTCCCGGCTGAGCCCAGAGCCACCGGCGTTCCCCTGAACCCCTGGTGGTCTGGGGGAGCAGAGGAGCCAGCCTGCGGCACGGAAATGAGCGCAGACAGGTTTTCCTCACCGGGGGCTGGAAAAGCCGTGTTTGTTGGGTCCTCTCTGCCCATCCGTGGTGCCTCGCCATGCCCCTGGGAAGAGCCCTGGGTCTGTTCCTCATGGAGCTCCCCCGGGCTCCACGGCGATCCCAACACCTCCCTCCCTTCCTGGTCCTGAGGCTGGGAACCTCCAGACTGTCCCAGCTTTTCCTGCCTGTCCCAGCTTTTCCTGCCTGTCCCACCTTTTCCTGCCTGTCCCAGCTTTTCCTGCCTGTCCCAGCTTTTCCTGCCTGTCCCAGCTTTTCCAGGCTGTCCCAGTTTTCCTGCCTGTTCCACCTTTTCCTGCCTGTCCCAGCTTTTCCTGCCTGTCCCAGCCTTTCCAGGCTGTCCCACCTTTTCCTGCCTGTCCCAGCCTTTCCAGGCTGTCCCAGCTTTTCCTGCCTGTCCCAGCTTTTCCTGCCTGTCCCAGCCTTTCCAGGCTGTCCCAGCTTTTCCTGCCTGTCCCAGCTTTTCCTGCCTGTCCCAGCCTTTCCAGGCTGTCCCAGCTTTTCCTGCCTGTCCCAGCTTTTCCTGCCTGTCCCAGCCTTTCCAGGCTGTCCCAGCTTTCCCAGGCTGTCCCAGCTTTCCCAGGCTGTCCCAGCTTTTCCAGGCTGTCCCACCTTTTCCTGCCTGTCCCAGCTTTTCCAGGCTGTCCCAGCTTTTCCAGGCTGTCCCAGTTTTCCAGGCTGTCCCAGCTTTTCCAGGCTGTCCCAGCTTTTCCTGCCTGTCCCAGTTTTCCTGCCTGTCCCAGCTTTTCCTGCCTGTCCCAGTTTTCCTGCCTGTCCCAGCTTTCCCAGGCTGTCCCAGTTTTCCTGCCTGTCCCAGCTTTCCCAGGCTGTCCCAGCTTTTCCTGCCTGTCCCAGCCTTTCCAGGCTGTCCCAGTTCTCCTGCCTGTCCCAGCTTTTCCAGGCTGTCCCTGCTTTTCCTGCCTGTCCCAGCTTTTCCTGCCTGTCCCAGCCTTTCCAGGCTGTCCCAGCTTTCCCAGGCTGTCCCAGCTTTCCCAGGCTGTCCCAGGTTTCCCAGGCTGTCCCAGCTTTTCCTGCCTGTCCCAGCTTTTCCTGCCCATCCCTGTTCCTCAGCTGCTGGGCACCAAATCTGGGCACTCGTGCTGGAAACCCCAGAGCCCTGGAATGGTTGGGAACGGTCAGGAAGGTGCCACAGAGCATTCCCCCACTCCCAGCTCTGTCACTCCTGAGAGCCCCAGCACCCCAAGGGCAGCTGCCTGTGAAGGTGGCAGCTCCTTGACGGCTTCCTAATAAGCACAGCAAATTCCTGCCTTGCAAATCTTCCCGTGGTTGTAGAGTTAAAAATACACATTGAGCCAAGAGAGCTGAGCGTGGGCTGAGCTCCTGCCTGTCTCCAGGAGAAGCTGCTCTGATGGACATTCCAGAGTGGCTCCTTGGGGGCTTTGCCCAGAGAGAAGGGTTCCCCGGGAGCTGTGAGCTCCCAGCTCGGCCATCCCCAGGAGCTCTGCTCTTTGCTCCGGCCATGCTCAGATCCCTGCAGGGCTGGGGGTGATTCCCAGCCCTGCTGGAGCCTTTGAGTCCATTATCGTTAGAGAAGAGCACCGGGATGCTTTAGTGACCCCAGGGCAGGTGCCAGAGCCCCGGTGGCCTCCCCAGCACGGTGACTCCTGGAGCCAGAGTGAGGCTGGAACCTCCCAGCAGATCCCACTCTGCTCTCCTGCATTGCTGGTTCTCTCAGCTTCTTTTCTTCTTCGTGTTAGAGACGGGTTAATACACGGGAGTCGTGGTTTGTGTTCAGACTGAGATGTTGATTAACTCTTATCTGTGTTACATCCTCACGAGCTGTGAGCTCTAACTAGCAAGTTAAAGGACAGGTAAAATGGAGCACTTCTCTATCTCTGCCAGGTCTTTTCACGGACAATCTGTCCAGTTCTGAAATGTCACCTAAATTATTTTTACCTTAAACCCGATAACTAACTACTAGAAGTCCACAATGCGGGCTTTATTAGCCAATTACAGAAAACCACCCAAAGCCGTGAAGAGAAAGGTGAAGAAAGACTCAGACAATGCCCCAAATCCTCCATCTTGCCCCATATATATTACTGTATACTAAAACCTTAAACTCCACGTTTTCCACCCTGTGAGATCACACAATTCCATTCAAACCACACTCCCACAACCCCAGTGCCATCACCCAATTTTGGGAGCTGTTCCACGGCCTCAGGTCAGATGCAGTGTTTGCCTGAGGGTCAGTGCCTGGCAGCACAGAAAACCTGAAATCCTGGGCCTCCAGGGCTCCAGCACTGCCTGGCCATTCTCATTGAAGCCCTTGGCACAGTCCTAAGTAAAATCCTAAACCCGAGAGGCAGAAGCGTGGAAGCGATGGATGCAAATGCAGATTGCCAGTTTCCATGTTCCAGGTGTGACTCATGGGGATGCTGCCTGGCAAACGCTGACATCCCCCTGTAACAATCCTAAACAGAATGGCACAGTTTATTAAGCCAGAGGCAAATGTAAATGATGAAAGGCTGCCGTGTAAAACTGCATTAAACACGTCCCATTACATGCTGCAAACCGCATTATGTAGCTGCTTAAACATAATGCTCCTCTCGTTCCTCGAATTCCTTGGTGATTTAAATTTCTATATTTTATGAGGTAGGAAAATAATAAAATATTAATTGCGCTTGTGCATGCTAATGTTCTGTTATCAATACAGAGATCAGGGGTAAAATAACGTCTCCAGGAGGGATGTAGATCTCTGAATATCTGTTGTCAGGAAGGCAGAATCTCTTGGCACCCTGGGCTGACCGAAGGCGTGACCCCACCTGTGTTTTTGCAAGTTTTCCAAAATGTGCTGCGGGGCTCTGGGTGCAGAGATCCCCCCTGTAGGGCTCATGGGGCGCTGCCAGGCACCCCTGGAGTGCCCGTGGGCCCGGTTTGGGAAGGGTTAATGCAGCTGGGGCTCTCTGTGAGGGGCACGGGGTGGTTTTGCTCTCCCTGCTGCCTTTCCCCTCCCTGTGCAGGCGCAGCTGAGAGAGCAGGGCCGTGCCAGCCCTTGGTACAGCTCGTTTCTTGTTCATCTCTGAGCTGCAGCCTTCACAAGATGCAGAGGAAGAGAAGCCTCTAAGAGCACAAACAGTAGGTGGGTTTGTTCTGACTTGCTGTTTAAAAATGGAGTTGGGAAGGAAATTGGTTTCCCATCCCCAGAAAAAAAAAAAAAGTTTTTTGCTGCGGCGTAAAAAAAAAACATTTGAGCTGTGCTGGAGGTGAGGCTGGAGCCTTGCAAAGCTTCGAGGGAGACCCAGGTGCTCTGCAAGAGGAACCTTCACGGGGGTGGGCACCCTCTGGGCTGGTCCAGAGAGAGAAGGAGGCTGGATGTGTGTCCAGACACCCCCGGGCAGCAGAGCAGGCGTGGCACAATCCCTAAACGCTCTGAAAGTCCTCCCAGGGTCTAAATCGTTTCCAGGTAATCCCCTTTCAAAAACTGATCCATCGCTCTGTCTTTTGAGAAAATGGCATTTTCTGAGGGTTGGGGTTTTTTTCCCAAATAGACCAAAGGCAATCAAGTTCTGCTGTCACGCCAGAGCAGAGAGACTCATTTTGAAGGAAGATGTATTATTTGTGGAGAGAAGAGCACTGCCATTTATTCTCCACTATTTATGGCGCTCTCATAGCCTGGTCCTTGTTAGTGTGCGTTCAGTGGAAGCCATCAGGCAGCTCCAGTGATAAACTATTGATCTCAAACCAGAGCAGGGCGCAGCCAGAGCAGCATAAAACATAACTCACAGCGCCAATTAAAAATATTTACTGCGCCGTACTTCCTATAGGAAGTTTAAACACAGCTTCTTCTTCTTCTTCTTCTTCTCGGGGTTCTGCTTTGCATAAATTTGATTACAATTTGCAGTTCCCAGAGGCAGGGAATGGCAGGGACGGCTGGGATGTGCTGGAAGGGGTTTGGAGGCACCACAGCTCTGCTGGTTTGTCTGTTCTCACCCCACGGTGTCGTTTTCCAGCATTGGGGACTTTGGTAAATACCCAGAATGTCCTGGTTGGAAGGGACCCACAGGGGTCACTGATCCTACCCCAGCCCTGCACAGAGGATCCCCAAGGATCCCACCCTGTGCCCGAGGCGTTGTCCAAACGCTCCTGGAGCTGCGGAATTCCCAGCCCGGGAACGGCAGAGGAGGAGCAGAGGGAGCATCCCACCTCCCTCTCCTGGGGCAAACCCTCCTGCACCTCGTGGGAAATGGCTTTTCAAGGGGTCTGGCTCAGGAAGGAAGAATTAATTGTGCCACAACCACGGCACCCGTGGCCCTGGCAGCTCCTGTTTGGAGCGAGGCCACCTCCTCGAGGGTGGAGAGAAGGGGTCTCGTCTTCCCTCGGGAAAGTTCCGCTCTGCCAAGGAGGTGGTGGGATCTCAGCTGCTCAGAGCCCTGACCTGAGCAGGAAAGTTTAGCACAAGGCCTGTCAAAGGGGTTCTGCCTTCACACCCCCTCGTGTTTGAAGAGCTCTTTAAGGTTCTGTCCAAAATGCCAGGAACATTTCCAAGAGCTGTTAACCTGAAGGCGTTTTTTAACCTCAGATGGCACAAATCAGAGCAGAAACTTCCTAGAAGCTCTAGCAGCAGCTGAAGGAGCCTGAGGGCAGTGCTGCTCACAGCCTTTGGCTGCATCTAGATTAGATTTGGAAAACAACTTTCCCTTCGCTTCAATCCCCCTGTGTTCTATGGATGCAAATCCCTTTCAGGTCCCTTTTCTCTTTGCACCTTTAACCCGGTGCAAACCCCTGGCACGCCCTTTGCTCAGCTGGTGCTGTCACCCGGAGGGTCACACAGGGATCCAGCTCCCCTCCTGCCCCTGCCTCCCTCTCGCTGTGGGACTGGGAACACGCAGCAGGGACACAGGGACACCCTGGGGCTCACCGGGAGTTTGCTGCCTCCGGGACATCTTTGCTGTCTTTGCCCCTGAGATGTTGAGGGGCCCAGGAAGAGATTTTCAGAGGGTGATTTTGCTCAGCTCCTCTCTCAGTATTTTTGTGCACCTCCCATTATAGTCATTAGGCTTGTGTGGCTGTTCAACCCGTACATGCTCCACATTTGTGTTTTCCTCCTACCTTCTCAAAAATAGATATTTCAGCGATCTGCAGCATCACATTTGTTGCTGTGGAGACGATTGTGATGTTGCCAATGGAGATGAGACTTCCCTGACGAGCTCCAAAGAAGGACAGAAACATGAAGTGGGGCTCTGTTTCTCTCCTGCCCCGTCCCTGCTCGCCCCCTTCCCTTCCCTCTTCCTCCTGTTGCATCTTGAACTTGAAGTGATGCTGGGATCCTTCTTCTTCCTCAACCTGAGCTGTGTTTTGGCACCAATGTGTAAATGTAGCCGATGCGAATTGCCTGTAATTAGAGGCAGAGCACGGGGCCGGTGTAATGATTTGTGGCTTCTTGCCACACTCCTTTTACATCTTCACCAACGCCCTTTGGGCTGCAATCGTGTGGGAAGAATCCACCAAAGGTACAAGCACGGCTAAATTGTCTAATATTCAGGGAAAGCGGCAGCAATTTCCTGGTTCTTTGCGTGGGCAACCGCAAAGCAAAGCGACAGGTCGGAGGGAGGGAAGGGAAGAGGGATGGGCAGAGTGACAAGCCATTATTGCTCCTGCTGCTCCTGCTGAACGGCTGGCAAGAGCGCAAACGCTGCTCCCCACCCTGCTGAGACCCCTCGGTGTTCCTAGTGCAAATTGGGGAGCTGGTGAGAGCAGGGCTGGCTTGAGAGAGGAGAGGAAAGCAGCGGAGGGGCGGGTTTGGCCCTGCGGGGTGGCGGCAGGGCCGTGGGGGCTCTGCCCAGCAGGAGCTGCTCCCGCCGGGGAAGGATCGGCGCTCTGGAGATGCTGGGATGCGGGGCCGCGCTCAGGGCCAGCTGCTCCGGGAAGGAAAAACCCAGCTCCATCCGCGGAGCAGCCCGGGCAGTGCAGGTTTTCCTCTGTACGAAGTCCTGTAGAAAATTCCCAACCGAAGGGAGCTGTTCGCCCCCGGGGAGAGCGAGTGCTCTGGGGACTCGGTGGTGTTTCTCCCCGGCAGCCTCTCAGGCTGCCTCAGGAGTGGATTGTGCTGTGATGGTAATTGGGTTTCGGCTGATTGCAGCAAAACTATGAATCAACTGCAGCCCGTTTTTAATAATGAAAAACTGAAACATAATCAGAAATGTATTCACAGCGCTGCAGCTTTCAGTGATTATATGCAGCAACTGGCGCCTGCAGCCTCCTTTTGGACTCGTAGGCTCTGAATTCCCTTTTATTTATTTATTTTTAAGTTTAAGAAAATAATCAGAAAAGAATCCAATATTCCCGGCAGTTGATTTGGCAGGAGTTGGAGCTGAATGCAAGGATCACCAGCGCTCCTTTCTGTGCTCCGGTGCAGCCTCGCTTCTGCTGGGGCAGAGCCTCCTCCCCCTGCCCCTGCCCGGGTAATCAGCAGCAGCGCAGAATTCTGCAAGCCAGGACGTGCTCCTGCAATCACCCGTGAGAGCGGTGCAGAAACCTCGAGTGCTGGGCAGGGGAAGTGGATTTTACCTCTCCTGAGCGCAGGGAGATACCTCACAGCGCTGACAGGACGATGAGTTACTATGGTGATGAGGGCTATAAACCAGATGGAAATAAATATATGTATAATGCCTTTTAGGTATGATCTGACAAAAAAAGTGGTGACCTGTTTCCATGGGACTTGGTGGAGATCGGAGTGCGCTGCCTTGGACGCACATCCATCACCTCTCGCTTGCTGGGAGTCACAAGTGATGGATGGGAGGCCGTGTTTTCTATCACAGCCGCGCTGCGAGGTGTCTGAATGCTGAATCTCAGAACTGGCCCCCGTTCGCCGCGCCTCCAGCTCTGGGGCTGTGCTTCCAGCGTTAACAGCTCCCCGTCCTTCCCTTGTCTCCTGCCTGCGGACCCCGGGCTCTGCTGAGACAGAGAAATGACGGGGAAAGGACGGGGGCAGAACTCGGGGCTCCTCACAGCCCCCGGCGCCGCCCGCTTCAGGTTCAAACATTTTCTGGCGGAACAAAAGGGATTTCTGTTTCCCCCGCTTTCTCCAGCCCTCCCTGCCCTCAGGTCAGCGGATCGTTTCCAGCTGACGCTCAGTAATGGTCTGTTCTCCTCCTTCCATAATCTCCCCACAGCCTGAGGCAGCCTGGACTCTCTGTGTCCTTATCTTCATCAGTAAAACGCCAAAGTGAGTTATTGCGAGAATTTAGACAGCGCTGAGGGTAATGTGACGATTACGTAGATTAATTTTGAAGGCTTTTTTGCTCCCGGAGTTTTGTTCATGACTCATGTTTGCTCACAAGATGCGATTATGGAAGTTTTTGGAGCAATGGCATGCGCGCATTTGGGACGGGCTCGTGCTGAGCTAAAGGAGAGCTCTCGAAGCGAAGGTAAAGGTCGGGTCTCGGATGAGACACGGGGATTCTCTTTTCCTCCCTGCATCTGCCGTTCTTCAGAGGGAGCTGCTGGCAGCGCTGCTGTGCTCATCTGCTGTGAGCCCCGGTGCAGCGGGATCTGCTCCCCGGGCAGCGCTGGGAACGGGGAAAAGCTGCTTTTGTCAGGAAAACAAGGAGCGGTGAGTCAAGGTGCAAAGCAGGAGCTGGGTGAGGCTGTTCTCTCCCCCTGCCAGAGCGGGGTTTGCAGGGCTGGCAGGGAGCAGGGAGCGACTGCTGAGCCTTCAGAGCCCCCTCACACCAGGGCTGTGCCCCTCGTCCCCCACAGCCCGCTCAGAGTTCCACTTCTCTCCACGAGAAAACAACCACGGGTCACTTTTCTTGGAAAAGCGGATGCTTAAAGGGAACACATCCTCTCCCAAAGTGCCCAACTCCAGCCCTGCTGCTCCACGTCCCGCACGTGAAAAGGCAGATATTTGTCTGTGCGCACAGTCTGGGGTTTTGTTGTCCCAGAAGAGCTCCTGGTGGAGCAGCACCGTCTGGGAGCGCTTCAGCCCCGCGGCAGGTGCCAGCAGGGCGGCACAGAGGGGCTCCCGCTGCCCTGGCACACCTCCAGGTCGTGCCACGGACCGGGGAAGGGTGCGGCTGGGCACAGAATCCAGCGGGAATTCAGCCTTGTCCCACAGGGCAGAGCAGGGCTGGATGCGGGAGTTCACCCGGCTGTGGCTGGGCACGGCGGGTTTGGGCTGACCCGGAGCTGCAGCGGCCCGAGCCAGCTCCCGTTTATCCCTGCACTGGCACTCCTCGGGCAGATGAATCACAGGAATATTTGCATTCCCTAAATTTAGCGTGCGCATCTCCCTATCCAGCCCGTGTTTCAGCATGTTTTCATTTGCATTTTGTCACATTTAGCTCGGGGAGGTGCGGAACATTTTGGGTTGAGCAGGACCCCTCGTGGCCGCTCCATCAAAATCTGGCGTTCCCAAACCCCACTCAGCCTCCCTTGGGGTTTGCTCGCAAGGGAAGGCTTCTCCAGTTACACCAACAAAGTTTAAAAGGTGCGTGAAAATATCCCAATTACAGAGTTTATACCTCAGTTACCCTCATGAGGAGCTGCTCTGGTGTAATTGCATCAGCTTGAATCCACAAACCAACTCCACCAGCAGAGTCTCCTTTTAAATCCCTCTGATGCTGCGTTTCCAAACTGCCCATTAGTGTTTGTTCCCGTATCTCCCACGAAATGCAATTACTGGATATGAAACCCGACCCAGCCGGCAGGGTGCTGCCGTGGAGCCGCCCCCGTGCTCTGGGAGGGCTGGAGCTGTCCTGGGGACCCTGCCCTGGCCACAGCTGCTTCCTGCCACAGAACTGGGGGTCCCACAGCCCCCTGCTCACTGCTGCTTGGAGCAGGGCTTGGATTCTGCTGGAGGCACCAGGAGGAGCCAGAACAGCCGAATCCCGGAGCTCTTATCTCACGTCTCCATTTGTACAAAGGTTTCATCTCACCATCTGATTTCATTTTCGGTCCTGAAAGCCAAAGGAAGCTCACAGGGGTCTGGGTTGTTCTTGAGGAAATTAATTCCCACTTCCATCCCCGTTCGCTGCTGTGATCTGAAGTTATTTAAGCAAAGGCAGAAGAGCTGGCGGTGTTTGGGTGCGGCAGGAATTTACTCCACTGAAATGAAAGTCGACCTTTCAAACTGGAGCAGAGCAAGCTCTGTTGGCTCTGGTGGTTTTTGTGCTCCTGTTTCCCTGCCTGGCAGCAGGGCCGAGGGTGGCAGGGTGCTTGGCACACGTCTGGGACCCGGGGGAGCATCACTGTCCTGCTACCGAGGCACCAGGCCCTGAAGAAGATGTTAATGAAGCCCGAAGTCACATTTGCATTGCAAATGATACAATTTGTTCTGGCTTTATAGGGAATTAATTTGGACTGTTTGCTGCTTTGTTCCAATTGTGCGGGTGAATAATGCTGCAGTTAGGTGGCTCAGCATGGTGAAGATCTTAGTCACAAACAAGGCAGGGGGAAATTAAAAATATGCTGTGCTGAACAGATCAGCTATTCAGCTTCCTCACTCTTCTTTTTTATCAGCCACCTTCAAAATATCAGGCCACAGAGGAGCCCTGTTCTCCCTCAGACTCAGTTCCAGGCAGATTTTTAATTACAGCTACGTTGGAGGTTTCCTAAGGGGTTAAACCGACCTCCTCAAGTGGTTCATGAGCTCTCTGGAGTGGACAGAGCGTGAGGACAGGTGAGCTTTGCCAGGCTGGGGCTGGGCAGGTTCGGGACAAAGCATCTCCTGTCTGCTCCTCCTCAAAAGTTGTTCCTGTTGTGTCATGACAAATTTCTTTCTGGGCATGTGGCAGAGCTCTCCACCAGAGGAGTGGATCCTTAGTCCAGACAGAAGAAAAGAAATCCAGGTGATCTCACAAGCCAGCATCTAACCTGCTGAAAGGCTGCCTTCTTTACTTCCCCTACTACATGGGTGGGTTTTTTCCTTTTAATGCTAGTACTTAGAATTTTGTTTTAGACTGCGAGCTCCGTGCTGCCTCAGCCTGAGAGAACGAACCCCTCAAGGCTTTGCAACGACTGTGCCGAATAACAGTGTGATGAATGTTTGAAAAGTTGTTTTCAAAAGCCTGCAGAGAAAATCTATCTCGTGCAGGAGGGAGTTGACACCAGTTGATTTCAGACATCTCCATCTTTTAGCAGCTGAGACAAGAACAGGTCCTGGGTCTGTGGCCTTCCCAAAGTGTTGCCTCTCTGGCTCAGCTGGCATTTCCACGATTTTCTGCAGAGATTTTTGGGAAGCGTAGAGAGGTTCAACTTCCTCTGCGTACAGAGACATTCCTTTTTCTGGCTCCCTGCAAACAGAGGCTTCAGAACAGCCACATCTACAAATTATTAACTTCCAAATGCTCATTAAATCCCTGGCTCCTTCTGCAGGCTCTGCAAGTGCCACGAACAAAATTCTGGAAGCGAGGTAGGAGGAGGACCAGGATAAAAGTGGCTTTTCCTCCCCAGGAATGGGGATGTGGCACTGTCTGGGCAGGCACTGTCCCTCAGCTCTGGATCCTGTGCAGCGCCCAGGAGAGCTGAGGCAGCTCCAGCAGCCCCAAACTGAGTCCAGAGCAAACGCTACTGGAACTGCGTGACAGAGGCTCTGCGGGTGTGTCTCTGCAGGTTTAATGGCTCTGGCCAACAAGAATGTTCTCACAAGCAATTTTTCTGAGCCCTGCTGAGAAGCCTTTCCTCTGAGAGAGCGAGGAGCTGTCCTGGCTCTGCACAGAAATGCTGCAGCGCTCAGGGAATTTGTGGTGCTCCTCTTTTCCAGGTTGCATTTGTTGCCTGGAACATCATTTTCTGAGCTCTGCACGGGTTTGCTGCCCAGCCAAGCGGGATGTTTTGGGAATTGTTTGTCTCCCTGGGGTTGTGTCCCTTTCCCAGCCAGCAGAGTTTGCTGCGTGGCGCCAGTGGGTGTTGCCTGGTGTGAATTGTTTGGTCAGAGGCAGGACAGGCTCTCTTCTGCTCTCTTTTCTATATCAGCCTTATCTTGGATCCCTGTCATCCCAGCAATCTGGAGAAGCCTGTATATAAATTTGAAATATATGTACAGAAAATGTCAGACTCTGAAGCACATGGGCACGGTATGGTTTGGACACAGGATGGCTCGGGATAAACAACGTTTATGTGCTCCATAGGAAGGTATTTTTAGAATTTTATTAATGGCTTTGTTCATCGAAGTTTAAAAGTTATTTTTATAGCAGAACTATCCTAAGCTTTCACGGTAAGTAATAGTGTGCATATTGCGACTGCTATTTAAAAATGAATTGCTAAGATTTATTGGAGAACTGTAAATATTAAAGGGCAGATTTATTCTGTCTCACCATGCGAGTTTCATTAAATCTGTGACCAGAATCTCATCCAATAAAGAAACTTTTCTCCCCCGATCCTAAGCACACCTTTTAAGACAATTAACTTGGCTGAGAGTTCTGATTTGATCTTAAACAGGAACATGTCCTTTGAAAACGATTTATTGCCTCCATTTGAATCAATAGCACTGTTGAAAGAACGCTGGGAAAGAAAAGCACAAACGTCATACGAGGTAAAGCAGTGAAACAAGACAGCGAATTTAACAGAAAAATGTAGGAATGAGAATTGACAGTCCCAGCCTCAGCCAAGGGCTGGGCGCTGGTGCGGTTTGGAGAGTTTGGGTGTTTGATCAGAACGGCTGAAAAGCTGCGGGACACAGATCACAGCGGCGCCCGAGAGGAGGGGAAGGGGAAGGAAACGTGCTGGCAGCTCCTGAGCCCTTGGAGAGCCCTGTGCGCTGCCCTCTGCTCGAAACGCGGCTCGGGTGCGGTGCCGAGGGCGGGCACGGAGCTGCCCTGGCAGGCGGACACGTGTGCCCGGGGTCCTGAGCGGCGGTGGCAGCCCCCGGCGCTGGCAGTGCCCCTCGCTGCCAGCCCCGTCCCTCCCTGGGGCCCAGCTCCGCCCTGCCCGGGCGGGTGCGGGCTCACCTTCCCGCCCGCCCCAGCCGCACCGGCGGCTCCGCACCTCCGCTCCCAAAAGAGCCCGCAGATCTCGAGGAGCAGCAGGGGAGGAAGGTGGGAAAGGAGGAAGAGGAGGGAAAACACAGCCAGGAGCAGCAGCAGCGGCTGCCCAGGTGTGTTCCCACGCGGGGCTGGTGGCTGGGAGGGCAGTGCCAGGCTGGGGCTGTGCTGCTGGCGGCCCGACAGCCAGACCGTGCCACGGAGCTGGGAAATTCTCCTGCTCCGGAAAACATCCAGGAATTGGGAGCAGCACGTGGGGCTGTTGGGGCTGGGGATGAGAAGCCTCATCTCCGAGCAGGGAGCTGCTGTTGTTTGTATTGTTAACGATTTCCTGCCGGAGTGCATCAGTTCTCACCCGCAGCCCCGTGTTTTCCTCTCCCAGCTCCTCTCCCTGGGGTCAGGTGCCCCCTCGGACACCCCGAGGTGAGGATTTGGCAGCACAGATGTGCTGTGGCTTTGTGCAGCAGCTTCCCTGGCCACGCTCCAGAGCACAGGAGCTCCTCAACCATCCCGAATTCAACACTGACATGAAAGCGCAGACGGCCTCTGCACTCCAAACAGAGACAGCTGGCAGTCTTTGACTTCCAGACGTCAAACAGCCTTGTGTTTGCTCGGGTTTTACCTCCAGCTAATCAGTTAATTGGAGTTAAGTACTCTGAGAGTTCCACATCCCTCTTCTCCTGATGAAGAGGCCTCGCTGCCAGAGTCCACCCGCAGCTCCGGCCCCTCCAGCGTGCCTGGAATGACAAACCAGGGGAACAGTGACAGGACAAGGGGAACGGCTCCACTCTGACAGAGAGGAGCTGTAGCTCGGAGGTTAGGATGGAATTGTTCCCTGGGATGGAATTCCCAGAGCAGCCCCGGGATCCCTGGCAGTGTCCCAGGCCAGGCTGGCCAGGGCTTGGAGCACCTGGGACAGTGGGAGGTGTCCTGCCACGGCAGGGGTGGCACTGGGTGATGTTTAATGTGCCCTCCAGCCCAAACCACGGTGTGATCCTGCTCTGTGCCACGGCCTGAAATGCTCTGTGGCTCCCTCTCAGGCTGCCATTATTTTTTTATGAAGGCCAAATTAATTCAGAAATATGAAAAGAATGGGAACAGGCACAAATACGCCAATTTATGCATTTAGCTCTCCTCCCACCGTTTTTGGTTTTCCTCTTCTTCTTCCCCCCATCCCCTTGAGCAATTCAGAACTGTTGCATTTCAGTCACAGCTCAAACGCCTGGTGAGCTCTTCCAGAGCAGCCTCATAAATTCTCATCCAGCTCTCCCCAGATGCACAACTGGTTTTTAAGTGCAGTGCAGCAGTTCATCCTCATTTAACCACTCATCTCGCCATTTTCTGATTTCAATATTAAATAAGATTAAACCCCTCTGTTTTTACGACCTTTCACAAGCCCCCAAACATTTGCTGCCTGGCGGTTGCAGGGAGGTCTCCAGCTGGAGGCAGAGTTGGGTTTTACGAGCCAGGAAAGGTCTGTGCCCACCCTGGGCCGGGCTCAGCCTCTGCTCAGCCCCAGCCTGGCGCTGGAAGCTCCAGCTGCACTTCCAGCCCCTCCAGGGTTTCGCTCTGCTCTCCCTGGGCAAAACAAGCCGTGGGTTCCCAGTGGTCTGGGCTCCTTTGGTTTTTCATGTTCCCTGGTAAAATGCTGTCCAGGCGTGGATGTTATTGAAACATCCACGGTTATGGGGTTTTTTTTAAGCAGAAAAGGAGATTTGTTGTTTTTAATTTGTTTTTCCTGATCTGCCCCAGAACGAGATGAGATCCTAGAGCTTGCTAAAGATCAGCTCCTAAAAGCCAAGAAAGTTGCTCAGCCAGTTCATTCAGAGCTGGTTCTTTCATAAAACTTTATTTCTAGAATTCTGGTTTGTTGGTTTTGATTTATTTTTTTTTTTCCAAAAGATCTTGGTAGGATGTTTTAGGCAGCTGCATTTTATTCTTTAGCATTAATTAACTTGGTAAAATACAAAGTAGCAGAAGCATGGATGACAATACTAATGAAAGCAATAAAAACAGATTAATGACTAAATCCAAAGAAACAGAACTCTCTGCCTCCCTGCAGACATGGATATTAATCAGATTTCCTTTGTTTCTCTCCAAGGGTGGGCAGTTTCTCCCACCCCACAAATCTCTGCGAGTGCCAAAGTGTTTTGATGTTTCGTGCCTGGTCCCAGTTAGAGCTGCAGGCAGAAACTGGTAAATACACTGAAATATTGCTAGAAACGGGGATTTCTGACCTGATAGTGAAAGTGACAAACAAAGAGCATTAGCGGGGCTCTTCTTTCTCAAGGTGACCAAAGAAGAGGAGCTGCTTTGCTCCTGGGTATTTATACAAAGTGAAGTTCTGAGATTGCTTTGCCTGGGTAGGAAAGACAAACGTAAAGCTTTCAGCATGTGCCCAGCTTATTCTGGAAATTTAAATGCACAGAAATGGGCCAGAAGAGGTGAACTGGGGAGATTCTGCCACACCAGCTGCTGGCCTGGTTATCTGCTCGAATAAATAGTGCCGAGTGTCCTGAGGAAAAAAGGAACAGACTGGTGGGTGAGCAATGGTGTGAGCAGCTGCTGGGCGTTCAGCTCTCCGCTTTTCCAGAACCTCAGCTTGTGCTCGGTGCCCCCTCCCTCCCCGCATTCCCAAAGGTAAAACGGGGATAAATCCCAGCTCCTGACAGTGGTGGGGCATCACAACACCTCAGCCTGCCCAGCCTGTGTCAGGGAGAGGAGTGGTAATGGACTGCCGAGGGGACAGGGTCAGACACTGCCAGCAAAGGCTTTCCTCCTGACAGAGAAACTCCACAAGGTGTGAAAAGCGTGCGAAATTTTTTACAGCGTTAGTACTCCACGGTGCTTGTTTAAAGAAGAAGCCTCAAACATTTTATCTTATTGAATTATTTCGTTTTCTGCTTTGCTTTTATATCACCCCTTCCTACCAAGAGGACTGGAGAACCTGTGGGTAATGAGCCAAGGAACATCGTGCAAGCACGGGCTGATCAATGGTGAGGGTGAGAACTCTTTTTCAAACCGTTTGAAGCTCTTTGGGTTTTCTTAGTTCTGCTTTAACTCAGACTTCTGAGAGTCGCTGAGGCATAAGAAGCCTTTGTTAAAATTCATTACTTCTTTCCCTTTATTTAAAGAAGGGGAAATAAGAGGCTGCTGATGAGTTACACGGAAAGGTCAGCATTGACAGCAACTGTAAAGAAGAACAAAACTGCTTTAAAAACTCATCCCTTTCTGGTGATAAATAAAGAGCATAATCTCAATTATTTTGCTCTTCCAAGGACCTGTTTCAAGTGAAGATTTTTTATTACATGCAGTTCCCTCTCTGAAAACAAAACAAGGTGACAGTAAGGAGCGCTCCTTCCCTCGGGTGAGGTTTAATCCGTGAATTCTGAGATCCCAGGGGCAGGGCCATGGATTGTGCCCCAGAGAGGTTTGTCCCCGTGCAGGGACAGCCAGGATGTGCCAGTCTGTGTCCTGTGAGCACACTGTGGTGAGGGGACAAGGCTGTGGTGAGGGGACAACGAGTCCCAGCAGGGGCTGGGGAAGGCGCCAGTGCGGCTGAGTCATTCCCAGGATTTCTGCTCCAGAACTTCCAGTGAAAACTGGAAATCTCCGCGGTTCCAGCAGCACAGCAGCCATGCCCGGGGCTCTGCAGCAAGGTGTGCTAGCAAGGGATGGGCTGTGGGTCAGCCAGCCCTGGCAGCATCACCTGAAGCTCACCCAGCTCTTGTGGAGATCCTGGGTCTGTGCTCGGGGGATAACAGAGCAGAGCCAAGGGTGGAAATCCCCCTCTGACCCTTCTGGGGCTGTGGGTTCTCTGACTTTGTGCTGAGCTTATCAGAGTTGTGGTACCAGCAGTGCTGGGTGCACGGCTTCAGCAGAGAGGGCAGTGGAGCAGAGAGAGCCATGTGCTGGGGTGGGACATGCCTTTGGCACCCACCTGGTCCAGAGGGCCACCCCAGCACCTTCCTGAGCTCCAGGATCTGCTGGTTCATGCCCAAAACAGCCAGTGGAGGTGTGCTCCGGGCTCCAGGGATTTCTCTCACCCGGTGGGTGCAGGTCTGGCCCTGGCCCTTCAATCCCAGCAGGAGAACCCCCGAGCCCTGCAGGTCCTGCAGGTGCAGATTCCCCCCCAGATAGGGAACCTGGCCCTGGAAAGGAGAACAGGCACGATGAGCTTTAACAGCAGATGTGACATTTGAGCCCACAATTAACGAGCTGCCAGCCTGCAGCCAGGCTGTCCTTTGTCACCTGGGACCCCGCGACCTTTCCGCAGAAGCCCCGGGATCCCCCAGGGAACCAATCCCCGAGGACTCCTATGGAAATTCATATTTCACCTCAAAGCCCTGCAACAAAGAGCCTTCAGCACACGCACATAAATAATTCGTGTGGCTGGAAGCTGGCCGGGTTGTCTTTAATTGGCTGGATGTATGTATTTGCCGACTTTGAAAGCGATGCCAAACTTCCCCGCTGAATCCGAGGAGCTGGTTCCTCTCCCGGTGCTTTTTCCATGCGCCGGGCGCTTGGAGAGCCTTTCCCCGAGTTTCAGAAGGAAAAGGCTCCCCTCTCGTGGCTGCCAGGGAAAATGGCATTTTCTGCGCCGCCGCCTGCGCTCCCCGGGCTGCGCGGGAACAGAAAGGAGTTACAGAATTGTAATTTCCATGACACCGGCCTCCAGCCCAGCGCAGAGCCCTGCCAGCTGTGCTGCAGCGGGGTTTAGCAGCCTCTGCCCTGTTTGCTCCAGGGAAAGGGAAATATTTGAAGGGAACTGACTGAAGTTGTTTAAATGACAACTAAAAGTCATGATCTGTATCAATAGTCGGAAACGTTAGAGGTGAAGAACAGATTTGAAGCTGTTTTGCATTTGCTCTTTTCAAACGCTTTCTTAGTAAATGTTGACTTTTATGTGTCGGATTTATTTTGCTCTATAAAGTCTGCTCTCGGAGAGGAGACCTGATAGATAAATGTTCAATCCATTCTGTAAATCAGGAGGCATCCGTCCAGACGAGCAGGTTTTCTGTTTTTATTAGGGTAGAAATGCTGGAAAGGGTCTGTTACTTACGGGACACCTGGTTTCACTTCCAGTTGGTGTGAAACTGCTTTTGGATAAAACCTGAAATTCAATTTAAGAGCTTTAAAAACAGCAGCTTAAAATTATTAGTTAAAAGCTGTCTTGAAATGCTTTGGATGCATCAGGAGGAGAAGCCATCAGCTCACACAGGCACGAGTTACAATTAAAATCAGACTTTTATGGACCGAGGGAAGCTGTTCCCGAAGTCAGTAAAGCCAAGGGCTTGTTTCTCATCACTGTGTCTGCCAGAGGCTTGGAGCTCACGGGGCTCAGCCTCTCACACCTCATTTGTGTGGATAAACGGCGAGAAGAAGAGAAGTTTTCTCGCTTTTTCAGTTCCTGATCAGTTTCTCGGCGTTGAAGGAGCTCTCATTGAGCACAGATGTGCTGAAACTCAAATACGCTGAATTTCCTTTTCTCCCTGTTCCTACTCCAAGCAAAGCTCATTTACTCATTTAACTGTCCAGCTTCTTGGAGAACTACTGCCTTGACTTCCTTTGCAATATCAGCAGCAGTGATGCACTATTTGAGAATATATAAATAGTTTATGCAACATTTAAAATAGCTGGTGTTTAATTTATGCCTCACTCTAAGCTGTTATTATTTCATATTTCCTCTTTAAATTTGCATATTCTTAAAACACACACGAATAATCTGAAGGGTTTTTTTTTTTCTTAAATATGTATTTGATCTATTGCAGAGACACTTAAATTCCAGGAAATAATTTGATCCTTGGGATTTGATGCTGAACCCACAAGGAAATGGTAAAAGTTTTGGATTCAAGGCTGCGATCTTGGAAAACTCTCAGAAGGAATTATAGAAAAATGCAGTGCAGGAAAGAGGCAGCCTGCAATTAGAACTGCTGTTCACACAAATAGAACAGATTTAGATTTTGGTCCTTACCCTGGAAAGTGGAAGTGGAAAGCGGCAGCCTTTGGGCATGTGAGGGGTTAACGGGGCTGGGTTCTTCCCTCCTGCCACAAACACCCTCCCCACCCGCTCCTGCTGCTCAGCATCCTCTTCAAGAGCCTTTTTGGGAGTAAAAGATGTGTTTGAGCCATGCAGCTTGGAAATTTGGGGTTGTCCCTCTGCACAAGGTGAGAGCCGTGCTGCGCTCGGTGCCCCGTCACGGTGCCCAGGGACACACGAGGTGTAGCTGGGGCTCCTCGGGGTGAAATGAGCTGCAGAACACACACCGCCCTTCAGCTCTACACTGAAGCAATGATTCATGATTCTAATTAGGCTCTGGTTTGCAAGAGTGATGAATATTCACATTTTAAATAGCCGAGAAATACTGCAAATGTCTGACAGCTTTATTCGTGCCAGCTCTGGCGGCGGTGGGGGAATGTTTTCCTCAAGGTGCTGAGCCTTCTCAGCATCGTTTCTGCCCCGCCCTGGAAGTGTCCAGGCCAGGAGGGACAGGGCTTGGAGCAACCTGGGGCAGTGGATCTGTCCATGGCAGGGGTTGGAATGAGGTCCCTTCCAAAGGGTTGAACCATCTCTGAAAACATTTCCTGTTGGCCAGATCCCGCAGACTGCGAGCCCCAGGCTGACTGTCCAGCGGCTGTGGAAGGACAGGCTCTGAGCTGATGAATTTTGCACCTAAGTGGATCAGACAGAGCGAAGGGGAGCGTGAGGGAGTGTCAGTATCCCCGTTCCGGGGGCTGGGGATGGCAGGCAGTTAGTTACTCATTCAAAGGCACACAATAGATGTGTGGGTGCCAGATGCTGGAGATGCCAGAGATGGGATTGAAACCCAGATGTCCTGAGTGCCAGCTCAGCACTAAATTCGTGGTTATCCAAGAACCTTTCTGGTTAATTCAGAACACTTTGCCTGCCACAGAGATACCTCAGGGAACGCCACAAGTTACTGATGTAACAGACGCCTTTTGCTGTCCTGTTTTTCTCCTTTAGGAATGGAGGAGTTCATCCATTTATGAGGTAAGGGAAGAGCAAAATAACAACTACAGAGACTTTTCAGAAGTTGCTGTCCCGTTTTGTCTGAAATCATTTGCCAGTAACAGCTGAGAATTGTTTGTTAGGAGGAATAAATCTGGATTCTGCAGCAATTTCAGGCACCTGTCTGCAATATTCTGTTCCTCAGTCTCCCTTCATTCTTTGATTAATTTTTAAACGTTGTGGATGACGATAATTGTATTGTTTTCAGATCGATAAAAACCCTTCCTTACACCAGAATAAATGGAGCCTCTCTGGTGGATACAACTGATCTGGTGTACAGCAGAGGAGCACGGCTTAGAAAGGAAGCCACTACCTCCAAAAAAACACAGAAAGGGAAGGAGGGGGGATCGGAGTTCTGCGGACTGTAAGCTTCGGAGCATAAATTACAATGGGAGTTTATGGAGTCTTTTGGATTAAACCAAAAGGCAGCCCCATTAAACCAAATGGAGCATTCCTAATCTGACATGTTGACAAGGACAACCCTGCCTCTTCCAAAAGGGAGTTTCAAATGAATCCAGATTTATCTGATGTTCCCAACAGGGGCTGGGCTGGCTCCAAAGGAAGTGATCCAGGCCAAAAGTAAACAAGATGCACATGAAGCAGTTTGTGCCACAAGGAAAACTTCCAGGGAATATGCAGAGAGGAGAGGGGGAGCCAGCAGAATCACAGCCCAAGATGTCTTTCCTGCCTCCTCGTTACGTCCTGTTCCTACTCCTTTGGACAACGTAAATCGGAGTTTCTTCCCCAGGAGATCCCTGCTGTTCATCTTGTCTCTGCTTCCCCCCGCGCTGCCTCTCCCCAGCACCCATCTCCCCGTGCCCTGCAGTCCAGGGGAGCAGCCAGAGGCGCTCAGAGCTGCTCCTGCCCCTGCCGAGGCTCGGCCGCGGCTGTGCCGCTCCCCGTGCGCGCACGGTGTCGGCGAGGGCAGGTTAGAGCAAATCCTGCCTGCTCCAGCTGCTCTCGCTGCGCAGATGTGTCCCAGGCACTGCAAAGAGCAGGACAAGCACCTTCTGCAGTTGCATTTTGTGGAACTGGGACCAACGTTTTTAATCTCAACGAGACCCTGGGAGAGGTCTCCTGGAGAGCTGGGAGTGTTCATCCCGGAGAGGAGAGGCTCTGGGGTGACCCAGGTGTGACCTTGCAGCGCCCACAGAAGAGATGGACAGAGACTGTTTACCAGGGCCTAGAGTGACAGGAGAGCATTTTGCAACTCAGAAATCTGTTCCAGATTCGTGTGTTGCCTTCCATCCCTTTAACATTTAAATTTTGTGCGTGAGTGTCACATCAAGGACAGCAGTGCTGTTTGAACCTGAGCTGTGTCGTTCGCTGTCTGGGTGATAATGGCCATGTTCTGGTGGAGCGTGACACTGGAAAGAAATACTCTAACAGGATCAAAGGTGAAAAATAGATCACTGGTGCCCCTTGGAGCAGGGAGAGCTCTTGCAGAGGGACAGCGCAGCATATGGCTACAGGATGGGAAGTGTGGAGATGCTGCTCATAATCAGAAGTGACAATCAGAGATTTTCTGTGGGTATTCCCCACAGCCATGGGGACTTTAACGGCAGCTTTAGGCACTGCCAGGGAAGATTTTGTGTCATATACACACAAATAGCTGCGTTTATAGGTCTCCATGTGCATGGGTAGATAGATGTGTGTGCACGTGTGCATAAAACCCCACAAACCCACAGCTGCTTGGTCTGACTGGTGGAGATTCAATCTGATAATGCCACAGTGCATTTGATACATGCTCCAAGGGATTTTTGTTTGTTTGTGCTTTTTGTCGGTACTACAAAAGGAGCTGGATTCGGGGATTCAAGCAGATGCAAAAACCTGAGGTTGGCCAGATCAAGACTCCGGCTTGAGAGGTGTGAAATTCAGAGCAGGATCCCGCAGCAGCTCTGGTGAGATGCCTTCTGACTTGCTCTCAGCCTTGTCGAGAAACTCACATTTTAGGCTTTGGCTCTCCTTCCAAGGGGGAATATTTAGGCCAGTACGGACACTGGAATCTCCCAGCCCTTGAGGAACCGGCAGAACCTCGGGCAAGCTGCACTGAACGTTACTGGAGAGGTTTGAGAAGGGTTTAGAACAAGCGGTGCAGGTGGGATTGGGGTGGGAGGGCAGAGATGTGGGAATGGGGAGCTCGTGCTGGGCTGGGGACTCTGCACAGCCCAAACGGAGCAGGGCTTGGCCAGCAGCTCAACGGGCTCTCCTGGGGGTGGGGGGATGGAGGGAGGGAGGGAGGGATGGAGGGAGGGAGAGAGGGATGGAGGGATGGAGGGATGGAGGGAGGGAGGGAGGGATGGATGGAGGGATGGAGGGAAGGATGGAGGGATGGATGGAGGGAGGGATGGAGGGAGGGTGACTCACAGCGGTTCTGAATCATCGGGGCTTCCCCGGGTGAGGCTGGGCTGGGTTGGGGTCAGGGATGGATGGATGGGGTCAGCTCCCAGCACCCCGGGGAACAGGGACAGGGACAGGGACAGGGACAGCCTCCCTCCCCTGGGCTGGGACACCCACAGGTGACAAGCAGGGAAGGGATGTCACGTCCTCCAGGACATTTGTGGCTCCTGTGAGCTGTGTTTGCTCCCCGGTTCCAGCTCAGGAGCAGGTTCCCTGTGGAGCCTGGGAGTGGCTCTGCTCTCCTGGCATCACCCCTTGCTTCCTCCCACCCCTGAACATCATCCCTGGCCCAAATCGGAGCTGTGAGCTGCACCACATGCTCTAAATGAAGTGCTAATTAAATACTTGTACTTAATGTAGACAACATTTCTTTGAGAGGGCTGTAATGCGCTGCAGATGTCCCGAATCCCCCGGGGAACAGCGTGGGGAGCAACACGAGCGTTGTGTCCCTCCGTGAGGTAGGGATGGAGCCCAGGTGGCTGGGACTGGTGAGTTCTGTAGTGAAACAGCCCCAAATCCCCACGCAGGGGGAACCTGGGGTGGGGAATGCTGCAGGTGCCTCCATCCGGGTGCACACTGTGACAGCAGAGGGAGAGAAACCGGGGAGCTGCCGGAGTCCTGGAGAAAGCAGGTGAGAACTGGGGGCTGCTGCACAAAGGGATCTCGGTGTCCTGGGCGCTGCCCCAGCCTCGCTGGCGAGGGGTTCCTGGCTGGGGCAGCCCCGGTGCAGACAGAGCTGCTCAACAAAGGCACTGGGAGGCTTTGGGCCGAGCACTAAAACCCTTTCTGGCAACTGGAGAAAGGCTGAAAGCCCAGCCCTGGAGGAGCTGGATGGCTCTGCTGAAGCTCTTGCTGCTGAAATCGTGGTTGTTCCTCAGGTTCCAGCGTCAGCAGCCACCGGGCTCGGGAGAGCTGCATTCCCCAGGGTTTGGGGTGTGCTGAATGTGAATGACCCCAGCGTCCAGCCCAGCTCCAGCCCAGGCTGCCCCTGAGCAGCTGCTCCCCACCAGGGCTCTGCTGGGCTGGATCCAGCTCGGCTCTGTCTCCAGGGAGGGGTTGGAGCAAAGCGGGGTTCTCTGTGCAGAGCCGGGCTGGGCTCAGTGAGACACACACGGGCTGTGCGTGCAGGGCTCCGCTTCCAGCAAGGGCTCTGCTGATTGTGCAATGTCAGACCAGTCATTGTTGTTATCCCTTCCTTTATTGCTATTTATTGTGATTATTGAGTGAAGCCAGCATTTCCCTGCTGGCAGAAGGACCGGCAGTGACCGTGGTGCACTGAGATCCTGCCTCCGGTGCCCAAAGGTGAGAGAGTGCAGAGCATGAAAGCTGCTCCTGTAGAGATTCGTGGATTATTTCCTCATCTCTTCCAAGGTGGTTCTGCAATGTTGGGAGTGCTTTTCAGGGTCCTGTGCTCTCTTGGGAGAAAAAGGAGGTAGAAATCCAAGATGCTGCAGGAATGAGAGGGAGGGGGAAGAGAGAGCAGATGGTGAGGTGGAGAGCTTCCCTGAACCAAGTGCTGCACACCGAGGATGTGAATGCAGTTGCCTGTTGCTATTTATTGTGACCACAGAAATTCAAAGTACTCAAGTATTTAAATCGCTGTAGATCCATGGAGCAGAGCTGATCTCTTATCTCTCTCTGGCTGTGCTGGTGAGTGGTTTCTTAACAAGAATCTCAAATCACCCTTCTCTATTTTAATGGCATTGCCATTCTCAGATTTTTTTGTTATAGAGAAAAGGACAAAATGAGTAAAACCAATGCTCCTGAGGCTCCCTGTTATTACAGGCTCACACCCTGCTGCCCAGTGTTGCAGAGATATTCCAAGTGTTCACTGTCCAGAGAGAACCAATCGAGAGAAGGTTACCTCCTCACTCTGCTTCTGTGGGACACCTCGAGGGAGTTTTACAGCTGTTGGTGAGCAGTAACATCTGAGCCAGGTCTCATTCTGCACATCTTTTGCCAAGAGACAAAGTGTCATTGGTGTGACGGGCACTGCAGGCTTCCTGTGTTTGGGAGTGCAGGGCAGTGCTCCCAGGGCTAAGAACTTCCAAAAAGAAAAGTTCAATTCTGCAAGTGGAAGTGGATCTGATTTTCAGTTTTCAAGTTCAGTTCTCCTAATATTTCTGGCCAGGGCAAGCCAGAGTGGGCTGAGATCAGTGCTGTGAATAGGATCACTCACATGGGATGTATTTTGACACAAAATGTTCCCTCCTGCCCAGAGGCCAGGCAGCCCCCCAGCCCTCGAACCGTTTGTCGTGGTGCTGTAGTGGTTTTCTCTTCCCCCAAAAGAAGAGAGAGTTCGAGAGAAGGCAGATCCTTGTCCCAAGGACGATGTTGGAGCCAGGGACCTCGAACAGAGGCTGCTTTTGGAAGAGGGATGTGGAGGGTTGTTAATGCTGGAGAGGGAACTGACTCATCACTCCATCAATCCTGCTCCTCTGCCAGCGCAGCACAAAACCTCTTTTATCATCACGCTCTCTCTTTCTCCTTCAGCTCTGTTTCAGAGAGTTTGGAGCTGCTCAGTCTCTCGTGCCCAGCCTGCTGCAGTCCCCCTGCCCTGAGCAGGACTCTCCCCTCCTCAAGGGCAGGGGTGAGTTTCAGCCCCTCAGGCCGAGCTGCACACAGCTGTGAGCCCCTGGGCAGGCCGTGTTTGTGCCAGCACCAGGGCTCTGGCCCTGGCATTGCCACGCCAGCCCGGGGGCCCAGCCCCTGCCAGTGCGCCAGGAGAATTCCGGGAGCGTGCCAGCGACAGGCGGCTGCTGGGAGAGCTGGAACTGCTGCTCTGCTCCTCACATCTGCCTTTGATTTTCAATCAGAGCTGCCTGGTGAGAAGCCAGCTAATCTACACTGCTCAGGGAGGGCTTTTTGTTTGTTTTCGAGGGGCTGGTTTGGGCCAACTTCAGTACCACAGAATTAGTTTTTAATACTTTTTTTTTTTTTTTTTTTTTTTCCCCTCTGTATTATGAGTACTTTTGGGGTATGGAGTATTTCACATGGCTCTTACGGGGAAATTATTATTTTCCATTATTTGTTTGTATGGTATCTGCATGTTAAGGAGCTTCCTGTGCCAGGGGCAGAGCAAAATGAGAAATCCAGTGGTTCTCATGGTACCAGGATTCTCCCGGGGAGGTGCCGCCCCTGCTCCAACCCCCGGAGCCAGGGAACACGAAAAGTTTGAATTCTGTGAGAACCAGAGGAAGGATTGTCACAGGTTTCATTTGAAACTTCTGGCACTTTGTTCGGGCTGGTGTCACATCCTCTTCCATTTGTGCTGCTGGGGCAGATGAGGAATTGGCTCCGTACTGAAGATCCATGAAAAGCCGCTGTTTAATCAGGAACTTCAAAGGAGCTGGAAAAGGATCCATCTGTGATTCAGCCATCTTGAGCTTTAGGGGACCAGTCTGGTACCAAAAAGAGGAACAGCAGAAGGGCTTGGATCACAGAGTTTTCACTCTTTTGTGGCAGTTTCTCCGTGGCCTGGAACTACACAGGCTGGAGAAGGACTGAGATTTCTTGCTGGCCTCTATTTATCCAGGGCTCCATTTGATATTTAACACCGTTTGAAAATAATTCTTTTAAGTTACAGCAGCAAATTGCTGCAGCAGTAACCCCTGGAACAAGAGATTCCCCTGAGTGTGGAGGGGCTGAGCAGGGAGCACAACAACCACAGTGACAAAGAAATGACATAACAGGTGAGAGCACAGCAGTCACAGCCCTGTGCTTTGTGCCTGGCTTTAGTGTGAGTTCGTGCAAAATGAGTGTGCAAATCCCCCCTGGTCTCCCTGGCCGTGTATTGCACACCCTGCACCCACGCTGCCCTCGGCACTCCTGGGATCCCTGACACCATTTTACTGTGGGCAAATGTGACCTTTCAGTCTGCTGAGCTGAGCTTACACTCCTTTATTATTATTATTATTATTATTGTTATTAATCTCATAGCTGGTGATTTATATTTTCTATTTTCCATAGCTGGTGATTTTTTGGTTAAAGGTGCAGGCTTCAGTGATGAAAACGCCAGCCTTGCTTTGCCAGCAGGTGTGGCAGGCATCAGTCTGACCTGCCAGAGAACTGGTTTAAATATCTGAAAATACTGGCAGTGTGTTTGTAGAGCAAAGCCCAGCCTCCAGGAGCTCACTCCTCTTTCTGCTGTGTGGCAGAAGCTTAAAAAGCCCCTTAGTACTGGACAAGCTGAGATCCATCCTTCCCTTCTGGCTCATTGTCTTTTTGCCACCGAAGTTTGTAACTGCAGGGATGGGCTCCTCTCTGCCGACCTGGAAAGTGGAACACACGGAATTTCGGATCTCTGCTTGCTTCAGTCTTTGTGGGACACTTTTTGGGAGCTGGGATAGCTTGGCCTGTCTCCTGTGGTGCATGTGGTGGCACTCCCGATGTAAGATGAGCAATTTTAGCTTTCTAAGGTTCTCAATCGAAATTTGAAGTTTTTAATTGACATTTCTTTCCTTCCTCCATGCTTGGCCTTCGGAAAATGGGTTCCTTTTTTTGATTCTTTTTTGAGGAAGGAAGGAAAAGCGTCGAGCATGTGTCTGGCCCATTGTGTTTGAACAGAGCCCTGTGTGTTACCCCCAGCACACAAAGGGGCTCTGTCCAGGGAGCGTTGGCTGAGGGGCTCCTTATTCAGGGTCCTTCACCCCCGTGCAGATGGGCAGGAGTGGGACCGAGGAGGGGAACAGCGAGCCCACGGTGCGAGGAGGGGCTGGGGCTCCTCATGGACACTGAGGGGCAGAGGAGAGCTGGGGCTCCTCATGGACACTGAGGAGCAGAGGGAGGATTGGGCTCCTTATGGACACTGAGGGGCAGAGGAGAGCTGGGGCTCCTCATGGACACTGAGGGGCAGAGGAGAGCTGGGGCTCCTCATGGACACTGAGGGGCAGAGGAGAGCTGGGGCTCCTCATGGACACTGAGGGGCAGAGGGAGGATTGGGGTCCTTATGGACACTGAGGGGCAGAGGAGAGCTGGGGCTCCTCATGGACACTGAGGAGCAGAGGGAGGATTGGGGTCCTTATGGACACTGAGGGGCAGAGGAGAGCTGGGGCTCCTCATGGACACTGAGGGGCAGAGGAGAGCTGGGGCTCCTCATGGACACTGAGGAACAGAGGGAGGATTGGGGTCCTTATGGACACTGAGGGGCAGAGGAGAGCTGGGGCTCCTCATGGACACTGAGGGGCAGGGGAGAGCTGGGGCTCCTTATGGACACTGAGGAACAGAGGGAGGATTGGGGTCCTTATGGACACTGAGGAGCAGAGGAGAGCTGGGGCTCCTCATGGACACTGAGGGGCAGAGGGAGGATTGGGCTCCTTATGGACACTGAGGGGCAGAGGGAGGATTGGGCTCCTCATGGACACTGAGGAGCAGAGGAGAGCTGGGGCTCCTTATGGACACTGAGGAGCAGAGGAGAGCTGGGGCTCCTCATGGACACTGAGGGGCAGAGGGAGGATTGGGCTCCTCATGGACACTGAGGAGCAGAGGAGAGCTGGGGCTCCTCATGGACACTGAGGAGCAGAGGAGAGCTGGGGTTCTTTATGGACACTGAGGAG
The DNA here is from genome assembly GCF_015227805.2 of Hirundo rustica. Taxonomy (NCBI): domain Eukaryota; kingdom Metazoa; phylum Chordata; class Aves; order Passeriformes; family Hirundinidae; genus Hirundo; species Hirundo rustica. The sequence continues at coordinate 1,155,611 of NC_053465.1, forward strand.
CAGAGGAGAGCTGGGGTTCTTTATGGACACTGAGGAGCAGAGGAGAGCTGGGGTTCTTTTTGGAGTTTGAGGAACAGAGGAAGGGCTGGTGTTCTTTATGGACACTGAGGAGCAGAGGAAGATGTGCCAGCCTGGCTCAGGGGACAATGTCATGGTGACAGCTCAGGGCTCCTCAGGTATTCTGGACACTGAAGTCCCCTTTGGAAGAGTCATGCTCCTGCTGCACCTGCTCTTGAGATGCCTCAGGACCTTCACCAGGCCAGGAAGCCACGGGAACAGTTTCAGATCCCACTTGGCTCATTTTGCCCACGTAAAATAAATGCTAAACACATCAGGAGGGATGCAGGGCTGGATGGGGAACGTGCTTTGTGGGGTCAGCAATTCCTCCTCCTCCAGGGTCTCAGATCCTCACCTTCCCTCGAGGCTCTGCTGGGTTTCAGTGGGGGCCCAGCAGCAGCTCTGGTTGTCACCCAGGAGCCCAAATCCAGGCCAGGCTTGTGTGGGCTGCAGGAGCATCCTGGGGCTGGGCTGGGCTCAGGGCGTGCAGCGCCTGCTGCTCCCTCACACATCTGCCGCTCTCGTGGCAGTGTTTGCTCAGCAGCCAGGTCATGAGGAATCCTTCTCCCACTGCCTGTGTCCCGGTGGTTTGCGTTAGAGGAGAAATCCCATCTCTTGGCACCGCTGGGGAGGAGAGCTGCTCTCTTTCCGAGGCGTTGCTCCTCGGTGAGTGTCTCCAGCTGCTGCTCTCCCCTCACCCAGGGCACTGACTCACGCTTTCTGCCATCACAATAAGTCTGTTTTCATAAACAAAATTAAGCATGCTGTGTTTATTCATTAGGGACATTCGAAGTCTCTCGGCAACCAAGAAATAGAACTTCGTGGGATGCGCTCCTCTCCCTGTTCTCCTTTTGGTCTTTCAGCAGCTGGGTTAGGGAAAAGGCTTTGGGAAAGCCCTGGCGCTCTCAGGGGCTCAGTCTGTGCCTGCTGGTGTGCAGCACCTCCGGCGAGGGTCACTCGCTGCCAGCTGCCTTCGTGGAGCTCAGGGGCTCGGGCTGCGCACAGGGACAGCTCAGATTGTAGGGGACAGCTCAGATTGTAGGGGACAGCTCAGATTGTACAGGGACAGCTCAGATTGTACAGGGACAGCTCAGATTGTAGGGGACAGCTCAGATTGTACGGGGACAGCTCAGATTGTAGGGGACAGCTCAGATTGTACGGGGACAGCTCAGATTGTAGGGGACAGCTCAGATTGTACGGGGACAGCTCAGATTGTACGGGGACAGCTCAGATTGTAGGGGACAGCTCAGATTGTACAGGGACAGCTCAGATTGTACGGGGACAGCTCAGATTGTAGGGGACAGCTCAAACTGCACAGGGACAGCTCAGATTGTACGGGGACAGCTCAAACTGCACAGGGACAGCTCAAAATGCACGGGGACAGCTCAGATTGTACAGGGACAGCTCAGATTGTACGGGGACAGCTCAAACTGCACAGGGACAGCTCAGATTGTAGGGGACAGCTCAGATTGTAGGGGACAGCTCAAATTGTACGGGGACAGCTCAGATTGTAGGGACAGCTCAAACTGCACAGGGACAGCTCAGATTGTACAGGGACAGCTCAGATTGTAGGGGACAGCTCAGATTGTACGGGGACAGCTCAGATTGTACAGGGACAGCTCAGATTGTACGGGGACAGCTCAAACTGCACGGGGACAGCTCAAACTGCACAGGGACAGGTCAGATTGTACAGGGACAGCTCAAATTGTACGGGGACAGCTCAGATTGTAGGGGACAGCTCAGATTGCACAGGGACAGCTCAGATTGTACAGGGACAGCTCAAATTGCACAGGGACAGCTCAGATTGTAGGGGACAGCTCAAACTGCACAGGGACAGCTCAGATTGTACAGGGACAGCTCAAATTGCACAGGGACAGCTCAGATTGTAGGGGACAGCTCAAACTGCACAGGGACAGCTCAGATTGTAGGGGACAGCTCAGATTGTAGGGGACAGCTCAGATTGTACGGGGACAGCTCGGATTGCACAGGGACAGCTCAGATTGTATGGGGACAGCTCAGATTGTATGGGGACAGCTCAGATTGTACGGGGACAGCTCAAATTGCACAGGGACAGCTCAGATTGCACAGGGATGAACGGGACAAAGCGGGACAGGGACCTGGAGCAGTGCTGCAGGAGAGCAGAGCATGGGGAGGGTTCTGGCCAGTGCCAGCTGTGTCCCTTGGGGTTTGCCATGTCCAGTGCCTGCTGTACTCTGGGATTTTCCATGGCCAGTGCCAGCTGTCCCCCAGGTTTCCCCTGTCCAGTGCCAACTCTGTCACCAAGTTTGCCCTGTCCAGTGCCACCCCTGCTCCCCAAGGTTTGCCCCGTCCTGTGCCAGCTGTGCCCCAGGTTTCCCCTGTCCAGTGCCAGCTGTGCCCCTGGTTTCCCCTGTCCAGTGCCCCCCCTGCAGCCCGGGGCTGTCTCTGCCGGGCTCCCTGGGCTGTGCCCGGGCTCTGCTGAGCTCAGCTCCCTGCAGGTGGCACTGCCACCCTGTGCTGCAGCACCCCGAGGAAATTCCTCCTTCCCCCGCCTGCCTGCGTGTCTGAGCTGCAGACAATGGGTTTATTCCCGTGGCTGGCCCCTGCCCTCCTGCATTTGGCTGGAATTTGGGCTGTGGAATAGAGAGGTGCCTTTGTGCTGCAGTCACCTCCGGTGGGCAGCTCCTGCCAGCCTCTGCCACCTCCCTTCCCGGGATTTTAGGGTAAATGATTCCTCACAACCTCCGATTTTCTTTGCAGTTCTGCCCTTTGGGTCAGTAGGAGCTCAAATCCTCTGCTGTGGCTTTGCCTTCCCTAAATAAAATTATTTCAAGCTCCTCTCCACTAGGAGATGCTGAGTTCGGAGGAGCAGCCAGTCCAGATAAGGCACAGGGAGGATGAGGATGGTGTTGGGTGGGAGCTCCTCTTCCCTGCGAAGCTCCCTTGGAGCAGCCCAATTGAGCGTGGCCACCTGAGCAAGCCAGGGGTGATGTATGGGGAAAAGAATCCGCTCTGAAGCTGAAAGGCAGCTCCTTAAATTGGCTAAATTACATTTGTACTTCAGAAAAAGCAAAAGGAGCTGTAAATCGCGTATTTACACAGCGGAGCACGCGAGTGCTCGTACGAGACCCAGATGTTCATTAGAAACAGGGATTTTTCTTCCTTGCTGCTGCCCTGAAAACCGGGAAAAAAGTCAGCTATGTTGAAGGGTTACAAAAGAGTGAGTTAAGTCTGCAAAATCCAGGAAATTTCCCGTTAAGACGAAAAACCTGGGGTACTGCTGTAGTCCTTTAATTCGGCCCCAAGACATAAATTAAAGCCAGAGGATCGGGTCAGGTGCTCAAGTTCTCAGACCGTAGCTGTGGAATTTCCAGGTTAAGTTACTTATATTTTCCTGTTGCTGAATAAAGCTAAAGTCCTGTGTGCCATATATTTGCTCATCATAAAATGTTCTCTCCTAGCCAGTAACAGCTTCTTTGTTGGCGAGGTCTGTCTGGTTCATGAGGCTCCCAGCCTTTGTACGGGGTTTGGGAGCTAAGAACTTCCACATGGCCCCTGCTCTGAGGCTTTTGTGAATAAGCAAGGCAGGGCACTTGCTCCACGGCCAACAAACGCAGGGGATATGGTTTGAATTCCCCGGGTTTAAACGCAAAGGATAATATTGATTTTGTTAAGGTAAATGTCTTTAATTGAAGGCCGTATAAACTCGGCTCTCACTGGGCCATAATGGGCTCTGGGCATGGCTCCAGCACAGCAGTATGAAAATGTCTCTTTTAGTGTCTCCAGCAGAGAAATGCAGAATTAAGATTTAGATGAAAAAAAAGCGAAGTGGAGCCCATCCCCAGTCTCTATAAATGCATCTCGTGATGCACAGGGACGCTCACGCAGATGGAAGTGGCTGCTTTGACACGGCCAAGGCTCTGCAGTACCTGCTGGTGGGGATTGGGATCCTTTGGGGCTTTTATTGGGCTGGTGGGAATAGAAAATGAAAAGAGGGACTGCAGACAGCGAGAGGGAATGAAGGAGGCTCGGTGTGAGTGAGTCTCATGCACAGCACCTGGGTGGGATCTGACCCAGAGGGGAGCTGGCGGCTCATTGCTGCGGGAATGCTCCAGGCTCTGCAATCCTCCTGCACAACCCATTCCTCAGCGCCTAGGAGGGTGACAAGGGCAAGAAGTGCGTGACTCAGCCCCCTGATATTCCCTTATCAAAGAACACTTAAGTATTTAAGAACAGACCAAACACTCTTGCAGCAGATGATGCCCTTTCATTTATTGCTAATCTACCATAGTACAGGCAATATATAAAAATACTTTACAGATAGCAAAAAAATCATTACATTGGAGGTTAACAACGTTGTTGCAGGAATGTGGATGATATAAACCCCTTTTCAACTGGGAGAGGTTTCTGAAGAAGCAATTTGATTCAAAAGACATCTGTTAGGATGGTGTGAGTGACGAGCGCTCACTCGTGTGTCTGTTAAAATACGGCTTTACCTGAACACCCAGGGCAGGGAGGGCTGGGCTTTGGGGAGAATCCCTCGATAATTACACGCTCAGACAGAAATGTGAGTGCCAGCACTGCTCAGATCCCCCGTGCCCAGGTGCCACCACGCAGCAGAGCAGGGCCCATCGTGCTGCAGCTGCAGCTTCCAGCAGCACACCTGGGCACCGCTGGGTTTCACAAACATCACTCACTTCTGCGACTCAGTCCTGCTGGAGCTGTCTGCCCAATGCTGCTATTTTATGAGTTATGGAAGGAAACTCAACCCCCCCACCCCGGTAACTCTTTGCATTCCAGATCACCTTTTACAGCACCTTCAGGTGAAGTTTACTGCGATGTGCAGGCACTAATTGATATTTTTGTACCCCTGAAACCATGAAAGTGGCTAAACAAACCCTAAAGAGGCCGGAGTGGGTCCGACACTGGCTGCTAGCTGGAGAAGCTGGGATCAGCCGGGAGCCCTGCAGGTACAGGGCAGCAGATATTAAAGATACAGGTGCCAATCTGACGTCAAACGTTCCAAAGGTGGGTTATTCGTTCCGAACTGAGATGAATAAGGAATTACAGCCTTCCACGTGCGATGGCAGTGTCGCCTCACAGGTGAGGAACCGCTGCACTGTAAATGATGAGGAAAAGGGCTGATTTCTGGAGAATCTGCCAATTCGCCCCATCGAGACCCAGCAGCGGCACCTCTTCCTATTGCACAGGAACGTGGAACATAAATAACAAACACTCAGAATTGCGGCTAAACTGGAACACCAGATGATCTGGAGTGGTGCAAAAATGATGAGGATCTGAATCAGTTTAAGATTTGAAATTAAGACAAGTCATTTTCTTGAGTCCCATCTGGCAGATCATTGTTCCCTATTAAGTAGCAATTTGGAAAGAAATGCAGGGGAAAAAAGTCAGATTGAAATATTTAGAAACATATTTCTTGAGCGTTTAAAGCTGTCTTTGAAGTCTTTGGGAAATTTATCAAATACATCTTTTTTTTTTTTTTTTTTTTTTTAGGACAACAACAATTCAACAGCAATTGCATAGAAAAGTAAGGCATTCAGAAAATGAAAACTGATCCTTTATAAATATAAACCGTAAACCAAAAGTTGTTGCATATTTGGTCAGACAGAAAGCACAGGCACTTTTGTTGTAAAGATATGGATTACAAAATACACTTTAAGAAAACCCATGCTAGCTACTTTGAGAACCGGTTTAGATATGTTACGAAGCAGCAGCTTTTTATACAATAGAGAATAACATAGTGCTGGTTTTGGAAATCCTCTACATTCCGGAAACGCTGTATTCCTACGGGGGGAATGGAGGGATACATATTTACATGGATACAAATAAAGCAAGTGCAAAACCCATGACTCTTCTACATTCTTTCTCCCAGTAAAAACAACATACATGAGACACTTTCACTCCGCTGCTGTTGCTCAGATCTTACATTTTGCTCATTCTCATGGAGAAAAACAAAACCAGGACTCGGTGTTTCATTGCGAGTATCTTCACAAGCAATTCCTCTCCTGGCAAACTCGACTTCCAACACTCATAACTGACAAAAAAAAAATAAAAAAACCCCTTCCTGATATCTGCCCACTCCCATTCCACTCTCAGACTGTTTACATATCACGAATGATGGTTTTTATTCTACGTATATTTGATGCAGAAGTTTATAGAAGCTCATCCTGTGTTCGCAGCCAAAGCTCGGATGGAAAAATGGAAGTTGAAAAAGAAAAACCACACAGACACTCACAGGACAAACGAAAAGAGATGAACTTTTGAGTTCCAACGTGCTCCATGAACTTCACATGGCGCAGCTTTGATGGAAAATGCATTAGAGTTGTTCACCCTGCAGACAAGATATTTGTAGGCCTTTGGTACAATGGCAGGAAGGCACTGTGGTGAAACATTCAGATAACTGAGGAAAGACAGAATTTCCTCATGTGCAAATATGGCTATCTTCCAGATAAAGTGAGAACAAATTGCTCACAAAATGCTATTAACTCTTCCAAGGTTAAGCTCGTGCTTCTACAGAGAGGAAGCTGTATTAAGTAACAGAAATACTAATACTGGAAAAACACAGCTCAGCAAGAACAGGAAATAATTTAGTGCTGTATATATTGAAATTCTTCAGCCTAGCTATATAATTTTAACATACCAGTTTCCCTTTTAAAGAGACTACGTCTGAGGATGCTCCTTTTCTCCAGAAATAAATACAAAGATGGTTGAAGCTGAATTATTTAACTACTGTTGCACGGAAAAGCAGATGGGGCAGCACAGCCTGAGCTCCTGCAGCTGTGGCTGAACCCCAAAAAGGCAGAATACATGGGGTGAAGCCTCCGCACTGAGCTGCTCAGGTGCTGGGAGGCAGCACGGGAGGGGCCCAGCCGTGCACGGGGGGTTCATTTCTAACCACGGATAAAATAAAATAAAATAAAGCACCCACAGAGAGCAGGGCATGGCCTGGGCTGGCAGGGAGCTCCAACATCACCCCTGCCATGGCAGGGACACCTTCCACCGTCCCAGGCTGCTCCAGTGTCCCTCCTGGCCTTGGGCACTGCCAGGGATCCAGAACAGCCACAGCTGCTCTGGGAATTCCATCCCAGGGCCTGCCCACCCTCCCAGGGAGGATTTTTATCCTAATTTCTGATTTAAAGCTACTTTGAAGCCATCCCCCCCTTGTCCTGTCCCTGCCAGCCCTTGGGAGTCGTCCCTCTCTGTGTGGGTGCGTTATATAAATTACATTGTACACTGTATATGTGCACAGATTAATACCTGTGCATTAAAGATGAGGAAGGAATGCAGTCAATGCAAGCGTGGCTGAGCACCTGTAGCACATAAAAAACCCCTTCCCCCTCCTGCCCAAAAAACCAAACAAAAAAAAAATCAGCCCCCAAAAAACTAAAAAAACCCCAACCAACCCCCCCCAAACCCTAAACCCCCCCAAACAACCAAACAACCAAAAAAGAAAAAAAAAAAAAAAAACCACAAAAAACAAACCCACAAAAAAAAAAAAAACCAAAACAAAAAAACACCCCAAAAACCCCAGGAAAAACACCAAAAAACAAGCCCCCAAAATAAATCAAAACCCAACCCTCTCCCCCTCTACATCAAAGTGCCTGAAGAACACAGAAGCACAGTGGAAATCTCGTGTATTTTGGTTGCAGAGGTTCCTCACTGAACAGCTCCAAGTCCAAATCCAAGGTTTCAGCTACTCCTTCCTTTTGGGGCTTCATTTTTTAAAGGACATTTTGGAATCTACGATCCAGAAGGCAGAACTTGAACACTGACCTTTTCCTTTGCTCAGATCCAGCACTAGATTTTATTCCCTCTACCCCCTTTTCTAAACTGGTATTATCTAAAAATAAATATGAAAAGAATTATTCTCCTAAATTGATGAGTAGTTGCTGCAGACAATCACCAGGGCAGCAGCAGCACATCATGGATATGAAAAGACCTTCCTGGGCTTCTCTGAGCTTCTATTTAAAATCCAGCAAGAGGGAAGGCGTTGCCAGTAATATGAGGATTTTTTTTTTTTTTTCCTGTGGATGGGGTTTTTGGGTTGTTTTTTAAATTTCTCTTATACTTTACAGGTTGGATCATGGAAAACCTTTGTTACATCCAAGTGTGAAACTGGGAGATGCATTTGGTCTGCTCTTTTCCTCAGCTATAGCAAAGAACTTCTGACAGGCAACTTTTGGCCTTTAAAATATGTCAGAATTGTCTTAATTCACCAGACTGCACTAAAACCCCCTCAATATGTGTCAGATTCTGGCCCACTGACAGTTCATAACAATCCAAAGCAGCTTTTGGAGGCGTGTGAGCCAGTCAGAATCCTGCTGAGTGCTAACAGGAATTCCCCTCTTCAGCAGGGCTGGGCCTCCGTTCTGGTTCTGTCCGAGTCAGCAACTAAATAAAAGCTGTTTTCACCTCTGCAGGTCCAGGCTGAGGCTTGGCCACGGCACCTGCAGGGCAGGGCTCACAGGGAGAGCACCAGAGGGACGCTCCCCAGGAGTTCTGGGCGTCGGGATAAAGGGGAAACTCCTTTTGGGGTGAAAGATGGGGATCTCCCAAAGCACAGAGCGAAGCCAGGGCGTGCCAGCAATGCCAGGGTGGGATGGGCAGGGCTCTGCGCTGCGTCTGGGTCTGAGCTGGGTGGATCTGGAGCTCACAGCTGCTCTTGGGAAGCTCAGATTTCTGTTCAAGAGCCAAATTTTAGCTGAGCCCCAGGTCAGGTGTTCTGAACTTAATGCTTCTGTCTCCCACTCTAAACCCCAAGACCTTGCAGAGTTTAAGCACCATTTTCTAGTGGTGGAAAATATATTCTTCCTGATTGAGCCAAAGAGATTTTTGTTGGACCAAGCACACCCTCTGCAGCGATTGTGCAAAATCTTTCTTGGGGAACCAGTTTTGAGGCTGCTCTGCTGGATTCCCACTCCCCAGTTCCTGCTGTGAGCACTGGACAACGCTGGCACTCTGCAAAGTTTACTGTGACACAGCTGAAAACTGGGATTAGTTCCACTGTGCTTTTGAGAGCCGAGCTCCGCATTCCCGAAAATATCAGCACTCCTTATTTATAATGCCAGGAAAGGTTACTATGCAATTCCTAAAATATCATGGTTATCTCTTACTGTACACTGATTTCCCACTCAGGAAAGCTTTTTTACCCCACTGAGGAGGCCCTGACTCCCCTAAATATTTTAACTTGTAGCTGTAAACTGCAGGTGGCAGTGGTTACCTGGAATGTGCTAAGCAGGAGTCAGGACAGGATATTCTAACACACGAAGCAAAACATAACAAAATACTAACTCCCATGGAAATTTAACCTTTCCAGGAGCTGCTGGTAGCTTTGCAAAGCTAAAGAGGCCAGGTGAATATAAATAAATGTATATTTTCTCTGGAATGTACGGCTTCTGTAAGATGCAATTATTTTCCTCTGCAGCTTGGGTGAGTAAATGTTCCAGCTGCTAAATGAGACAAGTTATGAGCCAAGAGCAGGTTCTACATGAAAAGAAACAGCAACAATCTGTTAGAGAGAAAATATCTAAGATGTGTTCATACCCTGCCTAAATACTAATAAGGATCAACCATAGATTCTTTGGATTTACTGTGACTCCTATATATTAATCTCTGTTTTACCTGGGTTTATTTTACCTCGGGACAGGCGTTGCAACTGCTGAATTGCTCTTTTCACTGGTTGGTCATGAGAATCCCTCTCCCTCAAATTCCTATCCAGGCTGAGGAGAAAAACGAAGCGAACTCCTGGATCCAGCTGACACCTCCTGTCTGAAACACCAACCCCAGCGCTCAGAGCAAACCGGCTTTTGACCCCAGACTGGATGAAGGCTGAGCGAGCTCGGGCTGCCTCAGCCCCCTACAAAAATAACATTTCTCAGGAGGGCTTTGAAGGCTGGAGGGCAAATCCTTGCCAGCGGCCTGCAGGAGGGTGTTACTCCTCCGTGGAATATATTACTCTTTGTTCCCCTTTCCCACCCCCCAGCGCCCACCCCGGGCTCCGAGCCCTGCCCAGGGGACGGCTCCTGTCCCGATGGATGGACGCACAGACAGATGGTGTGCAGCAGGCTTGAAGTGTTTCCTCAGACAGATGCTCTGTTCCAGGAGAACAATGTGATCTCTGGATGGAAGGAAGGGTGTCCTTCGTGGTGTTTACAGACAGAGGTGGCCACTTGCTCAGCCAAGGCTGTCGCTCGGTGCCAATTCATTGTTCCTTGCGCTGAGTCTCTGCCTGGAGATGAACTGCAAAGGAAGCCGGAGGTTGCAGGGGCACTGGAAGGATCTAAGAGGTCACTTATGGAAGGATTCGGTAAAAGTTGTCTCACAAATCTCTTCTTCTATGTCTGACTTCTGGCAGGGAGTCCAGAAAATTCCTTCCTGATAATTTCGTTAACTGGGAAATAAAAGAAAGAGGAGGAAACATTAAAGCACTTCCAACATCACGACAAGTAAAAAGTAAAAGCAATCCTTGGGCAGCCAAGCTGAGAACATCCCCTCTACATTCATAACTTCATTGTATTAAAATCTAAATGGTCCTGCTTGCCCAGATTACACATTTTTGGAAGGCGAGGGGGAAGGAGCGGAGAGAGGGGGTTTCACTGTACTCAGTGTGATTCAGGTGCCATGAAACAGAGAGAGGCTGCAGCAGGACCTGCCACAGCCCTCACACACACATTCCCTCTGTCACAGACACCGCCCTGACCCCAGGGAGAAAAAGAAAGAAACATCTCTAGGTATCTGAGCATTTGAACATTTTCACTAGGCTGAAATAAAAATATTTTAAAGAGAAAAAGGCCAGGAAATACAGTGGGCAGTGATGAAAACACAGAGACTGCAGTTCAGGTGAAAAGGTTTGCATTTGGGTGGTTTATGTCTGGTATTTTTCAATCCCACTCTAGACTCTACCTGCTTTACATCTTTATTATCATTTATTTGCAGACTGGAGCACAAACAACTTGCATGCAGCACCAGGGTACTGTGAGGGGCCGGGCCGGGCTTGTTAATAAAGCTCAAGGGAAGACACTTTGCTGTCTGTTAAAAATTCAATATCACTTTATTTACAACAGCCAATGTCTCCTGGCAACTTTTCGCACTCACTTGCCTAAAGCACCCTTTAGCACCTCCTGGAACAACAATTCTCCCTCTAGAATTTAGGTGCTCCCTAGAATTTAGGTGCAGAGATCTCTGCACTTTGATTAGGAGAGACCTAAGCCACAAGCATTTTGATGCAGTTCCTGAATTGCATTTGCTGGGGCTCCATCTCACCTGCAGCTCCTCGGTGCTGTATTCATCATGGTGTGGAAACTGTTCAGTTACTCTGACAAATTCGCCTTAAAGCCAGAAAAGGTAATTTTCTGTGTTTCAGACCCCAGATCTGAATGATTTCTCCTTGTTAATATTTAAGGGCTGAAGCAGGGACTAACTCAAACCAAAGCAGGCCCTCACCCAAGACTGACTAATCCTCAGGTTTGCAGCTGTAAGACTCCTCTATATTCCATCCCATTTCTAATAAATGTTTATGAGAAACATTAATTAACATAGTATTAATTAACATAATATTTCATTACTTCCCCCTATCTAAAAAACCTGGTGCCCTGTCTCTGGCAAGCCTCTGGAAAGGGAAACACATGAACTAGTTTTTAATAGCTATGATTCATGATTTGAAATCTCCTTCCTCTCTCTATGCTGGGATTTGCCTCTGAGAAAGTAAAATCTGCATTTTTTCAAATCCCCTTGTTGCTGGATGTGGGGGGCTGCACTCCAGGAACTCCATGCTCCAAAATCCCACCGGCAACAGCCCATGGCTCAGCTCTTTCCAATCCCAGCTGGGAAATGCCCGATTTGAACCAGGCTGGTGCCTCCTGGAGATGATGTGGGGCAAGAAGAACAGACTCCTGCCCTCTCCTGCTGCCCAGCATCCTTCCTGCCGCCGCCAGCTGCTGTTTTTGGGGCGAATGGTGGCAGAGCAAGAGCCCTGGGGTGTTCAGGGAGTGCTGCTCTGCAGTGCAGGGCAGCAGCCAGAGGGAGGGGAGGTTGGTCCACCCTGAGCCACAACCTCCTGCTCGCTCACAGCTTCCTGCTGGCTCTGCCCAGGAAATGACAGGAGCAGGTCTTCAATGGAAACTCTTCACGGCCTCAGCTAAAAATAGCGCTGAGGTGAAAGAAGTGGGCACCCACTCTTAGAGGGTCATTTCCTCTCGAGAAACAAGTGGGCTGAGGCTGCAGGCGATTTATTTGTCAACACGTTTGTTCGGGCTACCGAAAACACCACGGAGGAGTTTTATCTGTTCCCTTTATCCAATACAGTCATGGCAATGTCAGAGCCAACAGTCATCTGCAGCTAGGAAGGGTTAAGTATTGAGTGAAACGTGAGCAGATAATGAAATGGAGTTCACTGAGGAGAGCTGCAGGGGTCCAGATTTGGCTGTTCCCTGCTTGGGGCCGGCCCTGGGCAGGTGGGATGCTGTGCTGAAAAGCTGACTCAGCCTGCAGACTGCACTTTCCCTCCCCTGAGGTCACCAGTGGCCTCTGTGGGCTGAGGTTACAGGGGGCTGCAGCCTGAGCAGGGCTACAAAGCTGCAGGGGAACGAGCTGAGGCATTAACCCCAGGGACAGGCACACCCAGGAGTGCTCCCCGCCAGCTCCTCCACCTGGAAAAGTGGGGTTTTTGTAAGAACCTGAAGGACAAGAGCTCCCTGTTCTATCAGCTGGCCTGGATGTCCCGTCATCCCAAATTCCACCCAAATCCAGGTGCTGAGGGGAGTGTTAGGCGCAGGTTAAGCTGGGCTTCACTAATCTGTGTCAGTGATGATCCTAAATTAAATCACTGATGTGATGTGTCAGTGATGATCCCACATCACTAATGTGTCTCAGTGTTAGTGATGATCCTAAATGACTGATGTGTGTGTGATGATCCCACATCACTGATGTGTGTGTGATGATCCTAAATGACTGATGTGTGTGTGATGATCCCAAATCACTGATGTGTGTCAGTGATGATCCCACATCACTGATCTGTGTCAGTGCATGTCCCAGCACTAAAATCTACAACCAGCCTCCCTAAACCCAATCAATCTGTAAATTAACGGGAATGGGTCCCAAGGCATGGATCCATCTCCAAGCCTGAAATCAGTAGAGCTGATTTTGTGTGTCTAAAGCTCTGAGGAAGCCCAGAACACGTGCTGAACCTGCTCTCCTGAACTCCCAGCCATCTTCTCTTGGTACTGTGTGGTTAAAATATATCTCAAGCATCAGTGCTTGTTATTTACTCATTTCTAGCTGAGAGGAACTGGAGATGATGCGATTAATAAATAAAACATTGTTATTTAAGGTGCCTGGCCCTGGTTGCTCTGGAGCACAGCGCTATTGATCCGGTTAATGAGAGAGAGCTGATTAAACGAGGCCACAAGCACATATGCAAAGATAACGAAAGATTCAATCATAAAAGAAGATGCTGAGATTCCAGCTGCCATCGGCCACGCGGGCCGAGGCTGGCACCCTTCAGCGTGTGCTCCGTCACATCCTGCTCCCGTGGCGCTGGGACAGAGCCCTGGAGATGCCCGGGAGGTGACCAGGGGCTGCTCAGCGATGGGGGCAGCCAGCCCCTGCTCCAGACCCCGCACACAGCCCAGGCTCCCCACATCCCCCGTGGGAATGCGGCTGTGCCCCCAGGGGACACTGGGCTGTGTGCCAGCGGCACAGGACAGCGGGAGCACGCTGAGCTGGCAGTGCCACCCTGTCAGGGGGCAGTGCTCACACCTCTGCACCTGTGCCACCCCCAGATCCCATGGGTAACAGGGATCCCATGGGTGTTCCACAGCCCCACAGGTGGCAATGACCCTCTGGGACAATCCCACAGATCCCACGGGTAACAGGGATCCCGTGGGTGTTCCACAGCTCCCTGGGGACAATCCCACAGATCCCACGGGTAACAGGGATCCCGTGGGTGTTCCACAGCCCCACACCTGGCAGTGACCCTCTGGGGGTCCCACAGCAGTGAGGGGCTCCAGAGAAGGCCAAGCTGAGCCCCGGTGGCTCCTCCCTGCACTATTCCCTGTCCTGCCATGCCCAGGAGGAATTCTGACATGCAAAGCAAGCCCCTGGGCAGGGATGCTGGAGGAAAGCTGAGCCTGGGTCTGCAGAGTGCCCTCAAACGTGGCCAGGCACAGCCCTGCCCTGCCTCAGGACGGGATCCTTCAGGTGCCTCAGCAGCATGCACAGCCCCACCTCTCCTTCCCTGCCCACCACGCCCCAGCTACCTCACCAGTGGGGAAGAAAAAGAATGAGAAAAAAAAAATGAAATTAGATTAATAAAATTAAATATGAATTAATATAATTAAATATTTCAAACCCTCTATGCCAAATAAAAAGGGGGCATGACCTTTTAATTGAAAAAAATAAATTAATAAGGGTTAAGAGAAACACACAGCTGGAGAAAAGGCAGAAAAATACCAATTACCTTTCTTTTTGATTGCTTGGATCAAAGATCACAGTCATTCTTTTTCATATAATGTTTTGTATCCAGCTAAGGTGTGTATCTATCAGCTCTGAAAAAGATTTGCAAAACCATTTTTGAGAAAAAAGGTAACCTTTGACCTATGTTGCATGGCCAAGTGTTACAGCTTTCAGCTACTCTCCCATGTTGTGGGTTAATTTAACAAAAGGACATTTCAGCATAAACAACACATAAGGCAGAACTTAACCGCTGACCTTGCTGTTTGCTCAGATCCAGCACTAGATTTTACTTTTTTACCCCCTCTTTCCTCAGCTGATATTATCTAAAAATGAATATTCAAAAACTTACACTCCCAAATTGGTGACAAAACGTTAAAAGCTGATTATTTGATCGGAGTCTCCAGAGGCACACGGGGTCCCTGGGATTTGGGAGTCAGGACAAAGACTCGTCACTGCCTTTTGCAAAATTCCCTCCTATCCTCACCCCAGCGCCCGAATAAGATCCAACACATTCATGGCAGATCCAAAGCCATCCCTTTGGACTGTGAAAATCAGACTTCACCTTAATTGTACAGAAAAGGAAAGATCTGGGCAAAGGTGAATTATAAGATGAGAGATAAGATGAATCTTATGAGATTAAATATTTTCCTCAAGAAAAGGCAGTATTTAAAATTTTCTGACTTTTTTTTTTTTTAATAGATTTCCTAATCTTTTTAGATTTCTTTTGCGTTCACAGTGAAAGCATTTGGCACTCCTGCAAAACCATGTGGAAATTAAAGAAAAAGAGAGTTGCACTATTAAGGAGCAAAAAGCGCTTCTTAAAAACCAAGTTTTGAGTGCAAGACTCAGAAGTGTCCTTGCTGCTGGATTTCAGGTGTCTATATATAGAAAAGGAGTATTTTACTTGGCTCCCAAGGATTGTGCAGCCACGTATCATACCCTGGAACCTCCCACTCGGTACACAGCCTATTTTATATTCTGCATCCTGGAAAATCAGCTTTTGCACAGGAGAGCACAGCAGCTCCTTGACTGGGAAATGGCAGCTGGGGTGCACCAGGCACAGGGAGCCCAGGCCCAGCAAACTGCTGGGGAAAAGTGCTGGGAGCATGTGGAGCATTTCTGCTTTAGAAATCAACAGCAATTAAAGGCTTTTTTTTTTTTTTTTTCCCCTGGAAAATGGGGAATTTTAATCACTGAGATGTTCTCAGCTGTAAAGGTTTAATTACACATCAAAAGCGGGGTTTGCTCCTCACTGAAATAATGCCAAGAGATGCCCAACTTTTCTGTCTTGTCCTGCTTGTAACCCCTGGCGTCTGTGTGAGCTGTGAACCTTTCCAACACCCTGCAGCCC
The DNA here is from genome assembly GCF_015227805.2 of Hirundo rustica. NCBI lineage: Eukaryota > Metazoa > Chordata > Aves > Passeriformes > Hirundinidae > Hirundo > Hirundo rustica. Next base: position 1,171,470 of record NC_053465.1, read on the forward strand.
AAGTGCAATCAGGTCATCTCCACTAATTAAGCAAACTCTGGGAAGAGGCTGCTGACCTCAAACTAAGTGGCAGCTCAAGTCCCAGGATGCATTTTCGCTGTAGGAGTATCAGTAGACTCCAACCCCATTGGCATCCTTCCATGAATTTAGCAACATAACACAGATATCTGATGGAAAACAGCATCTAAATAAAATGCATATTTTTGGCTAAAGCCCATCCCAACTGAAATCAATATCTGAACTGCTCTGGATTTCCAGGATCTGGATTGCATTCATGACATTTCAATATCCTTCCCTTACATTTCAGTACAGTGCCAGAGTGAGGTGCAAAAATCAAACAACCGGTATCTCTGGTACTGTCCTACCCAAAATGTTTAACAGGAAGCTGGGTGTGCCTGCAAGAAAAGAGCGAAAAATAAAGATAGCATTTCTGCTAAAAAAAAAAAAAAAAAAAAATCCAATGCCCTAAACGCACTGTAGATCAAAACTAGCAGGAAGGAAGTACTCAAAACACAAATCTGTCTGTGACACCACCTCAGAAACACTAAGGATTCTCTGAGCACTTTCATTATTGTCACTGTACTGCCAGGAAAGATCAACAGCACCAAACAAGGGCCCCAAGCTGGCAGGAAGAAGTGTGACCCGGAGGGGAATGGGGTCACTCCAGGACCTGGAACCCCGTCCTCATCCTGCCCCATGGCCCTGCCAAAGCTGCCCTGACTGACCAGACCTGTTCCAGACCTGCTCTGGGCTGAAAAACGCACAAAGCCTCTGAGGTCACGCTCGTGGAACTCAAATAATCCGTGCTCAGCTAGGAGAGAACAGCCTGAGAGGACGATGGCCTGCACAGAATGAGCTGCACCCTGCAGCACACCGCTCTGCTCTGGTGTGCGTGTAGCAGACACCGAGCACTCCCTGCAGTCCCTACGGGGCTGTTTGAAGTCCTGAGCCGGGACTTCAGACCCACCCTGAGGTGCTGAGCTCGCCCAGGCGGTGGGAGAATTCCAGCACAAGTGCCGAAGGGACACGCTGTCCTGCAGGAGCGGCTGCCCTGGGGTGAGCTGGGGGCAGAGCCCTAAGGCTGCCGGGTGCCGCTGGCGGTGCTGCCGGCCGTTTCCCCCATTTGATCCCAGTCTGAACCTCCTGGGGATCAATGGGTTAACTTTTCCAGGCACTTTTCCACCACCCAGGAAATGGCTTTGTGTGATGGTTGCAGGACACACACGCACACACGCACGAGCTGGGCCTCCATCCTGCGCTGCTGGCTGTGACAGCGAGACCAAGAGCAGCTCTTGCTCCAGAGAGCGATTCGCTGTTTGCTCCGTGGATTTCAGTACTCCGTCATCACTTCTTTCATCAGACAGTTCTAGGACAGGTGCAAGCCCTGCCTACACGTGGACTGGAGGAAGAAAGGACACCTCCAGGAACAGTTCCATGCCCTTTTCCTCCTGCCCCACCAGGCTTCAGCAAATGCCTGTGGGCAGCCCTTGGAGCTCTTCTGCAGCTCAGACTCCCTGAGCTGAGCTTAGAGGGGCTGCGTCACACGCATGGAGCAGAGCTGGGAGAGGAGTTTCTGATTCTTTAAATCTCATTCTCTGCAGCCTTTTCCTGCCCAGTCCAGAGCGCTGCAGACGCTGGAACCAAACCCAAGGATGGTGCTCAGGGTGGCACTGGGGGCCAGGCACTGCCCACGCCCTTGCCAGGTTACCTGACCAAGGACCGGCTCTGAGTATCAAAATGCCAGAGCTACGTGAGCATGAAACAAAAGCTCTGGTATTATTGTTTGCCAGGATGGTGATGAATATCCTGTGCTTTATCAGATAAACCCCTAAAGTCTGCTCAGTCACCACACAGGAGGCAGAAAGGGGCTGCAAGGAGCTGAGCTGGCTGTGTGCAGCTCCTCCACGAGTGTCAGCAGCTGCTTTGGGAAGAGTACCTTGAAAGTGGAAAACTAGATCAGCCTGGGTGTGATGAGGAACTCCAGGCCACCGTGGATTTGGTTTGTAGTAGCTTTCCATAACAAAGTCTTTTTTTAACTGACTTTCTTTCTGCTCACATATATTTAGATATGACTTCCATTCTGCAGCACTCCGATGCCAGAGAGTTTTGGCTGCAACTGCGAGGGAAGGGACACGTGTTTGAGTCATGGAGTTGGCTCTCTCTAGCTGATAGTCAGTGAGTTACTGAGAAAAGATGAAGTTTGTATTTAGCTTTAGTTTACATGCAACGAGACCAAGTAAAATATTCCAAGCAGAATGAGCACATAATAAATAAATACACAAAAACTTATACCAGAAGGGGATGGAGTTGATTTTATAAACCGCATTTCTTGGCTAAACCCATACAGAAATATTAGGCTGATGGGACTGAAGCTTAAGAAACACAAGGCAAGAGTCCTCATTTTGTCCCTGCTAACCCTTGATTCGACTCTGCTGCTGCAAAGCACAGCAAAGGGTGAAGTGTGCTCGTGTCTGGTTTATTGCTCATGCTTTGGACCCCATGGATTTGATCCAGAACTGCTGGGGTAAGCAGTGCCATTGATTTTAGATCAAAACCAGCACAACCAAAGGAGGCTGGTGATGACTTTTCCCTGCAGCAGCACCTCATGGTTTAAAACCTGATGAAATTGGTATTGGATACCACAACACCTCTGAAATAGCAACTGCAGGGAAAGCACACGAGCAACAACTCCCGTTGTCCACATGGCACCGTGCAGTTCATCGTTCTCCTGGAGTGAAGCTATTCACTTCAGGGTGAGTCATTCAGCAAAGTGATTCAGAAACAGACAGAGAAACGAGAATGGATGCGAGAAAGCGATTTTTTACAGGAAATAATCGGGGGGAGGACGGAAGAACAGTTACAGCATGTTCAGGATTAGCTGAAAGTACCAGATAGGCAATGCTGCTGCTTTTTTATTTCTGTCACAAAAGGAACAACCAGAACAAATATTTAATTGAGGGGAAACAAACCATTTAACAAATATTTAATTAAGGGAAAACAAACCATATTAGCCTCCCCTTTAGGCAGTTTTTGCAGGGGATGACCAGTCAATAATGGAATCCATTTCCCTCCCTTGAGCTCTAGTGCTTATGTCTATTAATCCACAAAACTATTCACTGGCTCTAATTCTCTGGCATTTTATCTTGTGCTGTGCCTTCACTCTGCAGCCCCCTCTGAGGGGCTGTGGAGTCCTGCAGAGCCCCAGGCTCCCCACAAACCAGCCGTCCCTCCTGACGTGTCTGACCTGAATTCTGAGCTTGCTTCTCAGGGGAAAACAGCAGAAAGTCCCTGTCCTAACAGGGAACACGCACAGCTGGCCCGTGAGCAATTCTGCCAAGCAAACCCAGCTCCCCTCCGGCCCAGACATGCAAATCTCCCTGTGCCTGCAATTCCTCTGCTTTTCAAACATTGTAAAGCCCAGCCAGCCTGCACAGGGCATTCGTTCCCATCTGCTTCATCTTCAGGAGGACTATGGGCAGCAGGCACCACACTGAGCAGGGGAACACACAAAATCATGTCAACACGCAGACCATTCTCCCATTATACCTCCACATCCTTCCACAAATGAGTATTTGGGGGAAGATCCTTCCCCCCTTGGGGAGCTGCCTCCAAGGCCACGGGCAGAGGTGGGCAGCAGGAGCCCAGCACTTGGGGGCTGCAGTTACTGCTGCCAAGCCAGCTGGAAAGCATCCAGACCGTTAAATATTTAACGGGTTCCTGACAGAGTGCTACAATTCACATCTCATAATGTCAAGGAGGTGCCACATACAAGATACTGTGTGTCTGCCCACATCCAGCTGTTTGCTCTTATTCTGCACTTCGACTGGAACTCCTTTGAGGGGGGAGCTGCTTTTTTTAACTTCGGAGTCAAAGCAGCATCTGCCACAACAGAGTGCTGGGGTTTCTACCATAAAATAATGTACTAATAAAAATACTATATGATACTATGGGGTATTTGTATAAATCAGAGACCACGAGACAGACCTAATTGTAAGAGACACGGATAACTGGAAAAAGGAGCGCTAAACACCACGGGGAGCAGATACTGAAACTGGTTTTACATCTTGCCTCAAGAAGGCCAGGAACATCTGACAGTAAACAGCTCGAGAGAACAAGAAAAATGCTATCTGCATCATCCAAAGACTTCAAACTTTCAATCTGAATCAATGGCATGAACAAGAAAACTTGTGCTCTCAATATGAAGAGAAGATGAAAGAAAAGAATAAAGGATGAGAGGAAAGAGAAAAGAAGGGTTCTCAGTTACCAGAAACGGAAGGAGCTCCTCCATGTCCAGTGGAGGTCCACCTTCAGCTGAAGTGCAGTGCATACTACTGAGGTTGGGCAATTCCCAACCTCACCACAACAGCAATAACCTACATTTGTTCAGACATTAGCCCTCAATTATTTCCAGATCTCCCTCAATTATTTCAGATATCCCAGTTCCAGATCAAGATGTAGGAACCACCACCCAAAGAGACCGCCCCAGGGAATCCTGCCTGGGATTTAATGATGAGCCATCCGCAGTTTTCCAGCTGTGGGGTCTGGGAGCTGTGTGCATCCCCAGGCAGCCCAGGCAGGAGGAAACTCCTGGTGTCAGGGCAGTGTCCCAGGGGCACTGCAGGACCTGGGGTACCTGGCAAGCCCATCCTGATCTCTCCCAAGTTCTCAGCAGCTGTGTAACCACGTTCTCCTTCAAACACGAGTCTGCACGGCCAGCTCAGAGCTCTGTGCCTGGGGCTCATATTGAACCGATTACTTTGCATTTAACCATGCCCTGCTGCACTTCCTGGGAGAATTCCAACCCAACAACGGCGGCTTTGGAACCACAGCATGATAAAACACCCTCTTGCCTAAAATAAAGATAAAACTTGCTTACGTTTGACATGATCTCATCGGAGCACAGCACACATCCAGCAGCAGCTGGCAGGGAACGTGGATTCAGTGGGAAGACTGTTTGTCCTGCGGTGGGGAACCAGCCACGGACGGCTGGAACACCCAGCAGCAGCAAGGGTGAAGGGTACAGCCCAGGAGGGTCTGAGAGCAGGGCTGGAAGGAGGGCACAGCTCAGAATGTCTGTGAGCAGGGCTGGAAGGAGGGCACAGCCCAGGAGGGTCTGAGAGCAGGGCGGGAAGGAGAGTGCTGCCCAGGAGGGTCTGTGAGCAGGGCTGGAAGGAGGGCACAGCCCAGGAGGGTCTGAGAGCAGGGCTGGAAGGAGGGCAGAGCCCAGGAGGGGCTGAGAGCAGGGCTGGAAGGAGGGTACAGCCCAGGAGGGTCTGAGAGCAGGGCTGGAAGGAGGGTACAGCCCAGGAGGGTCTGTGAGCAGGGCTGGAAGGAGGGTACAGCCCAGGAGGGGCTGAGAGCAGGGCTGGAAGGAGGGTACAGCCCAGGAGGGGCTGAGAGCAGGGCTGGAAGGAGGGCACAGCCCAGGAGGGTCTGAGAGCAGGGCTGGAAGGAGGGTACAGCTCAGAATGTCTGAGAGCAGGGCTGGAAGGAGGACACAGCTCAGAATGTCTGAGAGCAGGGCTGGAAGGAGGGCACAGCCCAGGAGGGGCTGAGAGCAGGGCTGGAAGGAGGGTACAGCTCAGAATGTCTGAGAGCAGGGCTGGAAGGAGGGTGCTGCCCACAGGAGTGAAATGCCCTGGCTCACACACCCAGTGCAGTGGAACCACACGGAGCCACCGCGTACCTGCAGCAGGGCCACGATCCTAAAGGGACTCTGGTGCTCACTCTCAACTCAATCAGTGGGGTCAGACACCTGGCCATGGGCTGCAGTCCACCTGCAGAGCCTGTCCCTGCCAGCTCTGGGCGTCCCTGGCACTGCAGGGCTGCCTGGCAGGGAGCACACGCCAGCCACGCTTCCAACCACACTGAGCTCCCTGCCGAGCCCAGGGACAGCAAAACAGGCCTGGTGAAGGGGAGGGAATATCCCAGGAACAACAAAAACGCCACATCAAGAGACCTAAACATGGAAGAGATGGGAGAAACCAGACTATCCCAGGGGCTGGGTGTTTCTGCTCTTTGGCCAAGAAGATAAATTTGCTCAAGTTGGAGTGGGTGGTTAAGCCTTGGTAACTTCAGAACAAGTTCATGCTACAGTGGGCACTGGGAGAGGGCAGAGGGAGCATCACAGAACTGAAAACTTCCCCTGTTTTGAACTGACAGCAGCCAGAGGCCTTGGGAGAGCCCCCTGAAACAGAGCTGGGTTAAGTCTCACGGCCAAGTCAGCAGCCAGCGTCCTGGTGGTGAGCTGGGAGTGTGCTCTGCCCTGCCTGGGTCACACTCGGGTCACACCATGGGGCTTTCCCTGGGGTCCCCTCAGCAGCGCTGTAAGCAACCCCTCAGCGTGACTAATCCACACTGAAAATAATCACAGTGTTTATCTTTGGGCTGGAAATCACCACGGACATGGAGACAGCCAGCAGAGTCTCCGGAGGGTTTGGTCACTGCTGACCCCGGCTGAGGGTGGGATGACCCTCAGGACAGACAGGGCTGCAGCCTTCTGGCCACAAGGAGAGGCAATTCCTGTGGCTCAGGAGGGTGACCGTCCCTGGTGGGGACTCCCCCTTCTCATTTCTAGGTGCCCAGAAACAGCCCAGTTGTTTTCATTTTCCCCCAGTGCTGTGAGGTGCCCAGCATGGGAAAGGACCAGACACCCACTGCTTTGGGCTTTTCTTAGTTCAAGAATGTCATCTGTATCCAGCTGTTAGCCTTTTGGAAACCTGCTGGGTTTTGTTTGCCTCGTGTGGCTGATGCTCCAGCTGCAAACCCCCGGCAGGCAGCGAGTTTGCTTGGGGGACCCAGACATGGGAGCCTGTCCTGAGAGCACCCTGGGGCCCCCCTTGGGCAGCTCCCTGCTCACTCTGATGGGAACGGGGCTAAACTCCCTGCAATCACCCCAGGGGAGTGTGGAGCCTGCACAGAGATGTACTCATCAATGAAACTGCAAACCATTTCGGCATCGCTACCCACTTTCTGGTTTTCTGCTTTTTCGCCGTCGGGTTTTTAAAACTGCGTCTTGTGATGAGAAAAATCGATGCTATCTGTGATGTAGAAAGGGGACAGGGATCAGAGTGCCTTGAAAGGGCAGGGAAGACTGCAGTGCTGTGAGGAGGTGGGAGCTTGCTGAGACATTTCCAAGGAACAAATTTTTAACGGGGTGTGGGTTATACATGTGAAAACATGATTAGGTAGAGTTAAGGGCCGGAGCTTTACTACCTGAACAATTCTTCCATTTGACAGCTGAATACCAAATCCCTCATTTTTATCCACGACAACTCCAATTCCATGCTCAGTTACCCAGGCACATGGATAAAATCATCCACCACTGAACAGTCAGGTAAACACAAACCACCACTAAATGCAGCCTGGTCATGAAATTTGCCGTCACACCTTTCCCCTGCTCAGCAACCACGGAATGATGTGGGGTGATTAATAACCCCCCATCATTATATTCACCAAATAAGCTATAAAAGAAAGTCTAAGTGACAGGAAAGAGCATTTGGAGCAGTGCAGAGCCGGGGTCCTTCCCTGGCAGGGGCAGGATGGCCCTGGAGGCAGTGATGCTGTGCAGGGCTCTGGGGGGAAGGAGGGAGGCAAAATCCTCTCTAGAGAATCCCCAACTCCTGCAGATGCTCTAAGCACATTGTACTTAAAGAAAGTAGCAAATAAAATACATGGTGTGGGCTGCTTGGAAGGTCACTAAGGCAGGGAGAAGGGGCTACTTTAATTTCCCTTTTACCTGGAAAGAAAAATAAACCAGAGAGGAAAAAAAAAAAAAAAACCAAAACAAACCACCAACAAAATAACCCCGCCACCTCTTCTGAGGGTTGGAAAAAACCTGTCTGAGAGGGGAGATAGCTGCAAACACCTCCTTGGACACGTGCTGTTTTCCATCCCGGACAAGAGGCCTTGCTCTGCTCTCAGCTGGGCTGGACACAGGCAGAGGGCCGGGCGAGGAGCAGCGGGACGTGAAGCTGGCTGTGCTGTCCAGAGGATGAAAACACTACTGCTGTTTATAGAGGGAAACCCAATTCGTCAGCCCAAATGAATTCCTGTGCTAATCCACGCAGGCTTCATGTTTTCCACCAGCCCCAGCCACTGTAAAGACTATCTTTAGGAGGCACAGTGTGTTTGGAAAGGAGCAGCTGGAAAGAGGGGACGCTTATGCCAGCTTGGAAGGCTCTCTGGTATGGAAAAAGAGGAATGCTCTCTTGGGTCTCCCCACAAAATTAAAGCATCTTCATCCAGAGCAGAGCGATGCCAAGCACAACAAACAAAAGCGGCTTTCCCCAACTCTCCTGGGCAGGCTCGCTCGGGGCTCACAATGGTTTCCATAGAACTTGTTTTGCTATCATAACAACTTCGATCTGTCCAGGCGTGATGGCCACGCTGTTTCTGAGAGACAGGAGAATTCACCTCCTCGCTCTTTGCTCTGCCAAAGCGTTTTTGCCGGCGTGCTGCAGACGGGGAGTCCCCAGCCCAGGGAGCATGAGTGTGGCGTGGGGCGGTGAGGAGATCCCCGAGGGGCTCTGCCCTGTGGCACTGAGGGGCTGCCCTTTGCCAGCCCTCCGTCCTGCCAGGCTGAGCTCGGGCACTGCACCCACGACGAGCCCCGGCCAGCGCCGTGTGCTTGGCTCAGGAGCAAAGGAATGGCTTGTTCTACTCACACAGACTAGAAAGCAGGGGATTCCTGCAGCCTCAGTGCAGGAATTGAGGATTAAGGGCGAGATTATCTGCCAGGGTACTGGCCCCGAGGGCTGCATGGCCCTGGGGAGAGGCTCCCTCCAGCCCCTGCACAGACACTGGTGCCCTGCAGCAGGTCCTGAAAGCAGAGATGTGTTTCTGCACGACAGACTGGAGGAGCATTCAGTGCTGCATCCAAACCAAGACTGCTATCTGATCAGCCCGGGATTCTCTGAAGTCACAATCTTGATCTAAAATTTGCATTCATTTTGAAGAGCTATAAAGTGTAACCAAGTATAAAACAAATGGCCAGAGATTTAATTTCTAAAACAGACACAGCACTCGTTTTGTGTTTTAATAACAGCCTATAAAAACTGTCCTGAAGAAAACCTTGTATAAAAATCAATGGCATTTTTTTAAAAAAGGGAGCATATCTTACAACACCACTAAGTTATTTGAGGGTACGAAGCTGCAGGATGACCTCAGAAGAGCCCTCATGTAACCCAGCCTACCTGGCTGAAAATCAGGGGCTACCTGCTGGAGCCTCAGGTGCTGCACACTTGGGCTCTTTTCCAAGGAAGGAGACAGCACCTCACTCAAAGCAAATGAACAAGGGTGCAGAAGAAATCAGGTAAGAGGAAATCTAATGCAATTTTAAGGAAGAAAGATACACAACCCAAACTACGATTAAAAAATGCAGCTGCTAAAAGTTCCCCTCATATTTACCTCATCCTCATTTAAGCCTGGATCTGCCCGATGCCTGGTGTGTCCAGGCTATTTCCAGCCTTTGCAAACATCAATTTGTACAGAATTACAATGACTTCATCTGCAGTGACTGGAACTGGGGCACTTCCCAATGCTCAGCACAGGGTCCTGCTGAAGGGACCCTCCAGCAGAACAGCCCTGCTGCAGAACTGGGCAGAACTGGGAGCCCACAAGGGGCTGATGAAGGCCCAGCACTGGCTGATCCATCACCCAAGCCTCTGGCCCTGCGGCTGTGGAATCTCCTGGAACTCTGACCTCACCGAAGAACTGACGCTGTGCTGCTCATAATGACAGAGGCTGAGCCCAGGGAGGTTTAACTGTCACAATACTTTCACCACTGACCCCCAGAGCTAGGAAGTGGTTCCCCCTTCTTTGAGTCATTCTCGCTCTTTCCAAAGAAGCTTAGAAACCACCTAAATAAACCAGCACCCATCGAGACACTGCAAATGTCACAGGAGTCATTCATGTGTCTCACTATTTGTCCTACATTTGACTCGATTCATTCACGGCTGATGAAGTCATTCATCATTAAGAAACCAAACCAAACCAAACCACACCACAATTTGGGAATCTTTGACTAGACTCCCCTGGCAGAGCTGATCAGAGGGAATCATTGCAAACTCACACTTTTCCAATTTACTGCTGCTTTTGCCCTCCTTGCAGAGGGTCAGAGCAAGTCACCAGTGAGTGACAGCAGGACCCCGCTGCCGGCAGTTTGCAGGGACATCACCCCACGGCTTGTGCAGGGTCTGTGGTCGTGCAGAGCACAGTGTTTGGTGCACAACCCAGCACCCATGGCCAGGAGCAAGGGACAGCCCCTCCTGACCTTTATTTCTCCACCTGACAATTATCCACGTAGGAAAACTTCCCCTCAGGTGGAAGCCCAGCACTCCAACATCCACAGGCAGAAGTCAGCCATCCTTTTCTCACTGCATCTAGCTTTGATGGCAATCTCACTCTGAAGAAGTAGTGTTTGCTCAGCTGAAGACAGAGTTTTGTTTATATTTTGCAGTGCAAATTTTCCAAATTAAAAATCCACAAAAGGACGCGGCTGGATTAAAAAGGGAACTGTGTGGATTAGGAGAACCTGTGAGAAGATGGGGAGTGCCAGCCTTGTTTGCCACTGGGTCAGTAAGAGCTGCTGTGGTGAAGCCCTTTGATCCGCAGGGCTTTGACTCCAGTTAACAGTAGCTGAAGATTTAACTCTTTTATACCAAACGTTGGCTAAATCCAGCTCCAGACCAAGCTTTCAGTCATTTGCAGACCATTAATCATGCAAATTTATAGGTATCAGCGTTTTAATTCCAGACAGACTGCAGCGTCCCTCGGAGATGTGCACACAAAGGGGAGGATATGAATCCTGGCAAAATTGGGAATACCTGGATTTCAGGTGTCTGTGCAGACCCCTCTCAGAGCGAGGAGCCATCTGTGAAATTCCCAGCTGGATGCACGCCCAGATTCCTGCGCTTGCAAAATTGAAGCGAGGGAACTGGGAGTGATGATTCAGACACAACTGCATTGTTTGTACATTTTAGGTTTCTTCTTGGTAAACGCAGACAAAGTTGCATTGCGGAGTGAGAGTGTGGAGGCCAGCACCTGCCTGGAAATCCAGACTAGGAGCTAACGTGCTGAAGGGAGTTTTATGGTCTCCAAGTCGCTCTTCCCCCAGCCCTGACCCTCCCACTGGCACAGCTCCGGGAGTGCTGCTTGCTTTTCACACCAGAGAGGCTGCAGTGACCTATTAGCTCATCCAGCACCGCTCACAGCCACTGCAGGATTGCCTTGTACATTTGCTTTAAAAACGCCTCTAAGCACTCACTGCATCCAAATGTGAGCGCAGAAGTCTCTTGGAACTGGTGAGGAAACAGCAATAAAATGGTTGGGGCCATAAATAAAATGGGTGTAAGGCCATACCAGCTTCTGCTGGGCAGAACAGCAGCCCTCACTGCTCTGAGTTCTCATATGAAAACTAGCTCAGATGGGAAATTCAGATGATTCATCCTCATTTTCTTAATTTAAAAATTGCCAGGGTTTATCAATAAATACTGAATATAAATTACTGTTATATTTCTGTATGTATAGTTAATTACAAATAAATAATTACATTATTATTTATAAACAAGTTACGAAAAACAGGTGGGGGGAAAAAAAAAGGATTTTAAGCTAATCAATTCTAGGTCCTCATTCTTGTGAGACAGGAGGTCTATACAGACAAAAAGTCCCCCACCAACTACCCCTGCTCCTTGGCAGGACGTGACCTGAGCAGAGAAACCTCTGTTTGTGGCAGTAATGCTGAGAATCCAGGCATTTTTCTGCAGTAGAAAACTTTATAACTGCCTTTCAGTTTGCACCATAAAAAGATTGTAGATCTTTAAGATGGTTCTTCTTGCCAGGCATTTTATTTCACAACAGTTAAAAAAATGTGCAGATGTTTTCCAAACTTTTCCGAGCAGCAAGGCTCGGTGCAGCTGCTCCCAACATTTCGGAGTGCAGCTCCAAAAGGACTCGAGCTGCCTTTTCAAGAGCCATGGCAAGAGGAGCTGAATCCTCCCAATTATTACATCGAGTTTAAGGGGAGAAAAGACCTTTTCCCCACCTCTGCACATTCCTAACGTTAACCCGACCTGTACCAAATGAAACTGTGAGGAGCAGCAATGCCAAACCCAGGCGTTCGGGGTCCGTGAGTCAGGCCTCCAGCAATCATGAGACTGGTTTTTAAATCATGCAATCAACCTCCCGCCCCCAAAGTTGCATCATTTTTGTCTGTCTGAATTTCGAAAGCCCAAAAACATCCAGGTTTCTATTTTCAGCATTCTGCTTTTTTTTTTTTCTTGGATCAGACCTGAAAAGATCAGTAAGAGGAGTCACCTGCACAGGGACTCTTAAATTGCCACTAATACTCCAAGAACTGCAGTGAAATTGCCAAGAATCAGCAAAAGCCTCGAGGTGCCGTGTGGATGGAGCTCGGTCACTGATTAATATTCAATTACACCATGCTCAATTTGAAGAGGAGCTAAAATGGTTTTATCGCCCTCGCTGTTTGTGAGGGCAAGCACACACCTTGCTGCAGGTGCAACACCCCTCAGCAAAGCCTGGTCCTAAAAACGAATCCAGCTCAGTGCATCACCTTAGCTGGGAATTCCTGGCTTTCATTTTGAGGTGGCCAACAGACCAAGCAAGCAGGCTGAGCTCGTGCAGTTACTGCCACATGAAAACCCCTTCTATTTCCCCTTATGTTCATATTTATTCTATCAGCTACTCCAGCTGAGCAGGAACAAACCCCCTGCCCGTGCACAGTCACCCCAGCACAAATCCCTTCTGCTGCTGCTGGTTCCCTGACCTGGCCCGAGCTCTGCTGATTCCAGGCTTTTACACCAGCAGAGCTGTGTCTCTACAAGGGTTTTTACCGTAAGAGCTGTGTTAGCAAAATAAAATAATAATAATAATAAAAAAAAACAACAAAAACCCCAACCACCTTAACCAGCACAGCCCTGTGGTGAGCTGCTGGAGTGTAAAACAAGCCCTGCTCGAGGTTTCCAGAGAGCACTTCTCTGCTTCAACGCAAAATGGAGAATTTAGCACCAGAATGAGTTAATGCCCTTTCCTGCTTTGCACCGTTTTGTTATAAACCATTTTCTGCCTGCACATCTCTCGTCACCAAAGTCCCAGTTTTTAAAAACTGTTGTCAAAACTGTTATGATTTTGACTGCACTGCAGGAATTTCTGTGTGAAGCACCCAGTGTCACTCCCAGCTCGTAGGAAGATCCCTTTTCCTCACACCCTGCCCTTGCTCACACAACAGCTTTGCTGTCCCCAAGAAATGAGGATGTTTCTGGCAGAACCAGTGTCAGTGACCTGCCAGCCATCAATGCTCACTGCTGGAAAGCACCTGCAATTCTTGGACAGACAGAGCAAGAACAGAGCCTGTGGGAAGGCAGAGAAAGGAGACAGGAGCTCTGCCAGTCCCTCCTTTAGAGCAGCATGTTTTAACCACCTACAGCACAGCCGGTGCTGCACCAGCTCCAACACACCTGGGGGGACCTGGAAGTCTGGGATTCCCCAGGAAAGTCACAGTTTTACACAGTTTTACCACTGACTTTTTGCCTCAGCTGGAGCCAAGTCCCTCAAAAGCTTTGATCCCGCTTCACCCATCTGTGAGAGCTGGGGACAAGCCTGTCTGCCTCTTTCTGCAGTGGAATAATTTCAATTCATCACCATTTCTCCGCACTGGAGTGAAAAATGTTATTGTTATTATCCCTTTAAATTGAAAGTGGATTGAAGGAGCAGAAGTAAATGTAGGGTCTATTTTGGCAGATGCCTCCCAACAGATGGGTGTCTATGGTCTCCTTTGTAAGAGCTGTCTGCTGCCTGTGATTCAGACTGTCTAAGGAATGCCATGAGCTTGGAGTAAATGGACAGCAAGTCTGGGAAAGGACTTTATTGTGGTTTAGAAGCTTTCAATTCCCAACTGCACGAACAAGTTCTTTATTTTTTTTTTTTTTTTCAACTAACTCTTTGCCAGTATTTCAAAACTACCATTGAAAATTGCCTGCTGCCTCCCGAAAACAGAGCGCTTTCGGCTGATAACAGCCAGCCTGCAAAGGGGGACGTGCCTCCCACCTCAAACCCCTGGAACTGGGGTTTCTGGACTTGGGGCAGCAGCTCCTGGTGGGAGCCTGCCCAGGGAGGAGGCAGCAGTGCCCACGTGCCCCTGGTGCAGCCCTGGCTCCTAATGGGCTCTGCGTGTTCCTCCACAGGAAACGCTTTGTGACACAACTCGCCTGTGGGCACTTACTGCACCAATTAAAGATTCCTGAGCTCCAGAACAAAGAGGTGCCAGTGGAACGATGGTTTTAATCACTCGATTCATTTTCTTCCTTCCTCTAACTGCTGATTTGGGATGTATGGGTTTTTCTTTTTCTCGCTTTGTTTTGGTTTGCATGCTTTGAGGCAGAAAGGCTGCGGGGGGAAAGGGCAGTCTTCAAATTTGTCTGAACTTCTTAATAGTGAATTGTTTCTAGAGGTGAAGAAGAAGATCAGATGGAGCCTGCTATAATACAAATACTTAATTCTCATTCAGGTATGCAAGTGCAGGGTTTTTTCTGAGAATCCACGTGTGTGTTACTAACACAAATTAATTGTACATGAGGGAAGGATAAGATACTTTTTAATAATGGCAAACTGAAGTACAGGGAAGTTAAATACTTTGCTGAAAGTCCAAGCTCAGACTCAACCCAGACCTTCCTCCTAAAAGTTTGATCTTTCCACTTCCTGCCAACAGACTTCAGGGTTTTGGGAGCAGAACCACATTTTTGTTCTCCTTTTATATTGCTTCTAGAAAAGCAAGACATAGGGCAGGGGCATGGAGATCCTAACACAACACAAACCCACAAGAGCAGTGATCCAAAAATAAAGCTGCAGTGCACCAAGGGAGTGCTGCAAAGTCCCAGCAGAGAACAGAAGATCTGTAATAACGTGAGTCAGAGCTTCAGGAATGAGCCTGATGAATACATAGATTTGCTAGAGCGTTTGAGCAAAATGCTTTGGAGAACTTCAGGCTTCACTCTTAGTCAAACTCTGCCTGAGCAGAAGTGACCACGCCTTCTATGAAAAGTAGTTCTAATTAAAACCAGAGCATGGCTTTTTTAGATGCAAATTGTTGCTCGAGACTGAACCCCAGCCCATTTGGAGGATTCAAATTCAGCCCCGTCTAAAACGCCAGGAAACAAGAACATTTCCCCTCTGCCCTGGCTTGCTATTGACTCTGTGCACGGACACAGGATGAGAGCAGCTACAAATCACCTAAAACACGCCCCTAAATCCAGCACCCTCTGTGCTGTCCGTGCATGGGCTCAAGACATCAACACTCCCTAAGTGTCCAGAGGGAAAGGCAGCTTCTCTCCTGCCCGGCCAGGGCAGTTCCAGTGCTCAGAGCCTTTCCCCATGGACGCCCCGGGCAGCAGGAGCTGCCAGGGCTCAGTGTCACCCCCTCCACCCTGGGGCAGGACGCTCAGGATGTGCCAGCACCGAGCCACAGCCCCCAGGACTCCCCAGCAGCAAGGAGCTCCGTCCTGGAGCAGCGCTCTGGGCTCTGAGAGTCCCAGCAGAGCCCTGCAGGTCCTCCCTGCCCAAGGGGAACAGAGCTGGCCAGGGAAGAAAGCTCGCTCCTTTTCCTTCAGAAAGAAGGGATTTGAATTTCATCTCATGCTACCGTGGGGACAGACTGAGCGTTTTCTCGCTGAGTGAAAGAACACACGAAGGAGATGCAGGGATGTGGCACACCCAGAGCGGTGCTGGAGCAGCAGAAGCGCACAAATGAACACACAGCTTGTCAGGGAGGTGCTGGGTGATGTGCGAGGACCACGCTGCACATCCTGCACAGGCTTTCTAAAGAAATACCTGACGTGTCTGAAGCTTTCTGCGAAATACCTGAGCTCACTGTAAAACATCTGCAGATCAGCAGCCTGATAAACCACTACACATCATCTGCCTTGCTCTTCTCCTCCCCAAAAGAGATTACTGTGCACCAAAAATAATTCAGAGCTGCTGGATCCAGCAGACACTTCGGAGCCTCAGATGTGGTTAAACAGTTGCTATTTCAATAATGACAACCATTTTTCTTTGCAAAGTTCAGCCTGACAGCAGAGCTGAAGAGATCTCAATCGAAGGCAGGCAAGCTGATAACACTCAAGCTACGCAGCCACGACCTGTGCAGGGAACCGAGCCTCGTGTCTGTGTCCCGGGGGGGAACTGGCCCCTTCAGCTGAGCTGCTGCCCCAGGGCTGCTCAGGAGCCCTCTGGCTCTGCAGGAGGAGCACAGGCAGTGCCCCCAGCCCTGCGTGACCCCTCTGGATCCTGCCCCACCAGGGGATTGCAGCCAGTGCTGCAGAGAACTGCTTTTTGAACTGGGTTTCTGCTCTAAAGAGTTAATCTCAGCGCTCTGAGGGTGCTGGAGGAACTACATTCTACTTGTCAAGGTACTTCTGTGGTTCTTTGGGTAACTTTTACCGTCGTGGGCGGTTTGATTATTAATGATATTAAGATGAGCCCTCGGCTGAAATGGGCTGAAACTGTCACCCCGTGGCTTTCACTTGCACTCGAGGCTGATCACTGCTTGGACACCTGATGCATCCTCAAGGATTACTCGGGGTAATCCCTGAGCCACTCCCAAAGTAATCCCAGCAATGAATCCCTGAGGCAGAGGTGTGTAACAAAGGTTTCCCTGTCAATTTTTCATGGACAGTCCCTTCCTCTGGGGATTCTTCACAGTATTTGTTACCAAAAAATCACAGATACATCTATTTTACAGAGAAGTCTGTGTACTAAGGCAGTCGTGTGGCAACGTTGAATTTGCATCAGTCCCTGATCCAAATGCACCCTGTGTGAGTGGGGAGCGGAGCCTTCCTTCCTGTAAGCATGTTTTGTAATCCTGGCTGGTTGGGAAGGGCTGGGAGGCTGCAGGAGGGCACGGCAGGCTGGCCTGGGCACCTCCTCTCTGAGGCTGCAGCAGAAGAGGAGAAGAGGAGCCAACGTCCCCTCCAGGAAAGCAAGAGGCAGGTCTGTACATCTGCAGCAGGGTCAGAAACCAGCTCCAGACCTGCTGAAATTATCACCAGGGGCTGGGGAGGGCACCAGCTGGGCACAAAGCGCTCCTGGCACACGGCAAAACCCGTCTGAGAAGATGGTAAATCCCTGCCATCACCTGCCCTGGGCTGCAGGCTGCTTTGGCTGCACCCAGCCTGGAGAGCCCACAGGCCTGGAATCCTCCTGGAATGCACAGGGGAACAGCTCCTGTCTTTCCAAGGTGCGGGGGGGGCAGATTTAGTGTGCTGAGTTCCCAGTGTTTTGTGCCCTGTGCAGCGGTGAAGGCTCTCAGCAAAACCTAGCCAGGGTCTCAGGAAGGACAAATAATATTTTTATAGCAGGGAAGAGAGGAAAATAGCCAGGGGTCCTGCCAGCAGTGCCATCAGGAAGCTGAGAGGGGTGGAGAGAGCTAACCAAGGTGTCAGCTGTGGGATGCTGTGCTCTGGGCGCTCCCAGGACAGCCCAGTGTGCCCACTCTGAGAGGCACCAGCTCCAGGAACTGCCAGCCTGGGCCCTGTCCCGGTCACTCCAGGAGTTTGTGGCAGGGCTCAGAATAGAAACAAAGCCCAGAACACCAAGGCTGAGTGTTAACCACGAAGGCAGGGGCAAGAGCTGAGGAGAGGAGGCCACAGGAGCAAAGGGACGAAAGCTGGACCGTCAGCAGAACCCTGGAGAAAGGAGAACAAGGCAGAGGGAGGAGGAAGATGGGGGAAGGGAGGAAGAGCAGAGGGAAGTGAGAGACACCAGCAGCGATTGCCCAAGAGCCTGGGCAGCAGCAGCAGCACTTGGCTCGGGCCAAGCCCGCCTGGGGAAGCTCCAGCTCCGTGTCTGTCCGTGAAAATCACAGCAAGGCCTCACAGCTCACTTCATCTCACAAGAGCTTCCTGGATAAAAGGGATTTAAGGGCAAAGCCTCCATAATCCTTTGGGTTTGCTTTCTTTTAATACTGTAGAGCACAAACCCAAACTTTCTAGTCAGGAAAAACATGGCTTTTGTTATGTTCTGAGTCACTTTTGCCCAGCAGCAAACAATGTGGCTTTTCAATTCAAGTCCTGAACATTTCAGAATGAAATGCTTTGCAAAGCCCTAAAGTAAATCACAATTCTCCAAGTCACACTTGCAGCTGATGCAAACTCACTGAGGTCAGTAAAGAGACTGCATCTGCCCCATCCTGCCTGGCCTGCTTTGGGTGGCACGATTGATAAAATAATCTCTGGCTGAAATCAATTCAAGGTGATCCACTCAGCCAAGGAGAAGCCTGGGATTTCTTTATTAATTGCTGCTGTTCTAATTACTTCTTATCAGGGAGGTTGAGTGCACTCTTGGTGAGCTGTGCTGCAGTTGGGTCTCACTGGCCTGATTCAAAACTCAGGAAAATTAACTTTGCAGTCCATCTTGGGAGTTCTTTTAAGTGGACTATGGCTTGAAGTTAACTTTTACGTCAAGATTCTTTCTTTTCTCTTGCTTTTACAAGGTGTGTACCAAGTATTTTTAGAAATGTGGAAGAACCTCTCAGCTTCTCATATTAAAATTACCCTAAATAAGTGTTTAGTTCTCCTGTCAGAAAGATTCTCTCACTTTGTTATCGCGCCCAATTCCCTGAAAGGAAAGTGAATCTCCCAAGTTAACTTTAGGACTCCTAAATTTCCTGCTCAGAGAAGGGAACCAGTAAAAACTCTCCAGGTTTTACTGCAATGGCACCAAAGCTGCATCAACCACTCTGCCAACACAGCCAGCAGAGGAAACCATCCAGACTCTGCCCACAAAGCCAGCGGTGAAGGCTGCACACCATCAGAGCACTCGGGACCCGAGCTGGAGAAAGCAAAGCTTTCACAATTTCACAGCTGCAGGTAAGGGCAGTAAAAATCCCAATCCAATGGGTGCTGCGAGCACATCCTGGTGCACACCCAGGAGATCGAGCCTGCAACTGCCTGCGCTGAGAGGAGAGCAGAGTTTCCATAGGTGACAATCAGGTCTGTGCCTCCTGCACAAGGACATCCCGTATTTACAGCAGTATCTCCAGCAGCATCAACTCTGCTCCCGCTAAAATCAATGTTGGGTTTGCTGCTGCTCTCTGTGATTGCAGTGTCCAGCTGCACTATTAATTATGCATTGATTTCCTCTGCCAGACACATGCTTTAATAAAAGAGCCGATCAACCAGATTGCCAATAGCTGCCTACCTAAGAACAAGCAGGATATGTTCAAAGAAAGCTTTACTCTAACTTCTGTTCATTCCTAAAGGCTAAATCAGCTGGCTCACAACAAAGGAACAGCATTGTTTTACTTATCAATGTCCCACTGTTCATCTAGAACATCTGCAATGGTTTTGCCTGCAGCACTGCCCCTTTCATTGCAGGCCTTGATAGATTGCTCAATGGGCTTTTTTTTTTTTTGGTACAAAATGTACAAGGGCATTTCATGAAGTGGACTTTGCCCTGATATGAAAAAAATATAATAAAATAATTAAGACATGTGTTTCGTTTCAGATCCGCCATTTTCCAAACTGGCAATGGAAATTTTGGCAAAGGGAAACAAAATGGGACCAGCTCAACCTGGCAGCTGAGCCCGTGGCATGGAGAGAGCAGAGAGGTCCCGTGGGTGAGTGGCCAAAGTGCTCTTGCATCTACTGCCGCCTTAAGCTTTATCTTCCGTGTATTCCATGTTCTGCGCTGCCCAGGTGCAGCTCTGAGCTCACACTCAGCGTCACTCAGCTCTCTGCACACAGCAGCGACACAAAACAAATCCTGCTCCTGCTGCACACCAAGGACAACTTTCAGCCCAAAGCACAGACAAGGGTGGCTGGAGGGAGGAACGAGGATGGGAGCTCACAGCCTGGAGCTGGAACCGGACAATTAAACCCCAAAATGCAAATGGACCACAACTGATAAAAGCGTGAGACCTCGTGACTGGTCAGCCATTTTTGGGACCATTCTTAGTCCACCTTGGATGCAGCCCCGACCAGGCTCTTGTCCTGTCCAAGCTGTACCCTAAAGGCCTTTCAATAAATATCTGCATTGTTCTCTGGCTCTGTCCAGTCTCTGTTCCAGCTCAGCCCTCCCAAGGCATCAAAAACACCTAATTAGAGATCCAAATCCAGCCTGAACGCACAGCAAATGTCACCTCCATCAGAGGGGCCCACGCCGAGGAACAGAACGACTGAGAACTCAACCCTTGCCCCCTCCCTCCAACAGAGCAGGCCGTGAGAGGGGCGCAGCACTTACCGTCGTCCAGGTACGCCTGGTCCAGGTTCTGCTCCTGCTTGATGGTCACTCCTGCTGGCAGCACGTCCTTCTGCTCGCTCCCTGGTGGCCCATTCTTGGCTGCCCGCTGGCCCGGGGCCGCCTGCTGCTGGATCACCGTGGGGTACGAGCTGGGGCTGAGCCTCTGCGCCTGGCCGGCCTGGGGCTGGCTGGGTCTCGACACGTTGGGCGTGAAATTCTCACAGCACATGATGTGCTGGAACTCCTGGTGGCTCCCACACCTCAGCTGCTGGTTGGTTGGAGAGTAGTGGATGACGGGAGAGGACTGCTGGTGGCCCGGGGAGGGGTGCAGCACGGCCGGCGCCTGGGCCGGAGAGCCGGCGTGCACCAGCACGGACCTGTGGGCATCTGCGATGGCAACCGGCGTGGCCATCATGTTGGGCTGCTGGTAGCCCAGCTGGCTGGGGCTCAGGCTCTTGCTCCTTTGGTAAATCACAGCTGGGTTCTGCTGGTGGTACCGCGAGTCGGGAGAGGAGAGGCCTGAGCGCAGCTGCTGGCAAGGAGCCATGGTGGCCACGAGGCAGGAAGGGGACTCGGTGGCCATTGTGTGCTGTGAATAGTAAGGCTGTGTTACTGTCCCCAGAGCACTGTGCACTGGATTGCAGATTAGGGCTGGATCATAGTCATCAATGGGCTCTGTTTTGATTGATGGTACTAGAATAAAGCATGCAAAGGACGTTATTCGTAACCAGCTGAGCACAAACAGAGAGGTTTTCCTTGAAGCAATAAGAGATTTAAGCCTTTTACAAGATTTGCGTGTGTAAATTCATATGTCACAAGCACTGAGTCTAATAAACCACCCACAGGCAACCACGGGAAAGATTCTTTAGAGCACTCTGTGCTTAAGAGGTTCTTGAAAAATCTTAAACATACTAACGAACCACAAATTGCTAAAATTGAAAAATTCAACACTTCAGCTCCTGTTTTAATTCATTTAAGGGCCATTGTGGAACACAGACAAAATAAGAAGCCATAGATAGGTGTTTCATGCAGTACTTCCATCTCAAAGGAGACTGGATCAATAGAAATCCCAGGACATAAACAACTCCCCATCTTTCTGTCAAACATTTAACAAGTGACCAAAGGCAGAGCTGAACTACTTTAGAGCTTTTGTCTCTGCTGCACAAGGTTTCCTCAGTGCTGAGGGCTGAAAACCTGTCTTGACACCATCATTTAAAAGATCACGATTTACCAAGAGTTGTGTGAAGCCTGCTGGGGTAAATGATGGTCCTCTACATTTCCAATGACTTTTATTGGTCAAATCTTCCCCAAACTCACTACAGAAACACCATACAATGGAAACCACACAGTGGTCATGCAAAATCCCTGTTTGGAAGTAGAGATCCCTGCTCCTAAGTGCTCTGTCTTAGGGATTGCATTGAGATAGAAATGTGCTTCTCAATACTGTTCTAGAGCAGCACAATTTAGCAACAATAAACCCCTCACATTGGTGATACCCTATAGAGTTCATAAATTCAGGGAGAGGACCAGAAGTTGTCAGGCTGCAGGAGAACAAAACAAGACTCTGAACGAATGTTTGCCTCTCCTTAGAGACAAGTCAAATTAAGACATCATTTGAAGCTTGCATAAAATCTGGTGCTGTTATTTTATGCTTTCTGGTTTCCACAAACACAATACTCTGATTTTCTCACAATATTTTTCTCCCAGCCAAAGCTGAGAAATTCTGGGAATCTCATTAGTAATCCTGTTGCATTTATTGTGACATGGCTCACCAATCCCCCAGAGGAAGAACATCAGAAAAGCATTCATATTTTTCTCAACTAGCCTCATTCTGAAGAATATACATTGCTTGCCTTCCTCCATCCCGAGCCCTTTCCCAGATCTGATGTTTTCTTACTGCTGGACACGTCAGAGAAGGCGACACTCATGGTTTTCAGAGGGTCACATCATGTCCCAGACTGAGCCTGTTCCCACTGAGGCTCTTGGCAAACTTCCACCAAGAGAACGGGGCAGCATCAGCCCATTGCCAAGAGAACAAACAGATAACTGACACCTCAAACTGATGGACATTCCTGGTCATAAAGCACAGGCATTTTTAAAGCGAGTAGCTGAATTAAATTAGCGACATTTAGAGCCTCAAAGAACGGCAAGAAAACAACAGAGCAGAAAATCAAATCCTGCTCATGAAACTGGGCAACAAGTGGCTCTGTCCCTGAGAATTACCTGGGTGGTAGGTGAAATGCTGGGGTTGGCTCCTTTTTCTCTTGCCATTGATGACATAGAAGTTCACCTTCACGGCTGTGCGGATGTGCTTGTTCCTGTACTCGGGTATTTCCACAAAAAGCATGCTCTGAAATAACACAGGGACAACGAGGGGTCAGCAGCTGAGGCTGAGCAGGGGTTTTTGTGTGCAGCTCCCCTTGCTACACCTCCAGGCACAACAAGAGGAATCTCCCTGTTCATCCCTATAGAGAAGGGCTTGAGAAAAAAGGGGCAGATGGTGAAAGACCAGAAGATTTTTGGTACTGGTGAGTTGGCTTCTGTGGACTGTGGTTTCTGTATCCCTCCTGCACTTGGTGCTGTCCTGAACTTGGAGGGAGAAATCTCAGCTACAAATAAAACACACGAGATGGTGACAAATGCAGAAGCACTGCTAATCCCACAGTGCTCGATAAAGGAGCGGGCACTGCAGAATTCCCTCTTTTTGTCAGGATAGCTCAATTATTCTTTGGCAATTCTGCTCTTTCTGCTTCTCAGGTGCTCTTTGGAAGCTCCCCCTTGAACACAACTTGCTGCACAGCAGCTGCAGGAGAGGACACCCAGTGTTTGCATACTTACAGGCTGGCTCTTATCTTTGTCCACCGTTGCCTCCATTTCCCAGATCTGCTGCCCATCTAGAAGAATATCACAGCATTAACCTCACTGTGGGGTTTTTAAAATCATAGAACTTATTAAAAAAAAAATAGAGAGACAAATCAAAGGCATTAAGCAGCAAAGCTCTCAAAATGGACTTAATTTCAAGCACCTTCCCAGTCCTAACCAAAAGCAACAGGATTTCATTTTAACTCATCACTGAACGCTCCTCTCGCCAGGAAAGAGCTTACATACATATTAAAATGAAATGTTTATGTAGAAATTAACCAACCTGAGGAATGAAATATTTAGCACAGGTGCAATATCTGCTTTTTACCAGGCCTGAGTGCAGCCAGCCTGACTGGTGGAGAGCATCAGAGAGTCACAGAACTCGTTAATGCCCACACCAGCTCAGCAAACTTTCTGCTGCTTTAAGCCAAGACCACTTGGATTCCCACAGAATGCCACTGACAGCCCTAAAGCCGTGGTAAAGCACCAAATATTCACTGTACTCAGTGCAAAAGCACTTCACTGCACGTGGGACAGCCTCTACCCTGAACCACTGCAAGCTTGGCTGCCCTTACATGCATGCAGCTCGTCTCCATCCTGAGTCACACTAATTTGTGTTTAGAGAGGAAAATAAAATTTGATCCCCCTGTATGGAATAGCACCACAGTAACCCCTGTGCTGTAAGAGTGTATCAGAAGTGACAGGACATTCATTTACAGACTGGCTGCTTCCCCAGCTACAAACATTCCTTAAATATAGAAATGGTTTTTGCAGTGCTTTCCTTATTTTATTTTATTATTTTTTAAAGATTTTAATCTTTACCCCTTTGATTTCCATATTCCATTGAGCCTTTTAGCCAAGCAATTTGCAAAGAAAAGTACTGATGGGGAGAAAAGAATTGCCTCATATCTTTCTGAAAGCTTGCTTTTAAACTGGCCAGGGGACACGTATCCCAGGGACCTGATGGACTGGGAATGCCGCAGCCAGGAGCAATGCTGCTGTCAGCTTTAGGGGGAGCAGCTCTGCCTGCTCTGGGGGCTCCCCAGGCTGGGCAGGACGAGGGGGAAAAAATCTCCTAAACCCAATCCTTCTCACAGGGCTTTTTATTTTTCCCAACTCTTGGAAGTCCTGCAAGAGCTGCTTTTGTCCTCTGTTATTTAAGCACTTCTGCTTCTGGCGAAAAGGGAAATGAAAGAGTATTTTTAAATGCATTTTGCATTTTTTCTGTTGTTGTGCTCTTTGTTCTGTGCTGGCCCCAGACAATGAGCTGACAGATGTGCCGGGCAGCCCTTCCCCAGCTGGGCTGTGGGTCCCTGCGTGCCCCAGCCCCTGGGACAGATCCTCACCTGCCCAGCACCCACACCTGGCACAGCTCTGCTCACAGCTCTGGGGACAGCGGCTTTTCCTGGAGGTCACAGCTCACATCCCTCCCTGGGGGTGGGCTCCTGGGGGTGCTGGTGGGGCAGGGGGCACCCAGCCCTGCTGGGCAAGGAGACAGCCAGGGAACAGCTGGAAGTGTGGCTCCAGCAGGAGATCCCAGGCTTCCAGCTGCTCCTGCTGCAAGGAGGGAACACAGGACAACTCCGAGTTTTTCTCTCTTTTTTGGAGTGTGAAGGTCCCTCCTGTGAGCCAGTTGTGTTTTCTACCCTGGGGCTGGGATGGCCTCAGCAAAGCTGTGTCACCGGAGCCAGCACATCCCAAGGGACTGCTGCAAAGGCACGGAAAATATTCCATTATTTAATGTCACTGAACATAAGCATCCACTTTGGCCAGTGCTATATTCAATCCCCAGCCCTGGTAACGCAGCCAAGTCCTTGCTGCTGCTGAGACAGAAACAGGGAAAGGGGAAGCCAAAATACTGGGGGGTCAATCCAGCAAATCCTTGTCTGATTGCGAGGCAGTAAATGCTCCATGGGGAGATTCCTCTTCTAGGTGACCTTTGAGAAAAGAAACCATCACCGTGTGTGTTAAGGAACATCCCCACACTCCTGAACACCTCAAAGGATAATTTTTTAGAGTTCTCTGAGGAAAAGGGGAGGGAAAAGGAAACAAGAAAATACATCATAAAGTAAGAGCTCTGATAGAGACACACATGAGAGCTGTCTCAGCAACGCCAGATGAAGATGTCCTGACAACAAGGAATATTTGACACTGGTTTTGCTCCAGGCAGAATGTTTTCATCTTTGTTTCTGTTCTGCCAAATTCAAACAGTCTGTGCAGATACAACAGCACTAACTTCACAAAGAAGGTGGAAATCAAAAGGACTTGTTGGTCCAACATGCACGAACTAAAGCAGAAACCAGCCTCCAAGTCATCCGCCACATTCAAGCAGCCTGAGGAACACATGCAACCACAACCACAGGGGATTTGATTTAGTAACTGAGCCACTGAAATTGCACTAAAAGCTGATGAAGCCAAGCATAAAAATCAAATGGTGTTCAGGCTGACTCCAAAGTCTGTGCGGGTCAAAAGTAAGAATGAGAAAAGGCAAACAAGAAGTAAATGCATTTGGGGTTATCATTCCAACCATGATAGATGCTTCTGTTTGGATATATTCCATATTTGTGGCAGCTAAACAGGTTTTTAACAAATCTGTCAGCAGCAGCAATCCCTGTTCTTTGAGCACTGAAGCCCTGTCGAATTTAACCACTCTGCAGTTCACTCCCTGACCTTTATGCTTAAATATGATGATGTGGCTCCATCTGTCTCACTGCTTCACTTTAGCTCGAGACAATCAATATTTGCTTTTCCTTTAACTGCTCTGGATATGCACATTATGGGGAGCTTTTGGCAGGAGGATGAGGGAGGCTGTGAGGAAAATGAAAAATACAACTGCATTCAGAAGTCTCCCTCTCTACTTTAACCTATTCTTTTTCCTGGTAATGAAAAGAAAACTTGTGATTATGCACACTCTGGGAGCTAATGGAGAGCAGGAGGAATAAACTGAGAAGTCTCAGGATCATTTCAGGAAATTCTGAATAGAGAAAACCTGCACCAAACTGTCAACACGCTTATCGCCTTTACATTGTGCAGAAATGCAAAATTTTTTCAGGAGGAAATTAAAGTGGATGTTTGGAGAAAGTCCTCAAGAAAAACGGGGCTCTTATTGTAAGGATGTACTAAAAATCCTTAGGCTGATGTGACAATGGAGCACGGCCCCCAGTACAAATCCTGTCCCACCAAAGCCCTTCCCTGGGATGAGGCGGTGCCTGGGCACCAGAAACCTCTTCAGCTTTGAGCAGGAGCCTGTGCTCAACCCTCCAGAGATCCCTTCTGCCCTTAATCACCCCGTAATTCTGTCACGCCACAAACGGGACAAACAGCTCCTGCTTGGAAACAGAGGAGAATAAACCCCAGCTTGATTAACAACTGAATCTAAAGTCTACGAGTGCAGATAGCTGCTTATTGCATGGAATTAAACCTGCCTCAGCGATGGACAGGACAGAAAACTGCAAAGGATCCCTCAGGAACCCTGTGCCAGGTCCACGTGTGTGGTGCCCTTCAAACTGTACCACCACCACAGGGAATTCAATCCCGGCCTCTGGAAAGGGCAACAGTTGTGCTCAAGATGATAAAATATGCTTGGATTTAGACCCTGAGGTCTTACCAGCCATGGCTGCCTCATGCAATATTTTTACTGTTGTGGTTCCCTGCTCGTTTAATGGTTTGTCTTAGTTGGCAAGTCTTTAACACCACAGGTCAGTGAAATGTTCAGGAAATAGAGATTTTTGTGCTGCTTCAGGGTTATGAGACTTAGCATTAAACCCCGATGAGAGATCTGATTGTGTCAGCACTCTTTGGGGGAATGAATGAGTTGCTGGAAGAAAGTAATTCTACCCTTTCTACCTCAAACTGCGATCATACCAAAAGCCTTGCTTCAAACTGGGGGAAATCAAAACGTCAGTCTGCATTAGGAACATTTGGGGTGATTCTCTGCAGCCCCTCACAGGACTTTTTTTAATTAGCCAATTAAAGGTTTTCTGAACCAGTTACAGCCTTTACACATTATTCAGGATCCCTTACTCATGACTTTGGGGTCAGTAACTAGCAGGGAAACAAACTTACTGCTTTATTTGAACAAGCATGACTGATGGACTGAGAGGCTCAGGAAATGTTCTTTGCAGCTCTCTGCAGCTGAAGACTAAATATACTATTGTGCTGATTCTGGATGGGATTCCACGCCTGCTTGTGATTTTAGGCCTGCAAATGTACATTGCTTTTCAGTCAAGCATTACACAAATTACTTCATGAACAACCTGTTACTGGCTCCCCAAAGAAACCCAGCCTGGTGACCAGAGGGGCAGGGCTGTGACTGCACAGTTCTGCACAGTTCCCCCTGCAATTCCTGCAGGGAATTGCCCCCACTCACTCTGTTTCTTGGAAGGTCTTCCAAAAAAGCACAACAATTATCAGTCAGCTTTTATCAGTAGATGACAGACGTCTCTGGAGAGCAAAGAAGGGTTTTTAGAGCCACCCTGAGAAGAAAAGGAGTGCAGCAAATGGATTCCAGAAGGACAGAACCACTCTGGGAAGCAGAAACCTTACAGGGAACCCTCACTCAGAATCTCTGCTGCTCTGGACAAATTCCAGACAAATTCAGGGACAAATTCTGATTTCAGCTGGGAAGTTACTCTGCTTCAGGTCAGCACAGGATTGCTCAGCAGCTGGTCCCGAGCAGCTGTCTCCTTCTAAGCTCTTGCCTCAAAATAATTTTCAAACTTTACAGCAAACACAGCATGAATGTATTTAAAACTCATGAAAATGAGAACTATTAAATTCATTCCTGAGCTTCATTTTCATGGATTTCTTTTTCTTTCTGAAGCAAGACTGCCCACTGCAGTTAATGGAGCTGTGTTTGTTACGGGCAGAGGCCAGTGCCTGCAATGCACTGAGGACAGAAGTTTGAGTCACCGAGGCCAAAGACACAAGGCAAGGTCTGGGAGGTAAAAGGGCAATGGATTAGTCATCCACCAGCCAGCCCAGCCCCAAATCTGACATTTTGCACAGCGTGAACAAGTCTAGAGGAGGTTTCTCCCCATCTATTGTTGCGGAATTCAGTTCACATTAAAATAAAACATAAATACAGTAGTCGAAGGGTGAAGCAGGAGGAGCAGTATTTCATTCCAGAGCTCTTCCAGATGATTCCTCCTGCCAATTCAACAGAATAGATTTGTTGTTTTTTTCAAGATTATAAGTGTGTGTTTGTGTGTGTGTGTGTGTGTGTGCAAATTATTAAACAAAAGCTTCTCTCAAAATAAAACCACTGGGAACCTCCATGTAATAAAATGAGTCACACCAGGATGCGATGACTAAGTGGGAGAACAGGGAATTCCACTCCCCATGCCAGCTTTCTTCATGATCAATTTTCTGTCAACAGGTGATGGGAGCTTGCCTCTGCCCTTTGTTTATGCCAAGAATTATGATTATTTTTTAATATTCTCCCTAAACAATTAAGCTGAATAATCAGGACCAGGCACGCTTCCATCAGGCGCCCCCATAGTAAACAGCGAGCCAGGGAATCCAGGCCAGTAGTGGCTGCCTGTGTTAATAAGGATTTACCAGCTGTAAAATTCCAAAATCTTGTGTCATGCGGGGAAACCTTCCAAAACACTGGATTCCACCCTGTCTCGCTGAGTCTCTAACAGCTATGGCAACTCCGTTTCTGCAGCCACACTCTTCTGCATTTTTCTCTGTGTGAGCCTTAGATTTTTTCCTGTTTTGCAGTGTTTTTCTGGAATCCCCGGCCAGGCGATTTCCCTGTAGGATTACAAGAACACCTGGGGCAGGCAGCAAATTCCAGCCAGGGGGAAACCTCTGGGGAGAAAGCTTTGCTGGCTTTCAGCAGCTACAGCAGCAAGGAAAGGCACAAGGTGCCCCATTACCCTGAAACGTTCTAATTTGCACAGCAGAACCAGGCAAACCGGTGCTCCTGATTAATACTCGTTACCCCCACATTCAATATTTAAAGTTGTTTATTTGCTCAAGTAGCAAACATCTCTTTGGAATGAACCTGGGGAAATGCTGGAAGTTTTTTAAAAAGCTTTTTGTCTATTTTATCTTGAATTTGCCTGAGAAAATTGCATCATTACTGTTGCATTATTAAGTTCACAGTTAACTGCTGAAAACAGTTTGCTATTTTCTGCACTCCCCAGGAGTTTTTGGATCACTCGTGAAACTGTCAGACTACAAAAAGGGATTCAGCTCCCTGTCTGGAGCACGGTGAGGAACTGGCCTAGCAGAAAAGGGGAACACTGCTGGAATTTCCTTTCACCTCTCCCACAAAGAGCATGATCCTATCACCAAACCAACACAGCAGCAACCTTCTCCTGACACTAAACGTGCCCTGGTGCCTTCCCACCTCAGTGTCCTGTAGTGCACCGTCCTGCAGCATTCCTGGAATCCCCTGGCATGTTCCGTGCCTTATTTCCAGCACATGGGCTGCAGCATCTTGGGCACTGTGCAGACCAAAGCCTCGAGCCTCAGCCCCACACTGAGCACCAGAGCCTGACCCTGCCCTGGCCGGGGCACGTCCGAGTGCGTCCAGGCACCGCCGCTGGGCTCCGGAGCTGCACAGATCCATTCTGTCACAGGGGCTGTGAACGTCCACACCTGGGCGCCCTGGCAGCTGCCCCCGTCCAAAGGGCACAGGCAGCACCTCCTCTCCTCACCCTGCCTGGCCCAGGCTGGAGATTTACGGTGGAGCCACTCCAAGGATGGACGTTGTGTTTGGGTTGTTCCTCCACCACCCACATTGTCCTAGCGATGATTCACCATGTCCATGTGGCCACCAGAAGAGTTTGGCTGGGGAAATCACAGTCCATTTGCACTTTTCTCCCCGAGAAACACGAACCTTCTCTCTCACTGACAGCAGGGCAGCAGTAACCAGTACACAAATGGGAGTAAACACAATGCAACCAGCATCTGACTTGCAAATTATTACATGACAATTAAAATAAATAAAAGGGGGAATTCCAAATCTCTTCTTTTTTTAACTGAACTGTAAGATCTGGGCCCCAACCAAACATTAACACCCTTGACCTTCACCCTATTCCAAGTCCTTGATAGCTCCAAGACAGCTTTTCAAGCTTTCCCTTCCAGATCAAAATTAAAAGAATACAGTCCAATCTAGTTGCTTCCCCTGACCTACTTTAATTTAGCTGGGCTCAGCTACATGTCTCCAAGTTCAGATCTTCAAACTCTTGTCAGCCAAACTCTGCTTTTGTGTGCTGGGCTTAGGGAATTTGTGAGTTCCCCTGGCTCACAGCAGATACATTTAATGATCTAGCGTGGGCAAGAGATAACAGTAAAAAGAACTCCGAACTCGAAGGACGTGTCTTGATAAAGCTTAGCATTCAGAAAATCGATGCTATTTATGCATGAGCATTTCCAGAGCATTTCCAGAGCGCTGAGCTGCAGCCCCTTCACCCCGTTTCCTGCTGCCGTTTCCTGTCGTGAGCCGGAGCTGGGACTGTCCCAGCCCTGTCCCCAGCCCGCGGCTCGCGTGACACGGGACACTCACTTCCACAGCGACATCCCCCCACAAGTCAGGGGATTGTCCTCCTTTTCCAGGTATTTCTGTGGAAAAAATACACATATCTGCGGTTCTGTGAAAAGGCAAAGCCTGTCCATCGCTGCTCACGGAGCCACGTATTTCTGTGTGTGAGCAGTTCCACGTTGCTCTGCGTTGTTAACGGTGGGTGAGGGATCGTCTACAAGATCCGGATGAAATGGAAAGAGGTTCTGAGTGCTCCCCTGAGGGATGGCAGCTAATTTACAGCTGTGGCCCCAAAGAGCAGCTTCCTCAGTTTAGTGAAGCCCGTGACCAACACCTTCCCAGAACCTGCTTCACCCAGATCCAAGGGACACACGGACTTTGGAGTCTGTGGGACAATGAACAGGAGAAAATCTGGCTGCGCTAAAATACTCGCAGAAAGATTTTTTTTGGGGGGGAAAAAAGAGCCTTGCTGCTCTCACCTTAAACACCAGACACCCAAGCCAAGGAGCTCTGTGGAGGCTGGCGTGCCACAGGCTGTGGGATGGTTACCTGCAGCGCTGCTCTCAGCCCTGCTGTTACCAGCACGGCTCAAACCGGTGGCAAAAGTGGGAAATCCAGCACCACTTGCTAGCACAGACAAGGCCTGTGAGCTGCTAAAATGAAACCCTAAGCAAACCAAGCTTCCCCTGCGAGCTTGCTGCATCTTCCTGCCCTGACAAAGGTGTGATTGTTTCGCAGGGGCAGCGACGCGCTCTGGAAGAGGCACAGCCCGCTGCAGCTGGGCAGAGCTGGGCTGCCATCCGCCCCCAGCGTGGTGGCTGTGGCCCAGCCTGCCCCTGAGCAGCTCATCAGCACCTTCTGCACGGGCTGTGCAGGGCAGGGAGCTGTGGGTGAGCTGCTCCTCCTTCCAGCCAGGCACTGCTCCATCCACACCAGCGGGGCTCACTGCTCTGGGCTCCTGCAGCAATCCCCAGGCAGTGGCAACCACGAGCAGACATCCTAGAGGTGTTTAGAGCTGTCTACAGTGCAGAATGAGGGAGGCTGAAAGCCCCAGGGGCACAAGATGCTGATTTTCAGCTGAGCTGGGACACTCATCAACCTCTGACAAGGCGGGCACAAAGCAATTCTCAGTTTGCTGCACTCAGCCCATGCATGATCCAGCTCAGCTTCTTAACCTTCCTGACCTTAGGACATACCTCTTAAAAAAAGCAATCTTCATTTAAAGGCACCTCAGGGCACCTCTGTCAGAGGTGCTGCTGCGTTATGGAACACAGAGAACCACTCAGTCCCCCAGATAACCCACTGCAAACCACAAATCCCTCTGATTCAGCCCAAGGATTGGACTCTGGACCTCCCATCCTCTGAATTCCCTTTCTGCCAATCATTTATTCGGAGTCCAGCAGACTGAGACTGCCTGCAGAGGCCGAGGGCTGGGGGGGAGGCAGGATATGGAACACCAGCAAGCAAATCCCTGCTCCAGACTGGGCACTGCCGCTGGGATAAGTCCTGTCTCTCCCCTACCAGGAGGTAAAACAAGAGGAAAAAAAACCTGCAGTTTCCCCAGCAGCAAAGAAAAGCTTTAGATTTAGTGTGGAAAATGTTGTTGCTCTTTTTACTTTCTAACATCTCTTCCAGCCAGAGCCTTCTCTGCTCTTATACGGAAATAGGGGCAGGGCATTTGGGATGTTTCCTCGAAATGGCATCAAGAGCTACCTCCTCGGAGCAGATCATCTCCTGTAGCTGCTGCAAAACATTCTTGGGACAGGTGGCACTGCAGGCTGCCAAGATGTTCCCATGGACCTTCCCGAGGCGCTGACACGGTGGAACAGTGGCAGCACAGCGGGAAGGAATTAATCCATGGGCCTGAAAGGAAACAGAGCGTGCCAAAAGAATTCCTCTGACTGCACAGGCTCATCTGAACCTCCACAGCTCCTCAGAGAGCCTTTCATACCTGCAGAAACAGCCTGGCTTGCTGCTGCTGTGGGAGGGAGCTGGGAGCCACAGAATGGGTTTTCCCCCCACGTCACCAGCTGGTGCCCATGCACGTTCATGAATGTACATTCATTTTTGGCTCCATTCTCACTTTTTTCCAGTGGCATTACCCCACAGATCATTCACATGCTGCTCACGTGGGCAAAGCAATCTCTTAAACTCCTTGCAAGTCACCGGATATATCACCTAAGATGCCTCTGCCTCAGTTCGCTGACAGAAAACTTCCAAGCACCAAGTTTTCTTAACAGCACAAAGGAAACACAAAGCTTACAATAAAAAACATGGAAGGAGAAGGGATGGATTCTTGTATCTCATTGCATGTCATAAAAATAATTTGATATAAAAAACACATTATGTTTGTTCTTTCTCCACAGATTTCTAAAGGGAAGAAAACACAATCTTTGCCTGTAGTTCACACCAATAAAAAAATGTTCATTTCAATGATGATTTCTACAGTAGCATTCACTAAACATGAGAGTAAACAAGCACAGAGGAACATGTAGTGCTCATCTCCTTCCTTTGATAGCAAATCCTGTCTCTGCTGGTTCCCAGTGCCTGGATTCTTGTGAAGCAACAACACAAACAGTTGCTCCCAAGTCTGACTTTACTCACGTGGTTTTGCTTACATGAACTTGGGACTGCTCACTTGAGTAGAGTTAATCACGAGCACAAATCTTATGATGAGATTTGGCACTACAGATTTGCCTTATCCCGTTGGGGAAAGTTAGGAAAACCCTTTCTTACCTGACGTTTTTTCTGTGAACACCACCTTGGACTCTGCTGTGAAATTCTGTCCGGTGAGGATCATCTGCTGTCCTCCATAAACCAGGCAGCTGTCAATGTCTTGTCTTTCAACCATTGGAAGCTCATGAGCAGACCTTTGGGCTGTGGACAAATTGCAAACATGAATGAAACCAACTCTGTTTTACCAGGACTTTCCAAATCTTCCCAGAACTATCCACAGATTGATCTTGTCATCGTTACCATCCGCTGACTGCCAAAGCAGCTTCTCCAGGGTGCTAAATTTAGGTCCGAGAGGGAAAAATAAACTTACTCAAGGCATTTTATTTGGAAACATTCAGGAGTTGGCCGAGCGGTTCAGCTGTGCTGGCCCTGCTTCTTGTCCCTGAGAAAGGACAGCCTGGATGAATGAGCTGAAACTTGCCCATGCCTGTTTCCAAGTCAACGGCCAAATTTTCAAGTGCAGGCACACTACAGCCCTAGAGCCCAAAAATTCCACCTGCACAGAGGATTCCACTGAATAACACTGAATTCCTTCAGAGGGGGAAAAAAGTAAAAATGAACCACTTCTCCAAAATCCCAGTGCCTCCCCCAGGACAGGGCCTGGCACAGGGGGTTGCCAACAACAGCTCCATCTCCATCTCCATGTGGCAGCGAGCCCTGGGCTCGCTGGAGGGGCAGCCACGAAGCCCCAGCTGGGATCAGGAGGGGTCACACCAGGACTGCTGCAGCCCAGGGCTTTTCCAAGCACGTTCTGCAGAAGCCTGAACATCTGAGGAGCAGGGCCCAGTGTCACAGACCGAGTCTGTGTCGCAGACTGAGATTATAAAAGGCAAGGGAAGGAAAGGTAGGGTGGGATCCAGATGGACACGGACGTCACCAAGG
Organism: Hirundo rustica; assembly: GCF_015227805.2. Taxonomy (NCBI): domain Eukaryota; kingdom Metazoa; phylum Chordata; class Aves; order Passeriformes; family Hirundinidae; genus Hirundo; species Hirundo rustica. The sequence goes on from NC_053465.1 coordinate 1,205,698, forward strand.
CTTTCTAAGGTCTTTACTGTTCTTGGCCACGGATTTGGAACGTGACTTTAGCAAGTTATTCTCTCTTTCCCCAGCCAGAAAACCGGGACAGCACCATCTCTGTACCTGCTTTCCTCTGCTCCCATTAAAACGGCCTTTGCACGGTCAGAGGAGCTTTGGAGAGCCCTGGGCACCGTCCCAACTGTTTGCTCTCAGGCGGCGGGAGCCGAAGAAAGCGAAGATGTGAGAACTGTTCCTACAGCACAGACAGCTGGAAAATATCAGGAGCTTCCCTGTGAGCAGACCAGGTGGGCAGCAGCTTGGGGCTGGTGAACTGCGAGTTCATGACCTGCACTCAAACTCCTCCAGATTCATCCACCCCAACTGGAAGGGCCTCCAGAGGATCCTGCTCATCTCTTTCCCAGCTGCCTTGGCTGGAGTTTAGCTCTCCCTGACAGAGACCCTGAGCACTTGTGTCTTCACTGAGCACCGCTGGCTGCTGAGGCAGAGATGAGGAAATGTGATCCTGGATGTGCAGTGCTGGCCCTGACTCACACCCAGGCAGGCTGTGACCTGACCTGGCACTGCTCTGCTGCTCTGCAACCCTCGCAAAGACGAAATTCTCTCGTCACCTGGAGAAAATGTTGGAATATTTGGTGAGAAAACTCAAGCGTTAAACCTTTCCTAGCAACTTTTCTAGCTCTGCTGAGCCCTTCAGCCACGAGACAGAGATTTTGCTCTTATTAAAGAACAGAGGTAATTCAATAGTTGTAACTTTCTTATGCCATTTGAGAGGCATTTTTGAAATCTATTTAAAACTACCTCAGGACTCATTCTTTTCAAGTATATAACACCTGGGCTAATAATTGGACTGCCAGTTAAGAATATATATTCAGATTATTTTCAAAGAAGCTGGTAATTTCTTTCACATGGCTTTCCAAAATACTAACACTTTCGATGAGTTCCTAATTGGATTTATCACAAAGACAGACCTGTAACCCCAAAGGCTTAAGAGTAAATAACAATCATCAAAAAAGCACGTCCACAACAGTCGAGAGAAAACATTGAAGTATTTAAGCATTGCCGTGGACACTCTTTATTCCTATTCAGTCACCAAATTTCACTGCCAAAACATCCTAAAGCATCAAAATTCCAGATTAACCTACATCTCTTTCCAGCTTCACTGTGTTAACAGAGAGCTTGGTACCTGCCATCCCACAGATCAGTGGTTTCCAAGGATTTTTTTTGGCATAAGAAAAGACAGATTTTAGCCTGGAAGTGACTCTGCCTCATCTCAATTCCATTTGGAGCTGCTGCACCCAGGATGACTTTGGGCGTCTCCAGAGGTGTGCTTGCCCCAGACGAGGGTGTGCAAAGCCCCCATGCCTTTGATGTGCTCACAATGATCCCACCTGGAGGAGTTCCAGCTGAGCTCCCCAGTGCAGACACCACACTGAAGGGCTTCCCTGCCCTGTTTGACCTGAATCCTTCTCCTCCCTTTGGGTGGTTTGAAATCCTTTTCCAATAATAAAAAGCCCAGGCACTTCTCATTTTCCAAGGTCTCTTTTTTTTTCACCCCAGCGTGTAAGAAGGCTTCACCCCCTTCCCCATTTCCACCAGCACAGAGGTCCAAGGTTCAGTGTGGAGCTGCCTCAATAGGATTATTTTTTTTTCCTCTGCAAGAAATATTAATTGCTAATAAATCCCCTTCCTCTAAGGCTCATGATGGGTGCACTGCACGCAATAATTTCACACTACTCCTTCTCTTCCCCCAGGGGTTGGCACTTCATAAAGTGACCTACAGCTACTGGAGTTTATGAGCTTTGAATAAACAAAACACTGTTGATTTAACCAGTTGGGGTGTTTACTTTCAATAGCAACAGTTACTGACATAAGGCAGCGAAGCAAATGCTATAGAAATGCTCACACTTGGCCTGAAGCAGTGTGTCAACCTATTAACGGGGGACATTATTTTTCTATTTTATTTGACTGTTTGCAAATCAAGATGTCATGGATTCGTGGTGCCAAGAAACACAATGCACTCAGTGACACAAGACAGAAAGGGAGCCACTGTCTGAGAGCCCTGCAGCACCTCCAGAGAGCTCAGCCTGCAGGGAGCAGCCCCTGCTGCCCACAGCCCACCCAGGCTCCCCTGCACCCTCTCCACTCAGGGCTCCAGCCTGCAGCCCCCTGCCTGTGCCAGTGGCCGAAATCTTAAATCTCCGGGCCAGCAGGCTGAACACCTCACAGGGGATGCACAACTGACCACCAGGGACTGTGCCATGGCAGCAAAGGTGCCCACAGCACCCACACCTCTCCTTTGGCAGCAGAGAGGAGATTTGGCTTTTAGGCAAAAAAAAAAAAAAAAGGAAAAAAAAAAAAAAAAAAAAGGGTATTTTGAGAAAACTGATTACCTGGAGAAGTCTGCTGCAGCTCCAAATCTCCCCCACTAGAGTGGCACCCATTGCTGCTGGGAGGTGACAAGGGACACTCTCAGCTGGAGCAACCTGGCCCAGTGCAGGTGTCCGTGCCCATGACAGGGGTGGCACTGCATGAGGATCCTGGGGACAATGAGCTTTAAGGTCCCCTCCAGGCCAAGATATTCTATAATTCCTTCATGAACTCCTGCTGGAGTGAAGCCCCTCCACACTCTCCCCAGCACCTGCAGCACTGACTCCAGATCTCGGGTTTCCTGTGGTCCCCAGTGCTGACAATGAGACAGCAGAGAGATTTTGTCTTTGTGATAAGATCCCCTGATCAGGAGGAGCAGGACTGAGGCTCAGTGAGGACAAAGCCACCGCTACCTCTGACTAACTCACAAGCCAACAAACCAAAAATGTGGCTGTTTAAGAGGGGTGGGGTCACAGCTGGCACCCCAGTGCAGTGACCTTACCAGAAAAAATATTCAGATCCCTCCCTGGACACCTCTGTCCTTACCCAGAGCAGCCCCAGCTTGCTGTAAGCCCTCGAGCTGGGACTCACCACCCCTGACACCTTTCCAAACCTCCAAAGGCTCTTGAGGCAGCCACTGATTCCTGTGGGGTTTGAGAAGAGCAGATAGAGCAGGATATCTAAAAATCTGCTCCTAAAAACCCTCTGAGCCCTGGAAGAAATAGCAGAGGTGTAATTTGTTACAGGATTAATTCTTCCACCTCAGTGCAAACCTCAATGAGCCAAAGGAAATATTTCATCCTTGCTGTCACATTGGGTTTATTTATCACGAGCTGCCTGCGGTAGGACTGATAGGAGCAGAGCTGCTGTGCTCAACACTTATCCCACTCAGTAACGTTTGAGAGAGTCTGACCTCCTCCATCACTCCCTGAAGCATCCTGAGCTCTGCAGCATGGGGAAAGACAAAGGCTGGGCAGCCACGGGAGGACCAAGGGCAGGAGACATCTCCAGCAGCCAGGGAGACACCAGCAACACAGCCCAGAGAGAAGCAAATTTCTGATGGGAGGGATGGGATAATTTACCTCCTGGTAGGAGTATGGAGCAGTGGAGGATTTATGAACCAAGCAAATAAAGCAAATTTCCAGCCCTCGTGGGGAAACCTTGAAAATGCGGTCTAAACACTCTGCAAGGAAGAACGCAGTGTGACTGACAACAGTTTCTAATTTGCTGCCAGCAAGACTTAATCAGCAGTTTGTGCAGAGCCATCCAAGCAAAAAGCACCCGAAATAGAGAGCTTTTCTCCACCTCCTCCTCGGCAGATAATTTATGATGTCCTCGCAAAGGAGGAGTGACAAGCACCGATGGCAGCGGTGTCAGATACGTGTGATACTTTCTATGAACTGCAGCCAGCTCACCAGGGCAGCGTGTGATGAATGACAGGAAAACCGTGGCCTCGGCTCACTTCTCTGTCAGGCATCCCTGTGGGTATGCACAGCATTTCCCTTCAGCCCCGAGCAGGGGATCTGCTCAGCTGGCATTCTGCTCAGCAATCCGGGCGCTTTTACCACCAGCAGCACCGAGGACAAGAAGTAAACAGGAGTTTACCCCTTCGCTCTGACTCAGGCTCTACATACTGAAATATTTTGGTTTGCACCTTCGAAGCGGCAAATGTTGTCAGAATTAGCTTTTACATTCTGTGCTTCAAGAGAGAGAAAATGTTCTTTAGGGAAAGCATCGGTTTTTCTGTCAGCTGCACTTGCAGCCAACAGCGTGACCGTCTTGAAGTTGAAATGAAAGGGGGAAAAAAAATCCATTTCATTCAACTGGAAACCATGATACTCCCATAATAATCATGGTTATGGTTAAACTTGCAAATAGGTATCTCCCAAGTGCAAAGAGACCGTTTGTTTCTGCTTTTCTATCTGAATTAAAGCAGGGCTCCCTCTTGCCTGCTGCTGTGTTCCAAGCAGCACAACTCCCAGCTGAGGAAAAGCACTCGCTGCCTTGCCAAGACAACATTCTTTTACATGACTAGCTCTTTCCTCTGTAGTTATTAATGTGTCACAAATCATAGGCTCAGATTGTCTAATATTATGGGAAAATCTACTAGAAGGAGAGAAAAATAAAGGAAACTTCCAGGGAAATTGATTAAAGGGAAATAAGAAATTTGACCCAATTTAATGGAACAAAATACAGTCAATAATAGAAACTATTTAAATTCCTCTAGATGGGCACACGGTTCTTTAGCAATAAGTTTTGTTTGTTTTGCCTTTTTACCACCTCGGAACATCTATTATAAGAACAAGATTTTAGTCCCCTTCTCTCGTGCCAAGTGCAATTTAAGTTTGCATTTTAAGGGATTCATGAGCACAGCTCAGGGTCAGCAAACACGGATTCAACAAAGCAACAACCGTGACAGGCTTTGGGAAGGTTTAACAGGGTTCATTAGAATAAAAACTGGGGCACGGTGGAGGAGACTCCTGAGCCTCACACGCAGACATCTGCATGAAGCAGTTCTTGGTTGCTGACAGCGTGGAGCACAACAAGGTGCCCTACTACCCTGCATTCCATCCTGCTCCTTCTCTGCTCCAGGATGCTTCAGTCGAGGAGTGGAGACACAGCTGCAGATGTTGGGGCACCCAGCCTGAGCTCCCCGAGGTCGTGACAAATCTCAGCCCAGTGTCAACAATTCCTGTAACACCAGAGCCCACCCACTCCCCGAGGAATGAGCCCCAGCTCCTGGTGAGAGGCAAAGGAATGGAACTGATGTTACAGGAATCGTCCTCATGGCTCAAAAACAACGGTCTGCAGGCGTCCAGCCTCTCCAGGGGTGATTTTCCACGTGGCTGTGTTTGGAGGGACGGGTGAACTCAGTCAGCCCTCACCTGCAATGTCACCAGCAGCTGTCACAGCCCTGCAAGAGCTCACCCCAGAGCAGCTGGGTCGTGCCTAAAGCACCGCCCTGCCCAGCAGGGATGGACAGGGACGGACAGGGACGGACACACAGAGCAGTGAGGGGGCAGGGAGCCAGGCCAAGCAGGACACTGGGCTCTGGATCCCACACAGCTCCCGTGGGGCTGGCTGCCTCTCCACTGAGCCAGCGTGCACCGACACCGGGACAAGGGATTTTTCTCACCTTTCCAGCACACACCTAGGAGTGAGTGGTTTCCTGTACTTGGCTGAGACACGGGCTGTTGCTACAATCAGCAGAGGGATTGCAAACCCCTTTGCCTCCTCACTGGCTTCAGGATGAATCAACAGGCAACAGCAGAAAAAAACCTGCTGAACTGTGCAGGCTTGCCTGGGTCTGAGGTGCATTTTAAGGCACAACTGATCATTTAACAACATCTCACCCCCTCGGTCCTCCCACACAGCTGCCTGGGGAGGAACTCGCTCCGGATGATGCTTTGAACCTGTGAAATCCCCTCCGAAAATCTGTACAGAGCTGAACGTGACAGAGATGAGGTGGAACCAAACAGCCCTCTGAAAAGCAGCTATTTCACAGTCCTTGCCTCAGTGCAGCTAATGATCTGCTGACACCGGAGGGACTTCCTCGGGATCAGCTCCGGCGGAGGAGAGCGCTCCGACACTCTGTTGGTAGCAACAGCGCTCAGGGACAGCCCTGGGAAGGGAAATGGGCCCTGATCCTGGAGCTGCTGCTCGCCAAGGGATCCCAGAGGGATGTCCTTACTGCTACCAGACGGGAGGGATCTGAGGAGAGTCCCTGGGGACAAGGGTTCTCAGGTGGGCAGCTCAAAAAGCACCCAAACCAGGCAGAAAACAAAGAGCAAAAAGTGAATCCCAGCAGCACAGAAGGTGGGACAAGAAGAAAACAATTCCCCAGCTCCGGTGTCCCTTCTTGGGAGGGCACGTGAGCTTAGCTGGGACTGCCTGGGAGCTCTGCAAGGTGTGTGCATGCTGTCTGGGACAAGCTGAGGTTGCCACTCCAGTGAGATTTAGGCTGCATTGCTAACGCTGCCTGAGCCCACTGATGTTTTTAACGATCTTCCCAGAACCCGGCTGAGATCAGGAAGTGCTACTGAAATGCAAAAACAGTGCTAAATATGCAACATACACACAGTAAATGGCAGTGATCATTACTCCAGATCACTTCAAACCCTGCTTCCTCGAGCTCAGAAAAGCACAGTCCCTAACTTATCTCTCCAAACTGCCTGTATATCCACTATCCCAAAAATAAAACTTTCTTATTGTATTTCCTTGGGGATTAAATACGTTTTTTTCTTGTAGGAGCTTGGCTGTCTTCTATGCAGCCAACATTTTAATACTTTAATTATATTAAAAAAACCCCACTAACAATAAGCCACTTATACTGCTATCTCCACTCTTGGCTTTTTTTATGCCCCTAGGACCCATAGATGCAAAGACATCTCAGAATAAATGCCTCAACATCTTAACCAAGGCTCTGGCACAGCAGTCACTGCGCAGGCAAATTAGGTGTGTGCACACGGTTCAGAAAAATGTGATTTATCCTGCAAACCGTGCCTGGATTTCTGCTTGAAACGCAGTGATGGGCACAAATACAAGGTGCCATTGTGGAAGGGCCCTAGAAAAGCCTGGCTTGCTCATGCTTGCTTTTCCTGAGGAGAATTTGAGCAGGTGGGGGATGATCTGTGGGGCTCCCTGCGGGATCCAGCCCAGCCTCCTCCTGCCCTGGGCTGGTGCTGGTTTCCTGCCCACAGGGTGTAGGAGTTACACCTGGAGTTTCCCCACCCCAGGAGCTCCTCACTGAGCACTTCCTTTAGCAGATGGACCTTTGTTTCAGCAGGGACACGTTTGGGGTGGAGGCCACTATTGTTTCAGCCATCTGCTCCCACAGAGGAACGGGACAATTTCCTACGGACAGAGGTGGTGGCTACTCCCACTGCTGTCCCTTCCCCATCGCGGTGCCCAGAGACTTCACTCAGCTGCTAAAACGCTCTGCCGGCTGGTACCTTCCCAGAAACACTGCCAAGAGATCGTTCACGGCCATCACCCTCTCCCAGCTTATTCATTTGTGCCGCTTTCTAAAGAGCTGCCATCAGTAATTCATGAGGTTTGATTTCCCACCCAGAACTGGCCCCTGTCATTCTAAGCAGTTGTATCTAAGTGAAGTCTGCATCTCCATAAATGCAGCTCACACATGAGAGACTCAATGGCTTTCTTCACATGACTTATAGCAAGATAGGTTCTGCTCAAGGGGTGAGTCATTCAGCAAAGGCAGAGGAAAACTGCTCATTATATATTTGTGAAATCCCCAAACCACCAAAAAGGCACCATTTAACAACAAAAAGCATCACAGGATGCACAGGAACCAGTAAAGTGGGCAGAGCCCTTCCAGAAATGACTGTGACACGGGGGGCCTCATCACAGGCCTCCCTTTCTCAGGATCCAGTCAGCTATAACGAGTGGGAGGTGCAGGTTCTGAGCTCACACACTTATGGGATTTGCACTTCAGAAATCAAAACTGCCGGTTTTCTTCTGTCCCTCAGGGGAAAACCAGAACAACCCCTGCTTTCCCTGCTTCAGCCTCCTGAGCTCTGCACCCCTCGGCACCGACAGCTCGAAAAAACAATGACCAGACTGCACCTGAGCCTCAGAACCAGAGCTGTCCCTCCATCCCAGCTGTGCTCCTGCCACAGCTCAAGTCAGAGCACTCTGATCACCCCTGTGGCACACAGGACTGGCCACGGTGCTCGGAGCAGCCCCAGCCTGAATTCAAACTCCGCTGGCTCGTGGAGAAGTTCTGAGGGTGCCTCCGCCCGAAATGAAGCCAGGGACGCAGACAGCTTGCACACTTCACCAACACGAAGAGGAAGGACCCAACGACGCCCAACGTCCATCCTGACCCACGTGCATTACCGTACACGGATATCCCCCAAACCCGAGCTTCCGGAACCCCAGCAGGCAAACACCTGCCGGCCAGGAGCAGCCGGGGGTACTCACAGCACTCGATGGGGTTGGAGGCGGCCTGCAGGGACACGATCCTGCCGCTGGGCTCGGGGATGTGCACGCGGAACACGAGGCGCACGCGCGTGTTCTTGCGGCCGATGTCGGTCTCGCCCTTGCGCAGCTCGATGTCGGCGTTGCGCAGCTTCAGGATCCCGGCGCAGTCGATGCTGCAACACACACGCGGCCCCAGCTCAGCGCCTCTGCTCTGGGCAGCATGAAGAACCCCAAAAACACGACGCACGGGGCTCCCTTTGCGCTGGGGCCTCGGGCACGAACGGGACGGGAGCGCTGCCGGGCGTTCCTCCAGCCTTCGCTGCGGCACCAGCCTCTCAACGGGGTTTTACACAATTGGAGGATGGCAGCAGCTCACGTCTGCCAGCAGCAGCCAAAGATTTCTTTCTAACAGGGCATTTTAGAAGTTTTCCAGCCAATAACATATTGCTGAAGCTTACGGACAATTGTTGTAGCCAATCACTGAAGGCACACGTACACCTGCTTCAAACAATGCTTGCGTGCTATTAACAATAAACAATATTCCATTATTAAGCTTAAAACTTTCTACTATCTTGCTAAACATATTTTTCTGTGGTCCTAAGATCTATCCTAGCCAAACCTAAGACTCAGATTATTGTTTTATGTCTTTGCTTGCTGTACTATTGTAACTTTTCCTACATTCAAACTTTGCAGCTAATTGTGAATTCTTCTGCTCTTTCTGTTTCTGGGGCCTGCTTTCACAGATTTCTAAAAGCCTTGTTACCTTTCATATTTCCCACACTTGGGTTTTGCTTCAGCCTCTGGGTTAAGAGCAGCTCTAAGTGCTCAGGTTAGCATCCAGATACTCCCGTTTCTGCAGCTACAGGGGAAGAAATCCCAGACGTGCAGCGCACCAGGGATGCTGCTGGAGCTCTCCCCACTCTGGTGACAGCGGGAGCTGCTCTCCAAGCATTCAAACCCCAAGCCTTGTTTCCCCCAGTGCTAAGCACAGCAGTGCAGAAGGCAGAAGCCAGCCTGGGGCAGGAGCCAGGGAGTGCTCAGCAGCCCTTGGCACACCTGGGCAGGGCAGGGCAGGGCAGGGCAGGGGAGCTCCCCGGGGAATCACAGCAGCTCAGGCAGCTGCTTACAGAATCCCCACTGCCTGCACCACCCAGGCACATGGAATGCAGCTCCGAAGCAGCAACCAGACTGCTCTCTCCTCCTTTTGCACAGGGTGGGTGCTACTGCCACAGCTGGGCTCTGCAGCCTGGCCCGGCTCACTGTGGCATCCTCCAAAGCCCTGGGACATTGCTCCCCGGCAAGGAAGAGCCTGGCAGAGCACATCTTCATTCTCCCATTCACTGTGTCCCTGCACAAAGGGAGGGAGCAGGGAGCAGGATGGGGCTGAGCAGCAATGAAAGGATTAGGATTGCTTAAATCAGCATTGCCATTTAGTATTTGGTGTAAGTGCAGGTTGGCTTCTCCAGAGTCCAGTGTAACCTTGCAAACCTGCCTGTGTTAGGAAACTGTGACAATTATTTGTCAAGCTCAGCAACAGTTCTGAGAGCAGGCAGTGAGCACTGCTATTAAACAGGCACTGCCATTTTGATATCAGTTCTCAAAACACATCATTTCTCTTCTTTTGATATGAATTAAAATCACATTTGGGGAGGTATAAGCCCCAAGCTGCTTCCTACACCCACACTGCTCCTTGCCCTTGCATATGTGCAAGGGTTTATTATTCCAGGGTTCCTTGTTAGGAATGAGGTATATTTTCTAAAAAAATATGAAGAAAGAATGTGGATTTTGTGATGAAGTAGGGGGGCTTAAAAACATAACTGCTCTGCCAGTTTTGTCAGGATCCTGTGAAGGATGGAGATACAGCTCTTCCCTCTGCAGAGCAATCACTCTCATGCCTGGCACACATTCAAGCCTGAAGTTTTCAGACTGGTGCCCACTTCATCCCTCTGCCTCCATAAAACTGGAGTAATACAGACAAGATGTGTCTGTACTTGCTTTTCCGTTAACCTATTGCAAGAGATTTCACGGCCAGAGCACTTGGCTGAGCTCAGAAGAGATGTTTTGTATTCCATTAAATGTCATAAAATGCATCCCACACCTTTCCTCTGTGTGCTGCCCCTGTTCCTCACTGTGTCCCTGCAGCACAAGGATTTGAGGTTGCAGCTTTCTTTTCCTGAGTGCACTGCAGACCCATTCTGACTGTGAGGATGGTGGATTATTAGCGAGACACTGGATGCCCCACCCCTGGCAGTGCCCAAGGCCAGGTTGGACAGGGCTTGGAGCACCCTGGGACGGTGGAAGGTGTCCCTGTCATGGCAGGGGTGGCACTGGATGAGCTTTAAGGTCCCTTCCAACCCAAACCACTCTGTGATTACAGCACAGTCACTGCAGAAGCTGCAACACAGAGCAGAGGTGCCTGCATGGTCACCTGATGGATGGGAACTCACCCAGCAGCTTTTACCCAGGTGCTTGTAGCTGCTTTTGTAAAAGGGTCTTTGTACAAGGGTCCTTTTTGCCCTCATAAATCATCCCAAAGTGCTGGAAAGGGGATTCCCTCCAGGGCATCATTACTCTTTTTAGTTCTTTCTCCTTTCCAAAGAGAAAGAACTTCAGCGCCAACTTAATCCACCCCAACTTTGCTAATAAAAAGAAATCTACTTACGTTGCTTTCATGTTGTTTTTGGGTTCCAGGGGGATCTCCAAGACTTTGGTGTTGCCAATGATCTTCTCGTAGCTGGTGGTGGTGACGGTTTTGCCCGTGATGCGATGGACCTGGTAGAAGGCGTGGGGCTTCAGGATGCGCTCGTCCGCCGTGCCAATGAAGATCTGCAGCCCCAGGGGTTTGTTCTCCATGTACCCGTGCAGCTGGCAAGACATTAAAAATCTGCTGTCACACACTGGGCCTGCAGTGCCTTCAGGAAACCAAGGAGATCTGCAGATGTGTGGAGATGAATGCAGATATCTGCCATTGAAACGCATCCTCCCCCCAGCTGTTGGTTCACCTTCAACCATTCCTCTTGCCCTACATTGAAACAGCACCTGTGCAGGTAGAGATGGCATTTTGGGTCTGGAACTGACGCACAAGGATGTCTTAGTCGACCTTATAGCCTGGGGTTTCTAGACCTCAAGGACACAGACTCTTCTGTCTGTTTTTTTTTAAAAAAACCCACCATTTGCTGCAAGGAAACCAGAATGCCTCCACAGACCAGGAGACAAGGAAATTTCTCCTTCTTTATTAACGTTCAAAATTACAAATCAAACCATTCTAAATTTCTCACATAACCAAAAATGAGAACCAGACATTTATCTACCGCATAGCCAGGGATCGAGCTGAAAGGGAACTTTATGGTCTGAGACATGCTAAATTTGTTTTCAATTACTCTGTCCACATACAAAACCTTGATGAAGCCATACAAAGCAAAGAGTACTGGAAGATCAGAGAAAAAGAAGATTAAGCTAATGGTATTCATGGCCAAACCAGGGGGGTTTTTTTGGTCTTTTTTTTTTTTTTTTTCTTTTTTTTTTTTTTCTTTTCACCAGTCAGCAGGAGGTATCCTTGCACAGAAGGATTAATTCCCCCCTGGAAGGAGACCACATGCAGCATCAACGCGGCGCTGGCAGCCCTCCTCCAGCATGGCAAATGTAAGGCGACACTCACTCTGCAGAGCTATCACTCCTCATCCAGCACACACTTTGGAGGCACACAAAGACAGGGGCTGTGCCCCAGAGACCCCTGCAGCCAGGGCCAAGCGAGCAGCCTGCGCTGGCACGAAGAGCTCCGTGAATAGCTCCATTGAAGGCACCAAGCCCTAGGCAGGGGTTGTGCAAGAGCAAACTGCAGAGCCCAGCCCCGACACCGCCGGTACCTCGCTGGCACCGGCCTTCTGGAGATGGGGAGGAGGGAACGGGGCAGGAGGCTCTGTGCAAACTTCCAGCTGGCTCTGGGAGCCAGGGGAGGAGCAGGGAGCCGGGCTCGGAGCGCCAGGGCTGGGGCTGGAGACACAGCACGGCCAGGAACGTGACAAAAGCAGCGGCAGCCACGGGCACATTGAGAAATGGACAAAGCCTACGGGAGATGAAAGGCAACAGAGGCCAGAATGACAGATCTGCTGGGAACAGGCACTGCTGGAGGAATCAGCCCCTGCTGATCCACAGCCCAGATCCACTGGGAGCCACAGAGAAGCTCACCCTACGCACAGGACTTCCAAAATCCAGCATTCCCTGGCCTTCAGTGCAAAGCCATTGTATCACCAAACGCCATCCTGTCTTCACAAGGGGCGAGGGGGAAGAGCAGTTTTTAAGTACTGAGCGTGTTTATTGTCATGCCTGACAGAGTAATTCTTTGTGGACCCAGCTACAGCAACGAGAGGATCCCTTGGAACAGGAGGGGTTATTACAGCGACAGAAAAGCAGCTTTTGCTCTCCCCTCTGTCCTGGCAGAACAAAATCCCAGAGTTATGGGTGGGAGACTGAAACGGAGGAGGACAGATAATAAATTACAAAAGAAAATCTGCCCCCAGTGAGCACAGTCAGTAGCAGCTGTAACAGAACTGGCTACATACACAGGGTTTAATACTGGCCACCTTGAAAAGTAATTTTAAGTAGCGTTTGCTCATGTACAGAGTGAGTTCCCAAGACAAAACTGTTCATGGTTGTCCAACGATGTGCATGGCTGTGGGTGTGTGCAGTATAAATGCATACAGACTTAAAGAAGGGAGGAATTGATTCCCTGTTCATATGGCCATGTCTGTATTATCTGCTGGCCCAGGGGCATAAAACACACAGGAAAAGGCCTCCTGATCCTCCACAGAACCAGATCTTAAATCAGTTGTTTGGTCAGTGGAAGAAAATGATGAGGTTTTTGTAATTGATGGTGTTATGGCAATGCTGTGGGATGACATCATTGTAAAATCAGAACAGCATTATAAAATGCAAATACAAAGAGAAAAAATATATATTAAAAAGTGTCCCCATTTAAAACAGTTTATCCTTGAGCTAACTGATTACATTTTCAAGGCTAATATAGGTGATCATTTACCATAAGTGTTTCCATCTGCCTTTCACTTGCTACAAGTGAATAGCTCACAGAAACACTTCAGGAGCTTTAAAATCAGAGTTTTACACTCATCTTCACCAGCAATTTAGCACAGCTTTGGTCATGCCACACAAGCTCTCTCTTTACCTGCACCAGGGAAGAGTGATGCTCCCCCTGCCCAGCAGGGACAGAGTATTTGTGCTGCTTTTTTATAGAGAAAATTCACTGTGAGCTAGAATGAAAGAATACACCAAAGCTACGCCTCAGAGATTCGCCTCTTCTTAAAACTGAACTACTAAAGATTGATTGTCAATGAACACTCACCTCCACTATGCCAGGCAGCTGCTTTAATATTTAACCAAAGCACTGACTTTTTCTTTGGAGAAGCAAAGGAGGAATAAATTTGACCCTTAAACAAACTTTGGGAAGTGAAGATTTAAAATGCTAACTTTGAAATTAGCAACAACCAAGCTGCTCTAAAATCTCTGTGTTTCAGTGTTGTTCTGCTCATCAGAGCTGCTCCCTCCAAGCCCTTCCAGGGGAGCACCAGCCCCACACCAAGGTGTGCCTTCACTCCTTCTCACACTCCTTTCCATGAAGAAAACTAAATCATCTGCATTTCAGTTTCAAGGGAGCGAGGATCAAGAAAGATTTATGAATACAGAACTCTGGGAGGAAATATTTTTGTGTACTATAAGGTGACCTATTCACAATAAAACTCCCCCAAACTGTATACAGATCGAGCTGGAAAAAACCCAACTCCTTTGAGTCACATTTGCCACAAGGGGAAAGAGAAGCCAGACATGATGTGTACCTTTCCATACTCTATTTTGGGACTTTAAGATCCTATTTCTTTCAGTTGAAAGATTTTTCTTAAACTTTGCTTTTGCCTAACTCTTACAATATTAACACAGCCAGACATGGGCTGGTCTGTGACCTGAGGAAATGCAAAGCACTTTGGCAGATAAACAAATAACATCATTCAGAAAACAAGGAGACTTTTCATGTTTGCTTTGCTGCTATGATTGGGCTTCTAAACAGAATGGAAATGTGTGGCACGGTCAAAAGCATCATCTCACCTCTGCAGAAATCCAATTCCTTCTGCACTCCATGCATGGATCAATACCAGCCAAATCTGGGAAAGGGGTGGGGTTGAGTGGCACTCTCAGGAAGGCACCTGTGTAATTCTGCATGCACCAAAGGAGCAGATGTGCCCTGAGCTGCTGAGTTTGCTCGTTACACACCCCACACCACCCCTGTGATGGCCCTGGCACCAGGAGCACACATCAGGCACATGAAACACTTTTCTCCTCCTGCTCTGTTCCAAAACTCAGGTCTCCTCACAAAGTGAGACCCCAGCTCCAAATACACAGCACTTCAAGCCAGAGTTGTTAATTCTCTTCTAAACCATTCCCTCCCCAGTGCTGAGAGGACCCAAACCCAGTGCTGGCCGTGCCCCTGGCTGGGGGATGTGAGACACAGGGTCACCTTTGCTGTGCTGCACAAAGAGCAAATCTCTGCACAGGTGAAGGCTGCAACGCTGTTTAACTGTGCTAAAATCAAGGGATACATTGACAGCAGAGCCAGAAAGCAAGGCAAATTCTTTAAAGATTCTGCAGGTGATCACCTATAGATACAACATATCCGTACAGGGGGAATTCAGTGCAGTTTTGAAATTTACATCTTTCAGTCTGGGATATGCTTTCTCGAATTCAGATATTATTATAATTTATGCAGAATTACATTATTAGCAGGAAAAAGAGAGATTCATAGGAAAATAATAAGATTTTTTTGTTGTTGTTCTTACCCAGAAGCCAGGCCAGAGAGGGGCAGTGATTTCCCAGGTCCTGCAGGGGACGAGCAGCCAAAGCCCAGTGAGAAAGCCGTGGTGGCCGTGCCCTGCTGCAGGGAATGCTGACACCATCCTGCAAGCACCCCAGGCTGGCACTCCAGGCACCACTCAGCAGCTGCAGCACCTCAGGTCCCAGCAGTATTGCAAGCTTTGCCTTTTCACCGCTGGGCTGCAGAGCCAAATTTTCTTGGGGATTTCTGGTTTAGCTGTTGCACATCAAAAGCCTCCGTGCAGTGCTTTTTGCACCACGAAAGCAGCAGGATCTGCAAAATCTGACTGGTTTCAGCTCTTTGAAGAGCCCCAGTAAGACCCTGTGTGAGGCTGACTGCTCCAGAGAGTACAAGGGAATAATTTATTTCCCATTCACCCCAACAGAGCACTGCAAAAGAACGCAAACCAGAAGGAAATCTTTGCCTTAGCTCCTTCTGCTCCTTACCAAGGCTGTCTAAAAAGGCCTCTAAACAAAATCCTTTGCACATCTGATTCTGCTAAATTAGGATTTTTTTAACGATGCTCGAATTTTAAGTGTTCCTTATTTTGGTGACAGGTTAGTCAAAATTCCAAGGGCTGAATCTCACTTGCTCTGCTGGTCCTTACAGTAAATCATTTAGGTCTTTCTCCCTGCGATGGACAAAGCTGCATCTAGAAAGCACCTTCCTGTCTAGACAACGCAAGCCGAGGCCAGGAGGAAAATATAAATGTGGGGAATCCATTCTGTAGGCTTGGGGGTTTGGTCTGCTCAGGGCACCACGGCTTTGGTCGGGGGCTGTGCATCACTCCCGTGTCCCCTGGAAGTCCCTGGCGTGTTCACGCGTGCGTTCAGCCCGGCGGATCCGCACGGACCATCCCGGCCGGCGGCCACAAGCGGCAAAGCAGAGCCCGGCGAGCGGCATTTAAGGAGAAACGAGCACAAAAAGCGGTGAGAAATCGCTTCCTCCCGCTGCTGCCCTTCCTGCTGCTCTGTCGGAGATAAGCGGCGCTGCTCGGCGAGCCGGGGCTGCGCCGCCGCCTTCCTGCGCCGCGGTTCTCCAAAGCCCTGCCGCACCGCCAGCTGCTCCGCGGGCCCCCCACACCCTCCGAGATGATGCTCTGGGCCAACAGCCCCGTTCGTGTCCCCCCAGCCTCGGGTTTGATCGTTAATCCCCATCGTTAATACCCGCTGACTGCAGCGATGTCAAGGATTTTTTTTTGGGGGGGGGGAGGTCTTTGCTCAACAATACTCGCAGCGAGATGGAAAATGTCAGTGCATTGTCTCGGGGAGAGTGGCGTATCAATAACTGTCAGGAATTCAACAAAGACCTCGTCCAGCCGCTGCATCATGTGGCAGCTCCTCTGCCTGCTTCAGTTAGAGCTGACATTGAGCAACAAAGCCGAATCTTCTCAGATGTTTTTGTTCAATTTAATGTACTTGGGACACTGCAAAAGAACGCAAACCAGAAGGAAATATTTGCCTTAGTTCCTTCTGCTCCTTACCAAAGCTGTCTAAGAAGGCCTCTGAACACAATCCTTTGAACATCTGATTCTGCTAAATTATGATTTTTTAATGATACTCAGTTTGAAGTGTTTCTCATTTTGGTGACAGCTTAGTCAAAATTCCAAGGGCTGAATCTCGCTCTGCTGGTCCTTACAGTAAATAACAACCAGACTCCCAGTGTCTTACTGGGATTTCTGCTTTCACATGGGATTAATGCCGGTCTGGGACAGAGACAGCAGCTCTGGGGAGAAAGCAGTCGGGAGGGTTTGCTCCTGACTGACCTCACACCGCAGTGGAAGCAAGTTGTTTCCTCTCTGGGCTTCAGTTTCCCTGCCCCTGTGAAGAGCTGATCCTGTTTTCAGGATGCTTTGACTATCCCAGGTGACAGGTTTAAAGAAAATGCATCTGTCCAGTGCACATGTACAGGGAGGAGGATTTGGAGATCTCATTTTCACAGCTGGCCAAGAAAACCAACTGTGTCATTACAGCACTTCCATGCACGCTCACGACAAAAGAGCTAAACCTCCCCAGCACGAGAGAAAAAAAAAAAAAAAAAAGAAAAAAAAAAAAAAATAGTGAGCCTCAGGGACCTCCCTCCTCCCCAGTTTCTTTCATGCTGAAACCCACAACATGAGGCATGGTTAGAGAGAACAACTCGGGTCTGGTGGAAGCATCAGGGTTCAACAGTTGTTTCAGAATGAAATCAAGACCCCAGATAATTTTCCCTGAGCTGCAGCAGGCAGGAGGAGTCCTGAACACCCTGAGCCCAGGTGAGCAGGACACACCCCACGACACAGGAGACCTGGGTGGGAGCCCTCACCCGGCACGGGGCACTTCCAGCTGCACAGACATCAGTCTTGGGAGAGCAGGGGAGAACTGGAGCTCAGCTGGGCAGGGAAGGCACGAGCAGAGAGCTCAGGTGTGAGTTACAGGACACTGCCCGCCCTGTGTGAACTGCAGACACTCCAGCACGCCCTGAACGGGGAGAGGTCTGTGCTGGAAGTTCCCGCGTCTGGGACACACAGGAGAAATTCCAGCTTTGTTTTACAGCACACTGATCCCCCCACGCAGAGTCCTGCAGTGAGAACCTACAGAGAAGAATAGCTAAACCTTGCGTCTGCCTCATGCAGGAGTATTCCTAACCCACAAAACCTGCACAGCACAGGCATCCCCCTCAAACCAGCTGGCACACGCTGCGTCCCCTCACCTCTGCCTAAGCTCCTCTCCATCAAAAGCAAGGTATTCTGAATTAGGCTCCAAAGTTTCAGTGAGAGCTTTTAATTCACCTCTGCTTCAGAATTCTTGCCATGCCTGCAGCACAGCGTGAGGGCTGCCGACCTACCCTTACATTTGGTGGCATATGAGCTCTGAAGAGAATTTCCCAGCGCAGCTAACATCTCTGGTTTGGCCACTGCACATCAACATGGAACAGCAGTCAGTCAATAAATCCCCGGCAGAGAGCTCAAAGCTCAAGAGGCCCCTACAACGATGGCACTGTGCAAACAAGCCCTGTAGTCGTGCGGTAAATCAGGTGTGAAAGGTGCAGGTGCTTTGTCACACGCTGCTGGGGCCAGGCTCAGCCCCAGAGCAGGGAAGTGATGGCCACGAGAGCGACACAAAGATGTTGTGCAGCACCAGCCGGGTCCAGCACTGCCTGGCCTTACCCTTCCCTGCACAGGGGCCTCGGGAAGGAGGGGAAAAGGACAAACTCAACGGCTGGGATGTGCCCTCGGCAGCAAATCCCCCTGGGCAGGCTGGCTGGGGTTGCAGCAGCAGCGGCTCCAGCCCGGCCCCACGTGTGAGAGTGCGAATCACCCCATCGAGCCGTGATTTGGGTTTGAGTTTCCATCAAAGGCTCTGGTTTCACTGACACACCAATGAATTAGCCGAATGTTGGAAGTCACATACAGTTAAAAGTCAGAGCCCCATGGGAAGCCCGGGCTAAGAAACAATGTCTCCTTTGACTGCGAAACCACAAGAAAACACAGACGGCAAAATTCAAATATAAAAGGAAAGTGGAACATACGTTTGTTATTGTAAAGCAGCTCCTGTGAGCTCCACTAACAACTCCGCCATTCCAGCTTCTTTTTAATAAGAAAAATGAAAAGAGGCAGTGAAAGTCACCACAATTCTAAAAGTTAAAACCCAGGGGAATGTCGGGCAGGCTGTGCTGAACAGGAGCCCCTCTCTGCACAGCTTTCCTGCTCTAGAGAGGTGAAGGCAGGAGGAGCCTGGCACGCAGGGCTGGGTGGGCTGGGGGTCCCTGTGCCTCCCCCTGCCCTCACCTGAGCCCTGCTCTGCATCTGGATGTTGCACCAGGGGAAACTGCTGGGTCACGGGTTGAACCTCTGCCTCTGCACTCCAGGTTTGTGTTTGCAGTGCCGCCTCTACCCCACTCACATCCACGGGATCTCTGCACAGGAGCAGCGCTGCCGTTCCTACTGGACAGGCTCTCCCACAGCCTGGACTGCAGCAGCTGTGGGAATAAATAAGCAGCTCTGGGAAAAAAGATTTGGGAACCAAAGGCGCCTCCCCCTCCTCTGTGGTCTCAGTGACCGGGGCACCTGCAGGATGGAAGGAGCACGGAAACTGCAGCTTTGTCCTCGCCACAAAGGATCTCCTAGCTATTCTCAGCACCTTAACGTCCAGGGGATACTCACATCCCTGAAACCTGAGTTTCTCCACAGTTAACACAAGCTGTGGGCTCCTCCCAAGAGCAACTCAAACACCTGAGCTGGGAGCCTGTGCTTCTCCACGGCCCTGCAATCAGACACGTGAACATTCCAAGGCTTCTCCCGCTGCTCCTGGCACAGCCAATGTCCCATCCCACCTGCTCCAGAGGCTCTTCCCAGAGGCTCTGATCAGCCAGACTCTTCTCCTGCCATGCTTGGAGTGCACAACTGGTGCAGAGCCTTGAGCACAAACTCTCGGGGCTTGACACGTGAGGAAGAGGAAGCAGCATCAGAAAGATAAACCACAAGATAAGGCTTGGAGGATATGAGATCTGCTGGTCTGTAGCTTTAGAGCACCCAGAAGAAGAAATCTGCAGGCAAAATGCACTTGCCAAAAAGAAATAATGCACCCAACACCTTGCTGCGAAAACCAGCCGAGATCTCTTCTGCCAGCAGGTTCAGCTGGGTAATTAGTCACATGGAGGGTTAATTGAAGGCTCTTTTTCAAATCAGATTTGTTTCAAAAGAGATTGTATTTTAGAAAAATACTCTCTTAGCATCTGACAAGAACACAAAAGTTAAACTTCACCGAGAGGAAAGAAGGAGAGGAAAAAAAAAGATCCCCTGAAGCCAAACAACTTCTGACATGAAAACTCTGGATTTGACTAGCTTCCCCCAGCCTGGGATGTCATAAACCACACAGGTGCAACTATCTCATTGCTTGGCATCCATACGAACCTGGTTATGTTCAAGTGAACACAAATTCAACAAATGCTTCCAGCTTTACAATAAACCTTCAGGAAGAAGCTGTCCATATTTTCCCCAGATGCAGGCACAGCTGTGCAAAGGCACATCTGCTAGGGGAACTGAAGTGGACATTTGAATTTATAGTTTTAGATCCTGAAGCTTGATGGCAAATGATGATAACACTAGCAATATTGGTTCCTGTCTTCAACAGAAAATATAAATGCCTCTTTGATTGGTACTGATTGCAGGAAGGAAACAAGTTCTATTTCCCCATGTCACAAGAAACTCCTTCATGGCAGTAAGGACCCTGTTGATAGGAATACCTCGGGAAGGTAAGTGATACTGCAGCTGCAAGCTAACTGAGAAAGGAGCAAGTGCTGATTGGTATCATTCCTGCCTCTAGGTAGCTTCAAACACACCACAGGAGGCTACGAGCTCGTCAGGCCCAAAGCAAAGAGCCCGCATGACTGAGGTATGGCAAATGTGACTGGTGTTTAACATTACCCTGCACCATTGACTCAAATACCCAGCCCGTACATGCAAGTCCAGCTCCATCAAAGCAAACAAATTCATTGATTTAACAATTCATGGCTTGATTTTAAAAGGGGGTGAGCCTGCAGGGGAATATTGAACATGTGTTTGAAGTTAAGCGCAAATCAACCCAGTGAAATTAGCGGTATTGATCGCATGCTTGAAATTACGCATAAATGTTAATGTTTTCCTGGTTCCTGCGTGCCCTGGGTGTGCCAGGAACATCTGGGGGATGCGGCCCAGCTTTGTTTAGTGGAGGCTGTAGCTGTGGCTGACCTGTTCAGGTTCCACACATCATTCCAGCGCTCTCCCACTGACACAGCACAGCCCCGACCCCAGCCTGGCTTTGGCTTTCCTTCAGGAAACGTGGGCTGAAAACAGGGGAAATGAGGGAAATGACTGATGTGCCCCCCCTCGGCTACACTGCAGCTACTCAGCCAGAATTTTATACCACCCTTTGAAAGGTGAAGGAAAAGCTGCTCACACTCCAAACAGAAGAAAGCTTCAGCTCATTCACCTCTCAGGTCAGCAAAGGGACGAATTCGTTCCCTCCACCACTGGCAGCCTGAATTCTGCTCGCTTGTTTCAGCAGTGACTTCCCCGGCACCTTATGACAGCCATCAGGAGATCACACGAGGTTTACACAGCCCAGAAAAGGCAGCAAGTGCGTCGTCCCACCTTTCTGAGCTTTCAGAAGCCAATCCAAACCAACCTCCCCCAAGCGCTGCGCCTCACCGCGCCTCAGCCAAGACCCTTTAAGCACATCCAAAAGCACACAGGGGTGCTCCTCTTTCAGGGACAGCCCCCAGCAAGCATTTCAGAGGTGAACCTGCCCCCCTCTTCCCTTCAGGGAGATCCCCACTGCCTTACCTGGACCACGGGGTGGCCCCCGGTGGGAGCCTTGACGGCGCCGCGGCTGCCCTCGGTCTCGTAGTGCGCGCGGTGGTGGGGCTTGGGCTGCACCTCGATCCGCAGCTCGTACGAGCCAGACTGGCTGGACAGGGGCCACTCCAGGGGTGGGAGAGACTGCACAGGCAAGCTGGGACACACAGAGAGAGATAACACCAGGGAAACTCCTGAGAAGGTGGTTTCTCAAAGCCCTGATCCCTCCTTCCTCCCGGTGCCCCACTGAAGCATTTATAGGTGTCTGCTGTGAGTTCCCGTGAGGTTATGCTGAACTGCTCGAGTTTGACTGCAAGCTCTGCTGAGGAGATGACAATTTCTGTGACAATTTCTGTGACAATTTCCACCTCCTTGCAGAAGAGAATAAGATGTTTCTGTTTTCAGAGATCCCCCTCTTTTATCTAGCTCCTGCTGGGTGTCTCCAACTTGGATCACAAAATAAGTATTGTGAAATATCAACTCCATTTGCCATTACCTACCAGTTGTGTAAATTAACAGTTATGATTTCCATAAATATTAAAATGCACACCAATAAAATGCTAACTATTCTTACCTGGTACTAGTTTTCCTGCTACGCAAATACATAAGGGTTTATGACATGAAATGAATACGCTGCAGTGGATTTTAAACCACTCTCACTCTGTGAGTACAGGCTGCTGCCAGGACCGGTCTGACAAGCCAAGGGAAGTCACAGCCTGTGCTCTTTCACTCACAGCTCGTGTTTAGCAGGTCAGGAACACCCTGGGATAACGTCGGCGTGGGGACAAGCTCGGTGCCAGCGGGATGGCACTGACAGGGTGCCAGCAGGGCCCGGGAGCCGAGTCACACCCTCGGTCCTGGCAGATGCCACACAGCCAGACAACAGAGGGCTGAGATTTGGGCTAAGGCACAACTGACAAATTAACAACCAACGCTAAGTCACTGGAGTGGACGGAATGCTCGGTCTGACCTGCAGCAGTGAGCTCTGCTCTGAATCAGAGTTGTTTAAAGCATTTTCATCCGTGACGGAAATTTGTGAGTGACTTTACAAAAGCAATCCCACCATTTTAAGAGCAGCAGGATGGCACCAGTGTGTTCGGCCTTTGTCAAAGACTGTCTGCAGTCTGCTATTCAGACAAATAATTTGGAAATTTGAATTTGTAGTGTGCTGTGCTATCAATGAACCTCTTTGGTGACGTTTCTTCAAAACACTGAGTTTTTAATCTCAGAATCCTAATGGACCAGGCTCCCATTAACCAGTGCTCAGTCCCTGATCACTCAGCTCTGGTCTGCAGCAGGACCTGCCCAAGAAAACACTCCCTAAGGATCATCAGCCATGGCAGAGGACACCAAACCATGGAAAACCAGGGACAACACACCCCGAAGGATTACGTACCTGCAGATCGGTATTGCGGGCACCAGCTGCTTTGTCCAGGATGGAGGAACCAACAGAATGGATTCTGGGGCTGAGTTTCTCCTGTCCTCCTGCTCACAAGGCCCGTGGAAGTCAACGGTCTGAAAGACGTGACACGGAATGCTGTTTTTGTGGGAAGACATGGACGAAGGATCGGGGCTGGTTTTCCAGATTTTCGTGGGGACACCGCAGGAAGGATCCGTAGGAAGGCTGCTCATAGCATCCATGGGAAGGGGAGCGCTGGCCAACTGCGTGTAAGTAACTGCAGAGGTGTCTTCTCTCGGGGGGATGCAAGGAGAGGGCTGTGGAGAGGGGGTCCGTGAGTGCCGAGGAGAGGTGGAAGGCAGCTGAGTGCTGTAGAGCTCAGTGCAAGAGTACCTCCGTTTTGCACCTGGTGATGAAGACCTTGAGTTGGGACAGGGTGATGGTGAATGGCGTCCCAAGCAGGCTTCCTCCGTGGTGCTTGTTCGTGGTGACATTATTGGAGAGGTTCTAGGAGAATAATGAGTATGGATGTTTTGAAACTGTGGACAAAGGTCATCACTAGGACCATTATTTGGTGAAACACATGGTGATGTGCAAGGAGATACATTTGTCTCTGAAATGAAACTTGCAGAGGAGCCGCTACTAGCTGGGCTCAGACACAGTGGTTCTCTGTAGCCCTCAAAGCCAGGGACAGGCAGGGTAACCCTCGGGCTAGTGGTGGCTGAGTTTGACTGATGTTCTACCAAAAGAACATCTGTGTCTCTGCCGCGGAAGGGCCCCCCCGAGTGAATCAGTTCATGATATGGAGTTATTTCAATCCTAGGGCTCGGAGCAGAGGCCCCTGCAGCGCTGGCAGGGTGTGTAGGTGTTGGCCCTATGCTATCTGGCTGTCCATATCTGCCCATGGGATCTGCAGAAAGGCTAGAAAAAGGCAGGGGGCATGGCTTGAGGCCACAGTCCAAGACATCATGAGCGTATGTAACTCCAGAGGGTGGGCTGTTGGTTTTATGTGGAGTCGGTTCTTCTGGAAAAAGAAGGGTCTCTTTAAGACTGTAAATATTGTTACAGAAGCTGAGCAATCATGGATTAATAAAATGCATACTTATAAACTGGTTGTGATCTGGTTATTAGCTTATTATTTAATTCTTTTTAACTACAGTTAGTGCCTGTGAGAAGTACTGGATTAAGAGCCAGGGAAGCTCAAGTGCTCAGGGCAGGTGCAGCACGGACAGGAGCACTGCAAACGCCTCCAGCCGGGCTCCTGCCGCCTGAGCCTCACCTGAGGGATCACCTGGACAGGTGAGCAGTGTGTCAGCCCCTCTGCCCACGGCAGGGCTGCCCTCCCCCAAGGACACCCCTTAGCGACACCTCGGGTGCTCTGGCTTTGGTCACATTTTGCCAGCTGGGAGCTGGACTGAAACCAGCACATCACAAAATCGCTTCCAACCAGGTCTGCATAAAACCAAATGTTCGGGAACAGCTTTTGGAGAAGGGAGAAACACCTTCCCTACACAGCCAAACCCAGCCAGGAAAGGCTCATCGGTCCAAAGCTGAGCTCAAACTCTTAAACTGAAAAGTCTATTCTGTGTGATGATTTGTTTGGCTCTGTATCACGACACCAAGTTTGGTGACAGGTTTCGTGTGAGTCAGAAAACACATTCACAAATATTTGTTAGAAAACAGAGGGAGAGAGAAAGAATCCAGCCCTGTGGTTAAGGGCACTCACATTCCAATTTCAGCCCCAGGAACATCTTCAGACAGGGACTGTAAAATACACAGTAACAAGTTCAGTAGAACCCTCTCTCTGCTGGTACCAAAAATCCTCCATTTTCAGAGATTCCCATTTTGGAAACTATCCCCGGGTTGCAGAACTCCCACCAGCACTGCTGAGCCCAGTTCCAGTCACACCCAGGGGTGTGCAGTGGCATCCCAGAGAGCAGAGTCACGGCAGGTATTCCCATGGACATCAGCTCCTGGAGCTGCCCCAGCCTGGAGCTGAAGAATATTTGTCATCACACAAAAACCATGCAAAACATTACCAGGATTTGTATATTTTTTAAGGATTTCAGCGTATCCAGCAGGAAATACCCGAAACAGCTCCACAATTTGGGATTAATTCACACTCTCTGCTCACTCTGGGCACAGATCAGTGCGTGTCACAGGCAGGGGGTTCCATTTGAATATTTAAATTGCTGTTCCAGTATTTTCTCTAACTCCTACATGACATGAGACAGCAATTCCCATGAGAAAATATCACACAGAAAGGCAGGCAGGAGCTGACTGTGCTTTCTGCAAAAGTAGAAGTTGTTCCTAGCGAAACTTTTACATGCAGAGAGATTTTGACTTATTTTCAGGGGGTTTCTGTTCATTTTTAGGAAGTGCTGAGCCTTCGTGTTTAGCGGGAAACCCCAAGAGCCGAGCAAACAAACCAACACACAGAACGTCTGGGACAGGAGGGGAGCTGCACAGCACAGTCCAGCTCGCACATTTCTTAAGGTTCCCTCTGGCTTTTAATCCCAGCACACAGCTGTTTTGGGGATAGGAAAACAGCAACGAGTCACGGAATTCTGAGCCAAACGTATTTTTAGCGCCGTTGATTTCAGAGCTTTGGCGCTCAGGAGCAGTGTGTCATCCCCGTCACTCAGGTCTGACACATCCAGCCTCGAGATTGCTGCTGAGATTCCCTTTGAACAGAGCTCGTCACGTCTCCGGAATGAGCAGAGTAACACACCCCCAACAGCCTGCAGCCACCGCTCCCACCGCCCTGGGGAGAGCCACGCCGAGCCCGGCTGGTGCCAGGGGCAAAACCAGCACCAAGCAGAGCCAGGATGGATGCCAGGCTGGAGGCAGGGTTTGTGCAGTGAGCAGCAGGAGCAGGAAACCTCTCCGGGCTTCGCCTCAAGGAAGGGGTGAGCCTTCCAGCTGCCCATGCAGCACATCCGCAGCTTTCTGCGCCACCGCACACGTGAAACCGAATTATCTGTGCCAGGCGCAGAACCAAAACTCAAGACACCGAGCAGCAAAGCCAGTGGCCGCAGGTTCATGTCGAGGGGTACGGGAAAAGCAAACGTATTTGTACGCGCACGTGGAATTTGAAAAGTCTGCTGAAAAACAAACACACCCCTCACCCGCAGTGACAGCCCGTCAAAAATCTGGCTTCACACAGCCTACACTTTCTTTGCTTAGCGCTGAAATACCGCATCTCAGAGAGCACTTCACCCCGGCATCGCCGCCCCGCAGGATCCCCGTTCCCCGTGTCAATAACAACGCTCACGGCAAGCCGCAGCCCGCCCCTGCCCCCGGGACACAGCCCCCGGCCGAGCAAACCCCCAGGGCTCCTGTGCAGCGCCGCTATTTCCTTTCCCCGGCACGGCACGGAGGGCACGGCCGCGCACAAACCCTGCGCTGCCCCGGGACAGCGGCCGTGCCCGGGCAGAGCCGGGCGGGGGACAGGCTGCAGCCCTGACTCACGGGCACGGCTCGGTCAGAATCCCCGGCCAGGGGCTTTGGGGAGCTCTCCCGGCCCCGCAGAGCTGCACAATGAAATCACTGTCCCGGCCGCCGCTGCCCACGCCGGTGACGCCGCGGTCTGTCCCCGTGGCAACGCCGGTGATGCCGCACGGCGAGCCCTGACCTCAGCGGCGAGGGATGCGGGGCACGGGGCGAAGCAGCGAGGGCTGCTCCCAGAAATCGACGGCTCCTCCGCGGAAATCAGCGGGAATTCCGCTTTTTGCTTCAGCGGGAGGGGACTGGCTGAGGCAGGCTGGGGTCGGGAATCTGCTCGAGGAACAGCCCCGGGAGAGGAGCATCAGCACCAGCAGCAGTTTGTTCTGCAAACGGAGTCAAGCCCTGCCTTTGTGAGGCGCAGAGGATGCTCGCCAGCGGCTCAGCTGCTCTCTCTCTGCCCTTGCAGAGAGCAGTGGAGCAGAGCCCAGGACACAGGAATGGCTGCAGGCAGATGGCCCCAGCAACACTCAAGGTTCTCCCTGAGCTGCCAAGGCGAGTTTGGGTAGGGCTGCAGGAGCTCGGGGCAGCAAACCCCACACTGCTGCAGGAACAGCCCTGCCACCCTCCAGCCGGGCTCCCCACGGAGGGAGAGCCCGCTGCAGCCCTTACAAGAGAGCAGGTACGTGATGGATCCGCCCGGCAAAGGTGTTTTCCAAGGACTGAAGCGACTTGGAAACCTCGGTGCAGACACAGCTTTGCTCCCAAGGCTGCTCCACCTTCAAGAGTTCATCCCTCTCTGCACATTGCACCCCAGAACAGACAGGAGTACTCCAGCAAGGGACTGCCCTCTCCACTGCCCTTCTGATGGAATCTCCCAGACAGCTCCTCAGCACGGGCAGCTCCAGCTTCCCCCCTCCCTGCACTCAGGCATTTCCCAGCCCGAGGTTTCGCTGCTGATTCACCCTCTGATTCAGTACTCAAGATCCTCCTGCTTTGACAGGGGGTTAAAAGACAGCAGGTTTCGCACCCAGGCAGCACTGGCATCTCCTCAGGCTCTCAGTCAGCTTTACTGTCAGCAAAGAGCCTTCCCTGTGTCACTCAACTCCTCTTCCTAGATCAGTCTGACCCCCAAGCCCCCTGGGATCCCACCCAAGCTGCCAGCTCTCACTGCCCCTCTTCTCCACGGGTTTTACCCTCACGACTGTCTCTCTTACCACAGCAGGGAATGAGGCAGGGGTCTGGATGCTCCTGTACTGCAAACAACCACCAAACCAGCTCCCCTGGCCAGGCCTGGAGGGGTGCAGGCAGCTCCAGCACCCCCTGGAAGCCAGGCAGCCTCCCCAGGCAGAAACCCTCCAGCGTGCCCTGGAGAACCCAGGGAGAGATGAATCACAGGTGAAAGAGACCAAGGGATTTCAGTTTCAAAGGGCTCGACCCTTGGTTTAGCAAACTCCTTCTCACACATCTCTGAAGGGCAGAAAGGGAAAGGAGAAGCTGCCGAGGTTCCCCAGGGCCGGGGCTCACACAGCAGCCTGAGCACACAGGGCTTGGCGAGGGCCACCCTGCGCTGTTTTAAAACAAGGCAGCTACTTCAAAGCCAGCCACCCAGCCAAATGTGACCGTGCCAATTAGCATGAAATGAGGGAATAAAGGCTCACCCGAGCGGCTGCATTCCATGCTGGGTTTATCCAAACCATCCTCTAGGAAAAGCTAAAGATAGCCCTGTGCAGGCCAGCGAGGGCAGGGGCACGAGTTGGGCTTTGACCTCACATCCGCTGGCTGCAGCTCCCGGGATTTAACTGGAGTCCCTTATTTGCATAAGTAAAAGAGTCGATTTTCTCTTTTAATTAACTTGCTTATTGTCATTTGAAGGGGCCAGTCCAGAGCTTCTTTGCATTTTTCAAAAGCTGAGTTGTCTGTTATTTACACTAACTGCTTGGAAGCTCCAAGTGAGAGCCGGTTTCCTGAGTGAAATCTGGAATTCTCTGGTAGATGTGCATATTTGTTTCTTTATGGCAGGGCTGAACACTGCCTCCTGTGTTCCTGAGCCAGCCCCAGGACCCAACTGCATGCACTTTCAGGGTTTTTTTTTTTTTCCTTTTAATAGCTTTGCATCTGGGAGAAGAAAAAAAGGAACGAGGCAACTTATTCAGGGCTCGACACCTACAAGACGTGGCAATGTCCCTGGGAGCCTGTCTACGTACCAACAAGCATTTGGGGAAATATTAATATTTATGGATACTCCCTGCCTCCCCTCTCTACACTCCACACACACAGACCTTGTAGATTCCTATCACCAGATGCAGTTCAAGAATCTAATGAGCTACAGCAAGGGCCTGAGCCTAGAGAAAATTCTCTTTCCCATCTGCATTCTTACTTGTCTCAGGGCAGGATTTCATCCGGAATCTTATTTAAACACAGGCTTTGTTCAGATTTGCAAGACACCCCTCAGAGGATGAGCTCCCAGAAGGGTTTACCTCAAACACCAAAAGCGAGGTGGCAGCTTTACCCCTCAGCAGAACATCACACCGTGAGTGCCCCACAAACCTGCAGGGAGCTGCTGGAGCAGAGCACGGGGTGGATTTCAGTATTTTGACTCTCACAGCAGCCAGCGGCAGGTGTGAGGGAAGAACACACAGAGCAGTCATCAGAAGTCACCCCTCTGGAGCTCTGTTTGTAGGAGTTCATTTGGAAATGCTCATTAGCTCACCTGTCATGTTTGAAATGAGCTAGAATTTGGGATACCACTACCAACACTTCTACAGGAACTCTGCAGGGAATGCATCTGACACTTCTTTGTTTAAAGGACACAGAAAACACCTTCAGTGGCCAGATGAAATCACAGCTTCCACCTGAAAGCAGTGTATGCCTTGCACACACTCCCCAAATCCTGTTCACCCTAGCGTTCAGGAGATGTTTTTTTATTTGCAAATCCCGAGAAGATTGCTAATTAAAGTCCAGCAAGTAAAGGTAAAAAGCACTCTCCACACCATCGCTGCTTTTGGAAATGGCTGGCTTCAAGAGGAACATCCAATATTTATAAGATTGACTGCAGGATTTTTGTTGACCTTTCTTTTCCCTGCTGCTTCTATAGCAGTCCGTGTTTTGGCCCGCACAAGCACTACTGAATGTCAGTCACTTTCAGGAAGGATATTTCTGGCATCCCCATGACTACAAGTTGTGATATAGGTCCTACTTTTAAAACACAACCTTGGATGGATACTGCCGAATTCCAGCCTTTTAAAAAACCGTTTATCGGGAATAAACGTTCACCCCAACCCATTCCTGGAGCTCAAAGTTTACATTTTCCCATATTTTTTTAATTTAAAAAATCCCTTTCAGCATGCTTATAGAGTTGTTATTTTAGGAGTTGTCATGAGCGGTGGGTGGAGCAGACCAGGCTGGGAGGGCTCCAGATGCAGGAACCAGACTGAAGCGCCGGGACCCGCTCCTTTGGTTTTGGTTCCACTTTGAATCCTCCTCTGCACAGGACATGTTTGCCCAAGTGCAGTTCAGATGAGGCCAGAACTGCACATGAACAATGAGCATCAGTTACCAGCAGCATGTGGATAAAGCCCTTGCTCAGAATTTGACCATTTTCTGCTCTCATGTAAACACGCTTTAATCTTTTGTACATTAAAGGTTGCGGATGTATCCTGGATTGCTTACAGACTGGAGCTGGTGCCTTTTCAAAGCCAGGGAGAATGTTCTCCAGATTACAATGCTCATATAGATGGCTGGGATCTTCTTTTTCTTTTTTTTTTTTTTTTTTTAATAATGCTAATGACTTCCATCTTTGGAACAAAATTACTACTAATTATGGTTTCCAGTCATTCAAAAGTGAAGAAAGCAGGCTCAAGGAGGAAGTTACTTCTACAACAAGCACACACTGCCCTGCATTTATGTGGTTTGAAGATTAAACTTTCTACCCCCCACCTACGTACAATTATATTCTGTAGAACTTCCCACTGACGGCTTCACAGCAGTGCAGTCTACTGTAAAGATGTGAACACACCAGCATCTGAAGCTTTCACTGACATCCAGTGTATTTTCATTAAAACCATTAACCCCTCCCCATTTATTGTAGCATATTTTGATCTACATGGAACCTTGAAAGAAAATTCAGCTTTGTCCATCTGATGGCATGAACCATCCTCAGTCAGCTTCGATGCTGGTGCACATCCGGACACTTAAACAAGGACAGGGAGAATAAAGCTCAGCGACAGCTCTCCGTTTCACTAATGACACCACAGTCCAGGCCTCAGAGGTCTCCTCCTCCAGAGGAACACAACCTCTCTGAGATGCCCCAGGGAAACACCACCTCTCCACCGCGCAGAGCCAAACCCAACGTATCCTAGAGACAATATCCCAACAAATCATTCCTCTGGGTCCTCTCGTTCGGCTTTGTCTGGTTTACACAAATCTATATTTTATGGGAAGTATCCCTGTTCAGTATCACCAATAGGCAGAATCACCATTCACAAAGACAGGGAACACTTGTCACTGCACTTTTAGGGATCACAGCACAAGCTCAGAAAAGCAGAACAGTCTGCACATCTTTCCTTTCTCCCCCAATTTTAACTTAAACTCCTGGTGCTTGTCCCCAGGCTGGAGCCCGCTGTGCCCAGCCCGCTGCCATCCCTGCGGGAGGGTCGGGCTCACGGCCGGCAGCAGCTCCGAGGGCGGCACGCCCCAGTGCTCCGGCTGCCTTGGAGCTTCCAGAGCTGCCTGTGCCACGGTCCTGAAGGGCGGCGAGTGCCGAGCTCCTCCAGAGCTGCCTGTGCCACGGTCCTGAAGGGCAGCGAGTGCTCAGCTCCTCCAGAGCCGGCTGTGCCCCGCAGCTGAGGGCAGAGAGCGCCGAGCTGTGCCCAGCTCCAGAGCCGCCTGTGCCCCGCAGCTGAGGGCAGAGAGTGCCGAGCTGTGCCCAGCTGCTCCAGAGCCGGCTGTGCCCCGCAGCTGAGGGGCTGAGCTGTGCCCATCTCCTCCGCTCCCTCTGCGGCCGCTCTCAGCCGGTGCCCAGCCCTGGGGACAGCAGCGGTGTCCCCCCGCCGCTCCCGGGCGCTCCGTCCCGACACCGAGCCGGGCGGCAGCGGCCCTGGGCGAGCACCTGCCGGCCAAGCAGCCCCAAAGGCCGGGTCCCGGCCCCGCCTGCCGGGCCAGCCCCGGGCAGTGCCCGCCGTGCCCCGAGGAGCTGCCGGGGCCCCCGGGCGGCCCCGACGCTGCTCCTCGGCGGCTCCTCACCAACCTTCCATCGCCTTCAGGTAGTCGTAGTCGAAGAGGATGGAGAAGTCGAACTCCTCCTGCGGGCTGTCCGGCCGGGCCGTGCCGGGGCCGTGCCCGGGGCCGTGCCCGGGTCCCCCCTCCTGCGGGCCGGGGTCGGGGCCGGGGCCGGGCCCGGGGCCCGCGGCGCTCATGGCGGCCCGGGAGCGGCGGTGCCCCGACGGCGAGAGCCGAGCGCTCAGAGCGCGGCGAAAACGGAGGGGAAAAAGCCACAAAACACCGAGAAGTGCCCCGGCTTGGGAGGGTGCGGCGAGCCCCGGGCGGCACGGCACGGCACGGCTCGGCACCAGGGCCGGGCGGCAGCGGGGCAGCTTCCTGCTGCTCGCAGCCACCTGCGCCGGGGCCGCCCCCGGGGAGGAGCCGGGCCCGGCCCGGCAGCACCGCACGGGCCCCGCGCCGGGCCGGGAGCAGCGGGCGCTAACGGGGCTGCCCCGGCACGGCAGCCTTCGGAAACGATGCTCTTTGGCCGAGCGTCTCCGCGCTGTTGCCCCGCGTTAGGCGTGACCCGCCGTCCTGCACGCAGCCCCTCTCTGCCCTTTGGCGGGGTCCCCGCCGCTCCCCGCGGCGCCCTGCTGCCCTTGCCTTCCCCGGGCTTCGCACATCCCGGGCCATGTGCTCCCGCTCCCATCGCCGGCTGCGGCAGCGGGCGGGTGTCTGTGAGCGCAGCACAGCCTCTCGAATCTAGAGCACCTTCAGAGGCGTCGGCCCCGCCGTGCGCAAGGGCTCTGTTCTCCTCCTGCCTCGCTCACAGACAGCGTTTCAGGGGATGCGCGCTCGCCGCGTTCCCTGCTGACCACAGCCGGGTGCTGCCAGCTTCCCCGGGTCCCCCCAGCCGCCTCCAGCACATTGACTCCTTTCATGCCACCTTCCCCCGGCCCTGCGCTGGGTGCTGGGCGCTGCCCCCCGACAGCCTCCTGCCCCTGGGATGGCTGCTGCAACCAGCAGTGACTTCACTCGTGGCGAGCTGGGGACCCTGGGTTTGTGTGTTCAGAGCATCTGTGGTCAGAGGGCTGTTCCCTCGCTTACCTGCTTGTATGGTGCCCTTTGTGAGAGTGCGGATGGCTGTCATCAGGTCTGTGAGCTTGAAAAATGACCCTAGTCTCTAGACAGGGCAGGGAGGCAAAGGCAGAGGGACCAAGATCATTAAAAAAGTATTTTGGTGTTTACTTCAGCTTGTTTTTATTTGCTAAGCCTGTCAGCACGGCGGCATTAACTGCAAGGCAAATCCGGCCCTACGTTACTTGTCTAAGGTCACAGAGAGTCTGTTTTAAAGCACACATGAACCAGAATCTCTGCAGCTGGGCTTGTATCCTACTGCCTTTCTCATTAATGTGTCCAGCTGGCAATGACAAATTGCCTTCTCATCACAACCTTTTGCTCCGTCCCTTGCTCCACCGGAGGACAGGAGCTCAGGCTTTCCCCACAGTTTGCAGTCAGGTTCTCCACCGAGTTTCTGGAGGAGGCCAGTCCTGGCTGGTCCCCCTGCAGCTCCTGGGTGAGCAGGAACACCGCACGGGGCTGGGGCTGAAAGGGCACTCGGGGAGCAGCCAAACCTGCCGTGAGGCTGCGTCAGGCCAGGTGGGCAGCAGCCGCGCTGGAACCAGCCCTTGTGGCATTCATTTGGTACTGGGAGGTGCCAGGGGATGGGGAAAAGTGACTGCCAGAAAGGGCAGGTGAGCCTGCAGAGAGAATGTTCACTGAGGTATTTACAGACACTGCCAGCCCCCTGGGGAACCTGTGCTGCTCTCCCCGAGGGCCTGATTTGTTCTGAATTGTTTAAACATCAGTTCAATTGGATTGTTTATATCTGTTGTCCAGTGATCCTTATTGTTTGCTGAGCACTGGCCTTTTATCATTGGCTCTTCTATTTAAAATTCATTAGAAAAACAAAATATACTTGCTGGTCTTGGCTTAGCACTAAAGAGAGCTGTCATCCTCACAGCTAACACTGCACGGAGCACGATAGGAGAGCATCAATTGTATTAGCCACAGCAAGAAATGACACAAAGAAAAACACTGAGTTTCAAAATGAGATATGGGTGATTGGCAGGAGGGCATGGGGAGACGACCCCGACTTCTGCTAAAGCTCTGTCCCATCCTTCCCTTCCCAGCTTGCCTGCAATCCATTAGGCATGTGAAGCTTCAAACTTATCCTCAGCTACTCCTAGGATTAGTAATACTCCACAAATGGAAAATGTACCCTTTGCTTTCCAAGAGGACCGTGTCATGCGAAAGAGTTTCGCCGCTAACACACGTAATCATCAGTTCTGACTCTGGTTGGGAACGAGGGTGACAAGACAGCAATGAGAAAAGTGTTAGAGAAACGCAGGAATTAGCTCAGCTTATAGGATTCGAGGGTTTTTTGCCCAGCAGACAGCTTGACAGATGTCAGGGAGCAAGAGGCACCAGGCTTTAATGGAGTGTGTCCCCGCTGCTGCCCCAGCAGCTCTCAGGGCACACGAGGACACCGGGCCCACATGATCGTATCACAACCTGCAGGAGCAAGGCACCTGTGCTGAGCGCACAGAGAGGTGAGTTCCAACGCCCTGGGGGCTGGGTTTGGACCTGCCTGTGTGTTATTTCGAGCAGAAATGTCACAAATGCACAAAATACGGGTCTGGCCTGAATATTAGAGGGGCATGAAGCCATTGGTAGGTGCAGGCAGCTGCAGAATTCAGCTCAAGTGACAGCTGTAGGTTTTGGAGCCTTCCAAAGGCTGAGTGGAGTTTAGACCCAAACAGGCTCTTGAGCCCACAATGAAAATAAAACACTATAAATTGTTTAAGCTTTAGCTGTTAGTAACTACATAACTGATAAATACTGCCCACGGTCTGTCATTAATAATTAGTGGTGAAGGAAAGGCAGGGAAGCTCCTAGACTTAAACAGAGTGTGGGCTCTTCAGCCCAGTGTATACACTCAGAAACATCATCCAAATCAAAGAAAAAAACCCAAACAATGTGACAAACACTTCCAAAGCTTGATTTGCATTAGGGCTGGAGTGAAAGGCTGCAGTACAGTGTCCAAAGACCATAAATACTGCTTGGGTTTCCTAAATCTCAATCCCTTTCAGACTCTTCCTTTCCCCAAGGATCCTCCATGCTTATCTCCTGTGTCCAGGATCCTGGAGACTGGTCCCGGTTCTGCTTGTGCTCTCAGCACCCACCCTGAGATCTGGGAGCCAGCATTAACTCCTGGGTCTTTTCTTTAAAGCTCTTTTCATGAGCCAAAAAGGTGTTTCAAGGACTGAAGCAAAGCCTGTCCTTGGCAGCATTAACAAGAATTGCAGCCACGTATGCTTGCAGCAGGCTGCACACAGAGCAGAACTGGAAATCCACTGTGCTGCCATTTCAGGGAACTGCAGGATGGAAGGAGTCCTTTTCCACATAGTTGGATCCGTGCTGGCCTTTGGCAGGGCTGTACTTTAATAAAACTTTAAAAGAATGTGGATACTGGACTACCTAAGTACTGGGGGACAGGGAATCCAAAAACAAAGCTAAAAAGAGCAATTCTGGTGTAATACAAACTGTGAGTTAGAGAGTGCTTAATGTGTTTCTCCGTGTAACTTCTCATTTACTATTTTCAGTTTCTACTTGTACTGCCCCGCTGTATTCCCTGCACCAATAACTTCACTACTGCAAGGGATCAGGGGATGCTCCTAGACGAAGAAATTTTATTTGATCTCAGAAATATCTACGCTAATTATTATTTGTCCCACATGATACATAATTTACTCTGCATCTCTAGCACTGCAGCATCTTCACGTTAAACTTTTTAAAAGAAAAAGAGGTAGAGAAAAGCGATTTAAGAAAGCTGCATGTCTGTTTAGCTGCTAAAACCCAAAGAAAATATGAGTCAATGCTGTCTTAAAAATCTAAGTGTTCTAATGGTGTATGTGGCAGGCATTAGAAATTTAACAGGCAACTAAAACTTGCACATGGACTTAATCCAAGCTCTTTAAAATGAGCTCAGACTGTGAGTGACTGGTTGCTTGGTCTGGAGTGTGGGGAGTGTTATTAGAGAAAAAAAAAAGGAGGGAGAGAGAAGGGAGAAATATCTGGTAGTTCCTTTGAGAGGCACAGGCACACACACACACGCTACTTTTCAATTTTGGGGTCAGGTTGAGTCAGAGATATTATCCCCCAATTTCAAGCTTAAAGTGGTTTGGCAAGAAAGGACAATGGAAAAATTGCTCATATCTCCACGTTCCCATTAAGTTCTGAAGTCTGCTGGGCAAACCAAAGGAATGCACATATCATACTTAAAAAAAAAATAGATTGGGTCAGTAGTGGAAAAGAAGTTCTAGGATATTATTATCCTTGGCTATTTTTTAAAAAAATGAGTGATGAAATTTCACTTAGAGTATCTATTGGAATATTATAAAAGAGTGCTCCAGTTCTGTCAGTGTCCCAGCTGTGAATGTGATCCCTGCCCTGCACGAAAGACTCTGGAATCGTGTGCTGACCGTGGCTGGAGTCCCACAGGACAGGCTGGCAGAGAGGAAGGTCCGGTGACAGCGAACTGACTCTGTGGGACCCCGGGATGACGCAGGGAGCCACGGGCACCTGGGGAAGATCCCTGCCGTGGCTGAGACTTGCTGCGGCACAGCTCGGGGAGCGAAGCCACCAGAGCAGCTTTTTGCTGGCAGGGTGTTTGTGCAGAGCCTTCTTTCCTCATCCCGAGCCTGCTCCAATCATAAAAGGGGATAAGGGCTTAAAACTATTAACACATCATCATTTACACACCCTGCATTAGTAAGACTCTAGCGCTTTGTTGTGGGTGCAGGAATCCTCCCGAAGGCAGGGACTGATCCCAAAAGTGCCGCGTATTATTAACCCCTTGCAGCTTCACGCTGCTCTTTCCTTGTGGAAATGTTGGGAGCAGCCTTGTGACACAAAGGCGAGGCTTGGGCAGGGGCTGCTGCAGAGAGCCCTGCACCACTGACAGCAGCAAGCATTCGCACAAGGCAAAAATGCATCCTGGGGCCCAGGAGCGTGTTCCTTCTGGAGCACCTCCAGGCTCTGCCGCGCGGCCGATTGCGCTGCTCCGCTGCCTGCTGTGCTCACATATTCGATCTGGAAATAAGAGAAATCAATTCGTGCTTTTCGTTCTGACTGCAGGGCTCTGGGGAGAGCAGAGCTGCCCGGCACTGCGAGGGGTTGCGGTGCTGCCCGGCGCTTCGATGCGCTGCTGTCCTGCAGCAGGTGAGATCGCTGACAGGGGCACGAAATCTCCTCGTTCCCTTTATCCGAATAACTTCCACGGGCTGTTGTGAGAGTGACTAAGAGCAGCTGGAGCGCTCGGGAGACGGGGAGTTTTGTCTGGAGAAAGCCGAGGAGACGCGAGGCAGGGCAATGGCCTGATCCTGAGGCGGTATAAAGCCACTCGAGAGCCTTTCCATTGGCTCGTCCGAGAATCGGAGCTCTCGGACGATCCCCTTTGGGTGTAGGTGTTAACGAGCGTGTTTTGGCAGGTGCCCGGGGAGCTCTCTCCGGCCGGAGAAAACAAACAGCCGCTCCTAAGGGCTCCTCCAAGGCAGCCGCGCCGCGCTCGCCCCGGCCCCCGGAGCCCGCCCGGCCCCCGCGGCCCCGGCTCTGACTCAGCGGCCGAGCGGCGCTGCCAGAGCGGGCGGGGAACGGAGGATGGAGCGCTCCGGTGGAAGAGCCCTTCCCTTCTGCGCCTCCTGCTCCTCCCGCACCTCCTGCCCCTTCTCCCCGCAGCGGCAGCGCTGTCACAGCCGAGCGCTCCGAGCGCCGGGGCTCGCCGCTCCTCGAGGGCGATGCAAGAGCATCGGCTTCCCTCGCACCGAGCATCCTCGGCCCGGACCCCGAGAGCCCCGCACGGCCGTGCCCGGAGCCCCGGGGCCCGCGTGGCCCGCAGAGGAGCCCCGAGCCCCGCTCCGTGCGAGCCCGAGCCCCTCCGCCTCCGCACGCCCTGCCCTGCCCTGCCCTGCCCTGCCCAGCCCCGGAGCCCGGCCGGCGGGCGGGGCAGCACGGAGGATGCCCGAGGGAGGCTGCCCGTGTCCCCGGGCGGCAGCGGGGACAGCCGCGCGGCGGAGGGCTCGGTGCCTCGGGCCGGGGCTGACGGCGGGGCTGGCTCCTCCTCTCCTGGAGCTTAACTCTTACCTCCACCCACGGCCCCCAGCCCCGACCCCCGCCCTCCGCACGGCCCGGCCGCGCCCCCGCCCCGCGGGCACCGGCACCGACCCCGACGGGACCCCGGGCACCCTCGGGCACCCCCGGGCACCCCCGGGCACCGCGGCCGCCGAGCCCCGGCCCGGCCCTGCCCGCGCTGCCGCAGCCTCCGCCGGGCCCGGAGCGGCTCCGCGGCGCCCCGAGCCCCCGAGCCGGGCAGGCGGCGCAAGGGTTAAACGGCCGGGTTAGTCAGCGCGGCTCCTGGGGTGATGGCTTGGAAGAGGAGAGTCCCTCTGGCTGGAGTTTAAAGGAGGCTGCTCCAGACAGATTTGTATCGCCGCGGCGGATCCCTTCAAACCAAACCGAACCAAAGCTAAATCCAGCCCCGCGCCTTTCCCGAGGGCCCTTCTGGCCCTGAACCCCTCCTGCGCACCCCTGGCAGCGGGCTGGAGCCCCGGGACAGAGCCCGGCCCGGGGGGGACCTGCCGAGAGCCGGGAGGGGAGCGACACGGGGACACACACACACAGAGAGCACCCGGACAGGCAGCACTCGCACCCTACCTTGATCCATAGACCTCATGATGTGGTGGTAGTGTACCAGCCTGCAGGCAGTTTCTCGCTGCATCGGGAAGTTAAAAAAAAAAAAAAAAATCTATAGCAAAAAAAAATTAAAAAAAAAAAAAAAAGGAAAAATAATAATAATTAAAAAATCTCCTTTAAACCATCTTCAGCCAGTGCCGCCCGGACAGAGGGAACCCCTCTCGCTCGCCTCCTCAGTGAGTGTTTGGAGGTGCAAAGAGGGATCCGAACTGGGCTGAGCGTGTTCCTGAAGTGAAGTCAGTTCTCTGCTCTGAGATGAGGGTTACTAGAGAGGGAAAGGCCACTTCCTTCCCTGCTCCGAGTGTTTATAGTCTTTGAATGCTGTAAAATAACGGGATTCCCTCACTGTTTCCTCCTGTTTATCCCAGTGCCATGGAAACCCCTGGATCGCCTCCATCTCCCAAACTGAGGGCTTTCCTGCAACTTCACACTCAGGAATCCATGACGTCTCGCAGCTCCGGGCCAAGGCAGCTCTGCGGCTTTCTCAGTCTGCAGCACAAGCACTTAATTGTTGAGCAGAAAGTTAGAGAGCGAGTAAGAAAGAAATATGGATGATGTTAAAAATCCCAGTGTGTGCTTTTTAAACAAAACTTGCAGGAACTGCAAAGCCTTTCAAAGCAACGGGGCTTCTGTGCAGAGGTTTTCCTTCTTCCCAGCACAGACAAGCTCGGGCTGCTGCTGCTTTTACCTTTGAATAAATCATTGAGAAAAGCGAAGTCCCCAGCTTATATTTATGTCTTTTAAATTCAGCAGCACTCTATTAATACCCATCTTGTTACTGGCACAGGTTTTGGCTTCTAATTACCGCTGGCTCGATTCTTCGTACAAAGACCAAAAGACAAATTAAGAATCGGTGAATTTGTTTAGTGGCGTTTCACAGACCTCTCTCTGTTCCTATTTTTAGATCAATTTGGGAGAGGAGCAACCCCATGGATTTCCACCGATACACGTGGAGCTGAGCAAGAATGAAATAGCCAAGGAAGCCTCCGAAACCAAGACAACCCGCGCGTGTTTACCCGTCCCGTGTATAAACAGGAAAATAAAGCAAAAGAAAACAGGAAAATAAAGCCGGGGATGTCATGAACTGCGGCCGTCTCACAATGTAGGGTTTCACTGGTGTGTGAGGAGCATCTGCCGCTCGCCTCGGGATCTCGGCGCGGCTGCGCTTGCACGGAGCTCCCTGCAGCAGGGATGGAGAGGTCACACACATAAACCATTCTCCGGGGACGGTGGCAGCTCGGCCGCCCCTCGGGGAGAGCCCCGGGGTCAGCGGAGCCCCGGGTGAGTCACGGCAGCCGGACTTGGCCGGGTGAGAGCGGAGGGCTGCCTGGCACCCGCCCCGCGTTTCCATTTTTCGCTCCCTCGCTCCCCAAATCGACTCGAAGGAGGTATCGCAATCAAACTTTCTGCCGCTCGGGTTTGTTGTCCTGCAGGCTAGCAACTGCAGGCGGCCCGGGGAAACTCAGCGCACCTCACTTTCCTATCCTTTGTCATCTTTGGACACGTCGGGGCGGAAACACCTTCCCCATCCCCGCGGGCCCGTTATGCAAGCGGCTTTCCCCGGGGAGCGGGGGAGCCCGGGCCCGGGACCCCGCTGGCCGCAGCTCCCCCCGAGCCCCCCTCGGCTCTCGGGCAGCTTTTCCTCCCCGGCCCGCAGGGCTGAGCCGCTCTCCCGTGAGGATGCTCCTGCCCGAGCCCTGGGATGGCGGGGAAGGGCCGGGAAGCTGCACTCCGGAGGCTTTTCTCGGTCTCGGCAGCTTTGAAACCACGAGCGCGGTCCCGCAAAGCCCCGGCGCTGCTCGGCAGCGGCCCCGGCATTCCCCAGCAGGTACAGGTGTCACACCCGAGACCCCCAAACCTCCAGCAGGTACAGGTATCACACCTGAGCCCCCCACATCCCCCTGCAGGTACAGGTGTCACACCTGAGCCCCCACATCCCCTGGCACGTACAGGTGTCACACCTGAGCGCATCCCCCGGCACGTACAGGTGTCACACCTGAGCCCCCCGCATCCCCCTGCACGTACAGGTGTCACACCTGAGCCCCCACATCCCCCGGCAGGTACAGGTGTCACACCTGAGCCCCCCACATCCCCCGGCACGTACAGGTGTCACACCTGAGCACATCCCCCGGCACGTACAGGTGTCACACCTGAGCACATCCCCCGGCAGGTACAGGTGTCACACCTGAGCCCCCACATCCCCCGGCACGTACAGGTGTCACACCTGAGCCCCCACATCCCCTGCACGTACAGGTGTCACACCTGAGCACATCCCCCGGCAGGTACAGGTGTCACACCTGAGCCCCCCACATCCCCCGGCACGTACAGGTGTCACACCTGAGCCCCCACATCCCCTGCACGTACAGGTGTCACACCTGAGCACATCCCCTGGCAGGTACAGGTGTCACACCTGAGCACATCCCCTGGCAGGTACAGGTGTCACACCTGAGCACATCCCCCGGCAGGTACAGGTGTCACACCTGAGCACATCCCCTGGCACGTACAGGTGTCACACCTGAGCACATCCCCCGGCAGGTACAGGTGTCACACCTGAGCACATCCCCCGGCACGTACAGGTGTCACACCTGAGCACATCCCCCGGCACGTACAGGTGTCACACCTGAGCACATCCCCTGCACGTACAGGTGTCACACCTGAGCACATCCCCTGCACGTACAGGTGTCACACCTGAGCACATCCCCCGGCAGGTACAGGTGTCACACCTGAGCACATCCCCCGGCAGGTACAGGTGTCACACCTGAGCCCCCACATCCCCTGGCACGTACAGGTGTCACACCTGAGCACATCCCCCGGCAGGTACAGGTGTCACACCTGAGCACATCCCCCGGCACGTACAGGTGTCACACCTGAGCACATCCCCTGCACGTACAGGTGTCACACCTGAGCACATCCCCCGGCAGGTACAGGTGTCACACCTGAGCCCCCACATCCCCCGGCACGTACAGGTGTCACACCTGAGCACATCCCCCGGCACGTACAGGTGTCACACCTGAGCACATCCCCCGGCAGGTACAGGTGTCACACCTGAGCACATCCCCCGGCACGTACAGGTGTCACACCTGAGCACATCCCCCGCAGGTACAGGTGTCACACCTGAGCACATCCCCTGCACGTACAGGTGTCACACCTGAGCCCCCCACATCCCCCGGCACGTACAGGTGTCACACCTGAGCACATCCCCTGCACGTACAGGTGTCACACCTGAGCCCCCCACATCCCCTGCACGTACAGGTGTCACACCTGAGCACATCCCCTGCACGTACAGGTGTCACACCTGAGCACATCCCCTGCACGTACAGGTGTCACACCTGAGCCCCCACATCCCCCGGCAGGTACAGGTGTCACACCTGAGCACATCCCCCGGCAGGTACAGGTGTCACACCTGAGCCCCCACATCCCCTGGCACGTACAGGTGTCACACCTGAGCACATCCCCCGGCAGGTACAGGTGTCACACCTGAGCACATCCCCCGGCAGGTACAGGTGTCACACCTGAGCCCCCACATCCCCTGCACGTACAGGTGTCACACCTGAGCACATCCCCCGGCAGGTACAGGTGTCACACCTGAGCCCCCACATCCCCTGGCACGTACAGGTGTCACACCTGAGCACATCCTCCGGCAGGTACAGGTGTCACACCTGAGCCCCCGCCGGCTCTGAGCGCATCCACCACCGGCAGCAGCAGCACAATCGCCGGATTCCTGCTCGGGAAGTTAAGGGAAACCGAGGATTCCCAAAGCTGCTGCTTTGCGTGGTGAGCAAAACGATTTTAATTAATTCCTAGTCGGGAGGAACAAGCAATTAACGCAACTTCCAGCCCCGCCGCCCCGGCTCCTCACCGCGGCTCTGCCCGGTCCCCGCAGCATCCCTGATCCCGCGGCGCTGGAGAGCCGCCGGGACGGGGCTCCGGGGGCAGCGGGGCAGAGCCGGGCAGGGACAACCCGGGGGTCCCGGGGGGTGCCGAGGGGATCCCGGGGCGAGCGGAGAATGGGCCACCCCGACGGAAAGCTCGGCGTCCTCCCACGCGGAGGGCGCAGCGCCGGCCCCGCGGGGCCGGGCACGCAGGTTGGCTGCCCTAGGCTGCACCGTTTAAAAATACAATGCCTTTCTTTTAATAGCTCGGTTTGATCGGCTCCCGCTAGTTCACATGACAGGCTTCTCCGAAAATATCTTCTTCCACTAAGTTTTTTCCAGCTTGAAACTGCTGAATCCTGCTACCCAAATTAAACTCAGTGCAACGCGAAAAAAAAGAGAGAGAGAGAAAAAAATAATAAATAAATAAAGGAGCGAAAGAGGGCTGGCGGCTGCCTCCGGACTAGCATTCCCCAAACCAGCATATGACACAACTGTAAGATTTCCAAGGCTTTTGGAGAGTTCAGCGAGAGAATCGTGTCCTCCACTGGCTGCAGCTTCCCCGCTGAGTTAAACTTTCCTGACGGAACCTTTCTCCATCTGGCCGCGGCTCCAGAGCGTTGTGAGCGGCCGCGGAGGAGAGGGGGATGTAGTTCAAGTCTTATATAACTGTGCAGGCTGGATGCGGGGGCAGAGACTTTCCCTAGAAACGAGAGATTTTTATATATATAGAGTTATTTTTAGCTTCCCTTTTCAAAGGAAGGCCAAAATCCTCCGACTTTCCTTTGCTTTCTTATTTTGGTATCACTAAGGGATTTTATTTTTGGAGGTAAGGAGCTATTAATAGCTAATATTTTTAGCTATTTATTCCCTCTTTAGGAGAATACTTCCTCTTCCTTTTAGGGGCACATTCTGGACTGCATCCCTACCCCCCAAAAGCCGAGCCAGCTGCTCCCCACGCCCGTGGCACCCTCT
Source organism: Hirundo rustica (assembly GCF_015227805.2). NCBI lineage: Eukaryota > Metazoa > Chordata > Aves > Passeriformes > Hirundinidae > Hirundo > Hirundo rustica. The sequence continues at coordinate 1,248,909 of NC_053465.1, forward strand.
GGGACGCGCCCAGGGGATGCCCGGCTTTGGGGACAGGGGACAGACGCATCTGCTGGCCCCGACCCCGAGCAGCTCCCTGGCTCGGGGATGGATTTGGAAGCTGATTTGTCCCCGGGAACGGCCCGGCCGGTGCTCACCGCCGGGCTCGCAGCCCAGGAGGCCGAGCAGGGAGCTCCGTGCCCGGCAGAGGAGAGCTGCAGGCGGCCCGGGGGACTCGGGGGGGGGACCCTGACTTCCCCTGGCAGCCGCCCACAGCATCGCCCTGTCGGAGGATGAGCCTCCCTGCCCGGCTCCACGCAGGCATTTGGCAATACCACCGATTATTATTTTTTAAAATTATTATTTCTCATGCTCTTTAGGAGATAAGGCATCAAGGCTTCCTGAGGATGTGCTCTCAGGCCGCTGGGGCAGCTGCCTGGATTTTATCATCAGAGACTTCATGGAGACATCTCTGTTTTCCACTTGCAAAAGGTATTTTCAGTCTCTCGGCAACAATAAGTATTTTTGACAAAAGCCGCTCGCCCTTCCAAAGTAAATACTGCTCTCCCCGAGTGTGCCCTGCACACCCGGCTCCCGGAGCAGCCGCGCACGTCCCTGCCGCGCTGCACAGCGGGGCTGAGCAGGGCTCCCACGCTCGGGCTGTCCTCACCGCACCTCCCGGAGCCAGCAGCGCCCGGGTCCTGCAGCTCGGCACCTCCCGCCCCTTCCCGAGCAGTCCCGGAGCATCCTCACGGCGTGGGACAGCTTCGGGATCATTCCCCACCGTGCACTCCTCTAAATAACTGGAAATAAAATATTCACTCCCTTCCCGAGCAGTCCCAGAGCATCCTCACAGCGTGGGACAGCTTCGGGATCATTCCCCACCGTGCACTCCTCTAAATAACTGGAAATAAAATATTCACTCACTTCCCGAGCAGTCCCGGAGCATCCTCACGGCGTGGGACAGCTTCGGGATCATTCCCGACCGCGCTTTTGTCTAAATAATTATAAATAATATATTCACTCCCTCGATGGGGTTACAGAGTGTCTGATCTTGCACTGAGCTCCACGTAGCACAGGGGTCTCCGGGTCTGGGACCAGAACTGCCCGAATTTCCTCCGAATGAGAACTTGCTTTTCACCTACAGTTGAAAATTCTGCTGCGGGAAGAGGTCTCCAGCCAACAGCCACGAGCGAGAGATGCCAATTCTTCTACTCAGCCCTGGATTTTTCAGGCCCAGCTACCTGGAAAACTCCCATTATTGGTTCTATCAGGATTAGAAGTGTCCTTCCCTTTGGATAGTGCAGCAGGGAAAAGGAGAGGAAGGAGGAGCAAGGCCGGGCCGTGCAGGTCCGGAGGCACGTGCCCGATCAACCCAGGGCTTTATCCCTGGAGTGCCCATCCCTGGGGCACGGAACCCCCGGATCTCTGTCCTCCTGCTCTGTCCAGGGGAGCTGGACACCGCTGAGAGCTGTCCCCAAATGTCACTGCACAGAACAGCACGAGGAAGGAGCTGTTCCCTCTGGTACCTCGCTCCCGTGGAAGGGTTTAGTGGAATTAGAACAGCATCATTCATTCATTGATTTTTTTCTGCACAGATTCAGGGGGAATTGTATTTTAGAGTGATATTCTTGAATCTAAAGACAGCCAACCACCCACTATGGCAAAAATGTGCAGAAATTGATAGCGTTAATTTCAGTTACACCGAGACATAAGTTGGTTTAATAATAATAATAAACCCACAAATTAATGAAGTCAAACACCTGTGCATTAGGTTCAGGATGGAAACACTGATGCAGTCATTCATTATATCATATGATGGCTAAACTAAATAAAGATAATAAAGAAAGGTTATGACTGTTTTGAAAAGGTGGCTTTACTCCTTTCATATCAGCACCAGGGTAAGGGAATCTGATATTATATCCTGAACAGAATTTACAATTCATTACTGGGGCCCTGGCCACACCCGGCAGCTAATCTAGAATTTCACACATTTAATGAACTTCATACTTGAAATATGTGGTCTGTAAAATCTGATTTACACTGTTGTTAAAATAGCTGGCGTTTGAAAGAGAATATATTTTAAACTATGCATTTGCGCACAAAGTTTGTTGTGTTTTTCTTTTTTCCTCTCTCTTTCCAAAAAACCCCAAACCCAGTCATTAATTCACCCCGACACGTATAAAACCTTCCCCACAGTGTAATTCCTGCTGCAGTATTTCTTTCAGCACCTCAGATTTACTCCCCACGCTCCTCCAGGAGCCGACTGCATCCAGTTACGCAGCGGGGCAGAGAGCCCCCGGTGCGACCGTAGGCACCGCAGTGCCTAAGTCAGGCTGACAGCCAGCCCCTGATGGAGTGCAGGGTCTATAATCAGTCCTTACCTGCCACCTCCACAAACCTCTGCATTAGGCCAGGCCTGCCCGAGCCGGGCTTTGCCGTCCCGGCTCAGCCAAGCGCGGCAGCTTTTTCTTGGGTGTTAACACCTGATATTTCCCGCGGGCTCCGCTCTTACTGGAGGCTTTGTGCCCCTCAGGGCTGCGGCGGGAGCTGAAGGATGAGCTGGGGCTGTGCAAATCTGGCCAGGGTTCCTGGTGGGGGATCAGCAGGACCCTCACGGGGCGCTGCGGGGAAGGGCTGTCACTCACCTGTGAAACACAAGAGGTTTCTTTCTTCTGAAGGCAATTTATGGAGAGCACGGCGCTCGTGAGAATTAGTTCCACACTTGGGTAATGAGCACTGGCAAGGATTCAGCTCGGGCTTGAACAGAACCCGGGGGTTGTGTGCGGGGGTGGGTGGGTGTGAGCTGTCCCTTTACGCCAGCCCTGGCTCTGCCAGTGACACCGGCTCCGTGCTCCGTTCCTGCTGCTTGGGGAAGCTCCTCTCCTCGGAGCTGCAAATTGAGATTTCACCCAGGGAATTTGTCTTCGGGAGCGTCTCCAGGAAAGGTCAGCTACCAAAATCTGACAGAGGGAATGCTGATCCTTGTAAATGGGTCTTTTACTCCAAACCCTGATCTCAGATTTACAAAGGTGCAGAGGAGTTCTGTGGGCACCATCCCTTGCCTTCCCCAGAGCTGTTCTGAGCGCTGTTTCTCCCCGTGGCAGTGACACCGCTGCTGCTGGAGCAAGGAAATGCTCCAGTGAGCCCATTACAGGGCATCTGATTTGTCCTTATTTTTAACAGCAGCCCCGGTCCAACAGCAGTTTGCATCACTTCTTGTCACAGGTTGGTGGCATCGGTACGAAAGGAATCCGAGGTGGGGTTTAAAGCCAGCAGAGGCAGCACAGGGCGGGCACAGAAATGCCACAGCTGCAGCAGAGCTCTTTGGAGCAGAACTGAAGCACAGGGGTCAATCTGCTGCCTGCCAACAGCACGGGCAGGACACCCCCGTGTCCCAGTGCCACCAAGGGGTGCCCAGGGCGCTCCCGAGCTGCTGAGCACAACCACCCAGCGCAGCCCTCTCACCTCTGCTCGTACTCTCATTTATCCCGTGGGTAACTCCACTTTTGCCCTGGTAAACAACCCTCTGGATACGGTTAAGCTGCTCAGAGTGTACATTTAAAATAAAATCTGTTTCACATAAAAGGACAAATGAGAACGACTATTACCCCCATCCTTACTGCGTTAAATTCTTTTGCACAGATTGTTCTTGTTACTACTCCTTTCTGAGGGAATCTGAAGAGCAGACAATATTCTGCCTTACGTGGACAACTCCAGCAGGCCAGGAGTGGGAGGATTTCAAGTGGGAATGCTGTGATTTTTAAAGCCCTTTTTTGTAACTCACTCAGGTCTTGGGCCACGAAGGGAGGAAGAGCAGCAGAGGGAATCACACTCTTCTCACAGCCAGATCCTGCAGGACGCTTATCACCTCTAACTTTAATCACAGCAGTAAAATTTTGGAAATGCACCACGTAACCCAGAGAGTTTTAAAGGCATCAAGAGTTCCAAAGGCCCCCTTCAGGGCCTGAGGAAGCCCCAGTGTCACACTGAAACTGCCCTTGCACAGGTGCTGCAGCAGCACCCAGGGCTGGCACACCCCAGCCCCTCCTCATGCCCCGGGCGGCTGCAGAGGCGCCTCCCCTGCAGCTCCAGGCTTAACACAGCACAGATGGGGTTTGGATCTGCACTTCCAGAGGAGCACAAGAGAACCCACTGAAACGTTTGGATTGGGGTTTATCAACACGCCCAGTCGGGTTTTTGAAGCCTGCGATCCCATTTCTCATTTAAAACTCTGCGGAAGAAGGAACTTTCCCGTAAGATTGACTCCCATGTTTCAGGTGCTGAGAAAGTCTAATCATCACGACAGGAATATTTTTCTGCTTTCTGTGCTCTGCCTGTGGGGCCAGCCCAGACCACAGGTTCTGTCTGGCCCCATCTCCTACCTGGGAAAGGGGAACAGGAGCAGCTCCCTCCCTCCAGTGAAGGTGTAAGACAATATTCAATGCCACCGCAACGCAGGGGACGAGAGGCAGTGGCAGGTGTCGTGGCTTGGGCCATCAGAAGGTGAGGACAGAGCAGGTCAGCGAGGTTTTCCTCTCTCCAAATGGTTCACGGTGCAGGGAGCCCTCTGCAGCTCCATCAGACCCAGGGCCAGAGCCAGACACCCAATTCCAGCCAGCACCTATTCCTTCTCCTCAGGAAAAAGGAAAAACAGAGACACACCAGCGGATAATACAACCCCAATGTGAAAAACAAGGCCACTGGCATTCTTTGCTAAAGCCCGGGCTGAAAACTTAGCCCAGGATGTGTGATCTTCCAAAAATCTGCCAGCCCCTGCAGCGTTCAAACTTCTTGCATGACCACAGCCACATGAAGAATGAAATGAAACCCCACGGAAATCTTTGACATTTCTACCATTATGCAATGTTTGGGTGAAAAAAAGAAAAAAAAAAAATTGCTGAAATTCTCCTTCCCTTCCAGAGTGAGTTTAGAAAAACTATTTCTAGCTTTTTTTAATTACACATTTCACCATTAAAAAGAAACCGTCCATAAATTAAAGGAACCACTAACCAGGGCTTATGTAACCCATTTAGAGTGGGAAATTGGGAACACTTGGGAGCAAAGTCTGTTCCTGCGATTTCTGGAGTCTACACCATTCATTTGATGTGTGCAAACATCACAAAAATGGTTTATTTAATATCTGCACTAACTACTTTCCACCAAAAACAAGTCAGTCATTAAAAAGGGCATCTGTGTCCTATAGGATCTGAAAGAAACACTTCCATAGATGGTCAGTGATCCGAGGGATAGTTTATCACTGCTTCCAATAAAGAGTCTCCCAAGTTAGAGATTTGCTTTATCCAATTGCATTCTGAATTTTCTTTCTTTAAGAGTGTTTATGGCTCTATTACATTTTTGGTAGAAAATTGCTGCACTGTTTTTGTACTCAGTGCTATTGACGTTTCCCCTGTGGAGAATATTCGGTGTTAAATCCTGCCTCCCCCCTGTTCCTCGCCCTGGGACTGCTCTCGTGCCCAGCCACTCACTGAATCAAATGTCCAAGGGATGAGAACATCCCCAGAAGAGCTGTTCCCAATGCTGTGGCATCACTGCTCTTCCCAGGGCAGGATGTATCTGTGTCCCAATGAAAAGCCCCTCCTCATTCCCAGCAGCAATGACCACCCTCGTTAAAGCCAACACAAAGAATTTAACGAAGCAGCTCCGACCATTTCTTGGATATGCATTTCCCACACACAGGTTAGAGGCCCACAGGACAACTTCTCCATATCCTGACAATTCCCACACACCTGGGACTGGCCAGGACTAACCAGGTGCATCGCACAGGGCTGAAGTAAACAAGTTGCATAAAATTTATTTTTTCCACCTTGTGTTACAACATTCCCTTTTAAGTTCTTACACATCTGCGACATGTAACACCACGGAACAATAAATGACTGGCATTCATATTTCTCTCGACTCAGGAGTATTTACAGGCTGTTTAGCTGGATGACAGGTACAAAACATTGGCACCACAGCAAACACCGTTTTGACACCAGAATCCACTTCCCCGTTAAAAATTAACTTCACACTGATCTTTAAAACAATTTTAACAATTAAAAACGTTCTCAAAGGCATGTAAGTACGCAAGTTGTCGTAGGCAGTAGTAATGGACCATACTGGCAAAGCTGTGAACCACAGGATTTCATGCAAACCATGGAGTTTAACACTAATGAAATAACTAATAATAAATACAGAGCCCATCGGCTCCTGCTGAGGAGGGCACCGGGATGAGCACAACCCCGCAGGAGCAGCCTGCGACACTGAGCTGCACCCAGGGGCTCCCACCCCTGCTAGTGCAATCCAGGGGCTGCCATGCAGCAGAGCTGCAGCTTTCCTGCAACAACCCCCCAGAGCAGCGGGAGGGATTCCCCCTCTGGCCTGGGGCTCCTGCCAAACCCAGCTCACCTCCAGAGGCCGAGGCTGGGACAGCTCAGGGCAGCTCTGGAGCAGCTCCCAGCACTGTGCCCACCCCCGGGGGACAGCAGGGATGGTCCTGAGCAGCCCTCAGCCAGCTCTGAGCACACCCTGCACTGACTGAAGCCGCTGCTGTTGGACACAGAATGTCGAGTTTCCACTGCACCACCAGCTGAGCTAAACAAATGTTTGCACAGATGAACAGGACAAGCTCGGTGCAGGAGAGAAACGCGGAGTGGAGGGGACAGAGAGCGCTGTGACACACCTGGAATCACTGCAGAGGTGCAGGAAGAGAACAGGGTGAGCCACAAAACCTCACCCTGCAGCAGCTCAGCACGGGGTGGTGGCAGCTACAGGGAGCAGGAGCAGGGTGAGACTCACAGAGGGCAGCACCTGGAGCCAGGGGCAGCAGGAGCTCAGTGAAACCCACCCAGGAGCAGGGTGAGACTCACCCAGGAGCAGGGTGAGACTCACAGAGGGCAGCACCTGGAGCCAGGGGCAGCAGGAGAACAGTGAAACCCACCCAGGAGCAGGGTGAGACTCACAGAGGGCAGCACCTGGAGCCAGGGGCAGCAGGAGAACAGTGAAACCCACCCAGGAGCAGGGTGAGACTCACAGAGGGCAGCACCTGGAGCCAGGGGCAGCAGGAGCTCAGTGAAACCCACCCAGGAGCAGGGTGAGACTCACAGAGGGCAGCACCTGGAGCCAGGGGCAGCAGGAGAACAGTGAAACCCATCCAGGAGCAGGGTGAGACTCACAGAGGGCAGCACCTGGAGCCAGGGGCAGCTGGAGTGTCAGTGAAACCCACCCAGGAGCATCACCTGGAGCCAGGAGCAGCAGTACCACGCTGAGACTCACACTGGCACCCAGGGGCATCACCTGGAGCAGCCCCAAAGCACACAGGTCACACATGAACTGCCACAGCACACAACCCACAGACAAAGGAATAGGAAGAACACTGAGGCCACAAACAAGATACTACACGGAAGAAGAGAACAATGCCTCACGCCCCCAAAAGTACAAATTATGAGCGCACTAGAGGAAAAGATGAAATTTCCAGCAGAGAATCCATTTATTTTAATGTACAGTAAATAGGAACATGTGTATTAAATTTCACTTTTAAAAACATTTTTAAATAACTTAAGAGAACAGGGCTGCAAACATAAAGTGCTAAACTTAAAAAAACAGAAGTATTTCTCTTTCCTGCTGTTTGTTAGATGGCAGTTTTAGTCTCTGCTTTGAAAAAATGTAGTGTATATCCAGGCAGAAATGACTTCCTGGATTTACTACCTTGTGCAAAACCACGAGCTGCAAAGAACATAATCCACACCCCAAAACACAGCTACAGATCACTATCAACTACTAAATATGCTACTAAACTTATGATTCAATAAATACAAATGAGATCACAGCTCACTCCCTTTCTTGATGTACGCCAATGGTTTGCAAATATGGTCCACTCAGTGTAAACTGTATTGACTTGAGGAAACAGTGAATTCTAGCATTTATATGTCTCAAATATTTACACACAGTAGCTTGGCACCGTTGCTGTTGCAGGACACTGAACTGCCAACACACAGGAGAGAGGGACAGGGCTGGGCTGCTCAGTCACCACCTCGGGCCAGGAGGAATTCTTGGTTAAACTAATGAAAGCAAATTAGATGGGATAGTGAGAAGAAATTCCTCCCTGGGAGGGTGGGCAGGCCCTGACACAGGAATTCCCACAGCAGCTGTGGCTGCCCCCGGATCCCTGGCAGTGCCCAAGGCTGGACACTGGGGCTCGGATCACCCTGGGACAGTGGGAGGTGTCCTCATGGCAGGGGTGGCACTGGGTGGGATTTAAGGTCCCTCCCAACCCAAACCATTCCACGATTCTGCGAAATGCTGTCTGGGGACTCCAGAGCAGCGGCATGGCCATCACTATCCAGTCATGATGAAGACAGTGTTAAGGATATTTCTGGCAAAACGGCATTAATTCACAGGAAGCTGTGAGCCCAGCTCCCAGGAGGGAGCTCAGGCTTTGATTTGGGACAGGAGCTCAGGTTCTGGGTTCTGCTTTGGGACAGGAGCTCAGGCTCTGGTTTGGGACAGGAGCTCAGGCTCTGGGTTCTGGTTTGGGACAGGAGCTCAGGCTCTGATTTGGGACAGGAGCTCAGGCTCTGCTTTGGGACAGGAGCTCAGGCTCTGGGCTCTGGTTTGGGACAGGAGCTCAGGCTCTGATTTGGGACAGGAGCTCAGGTTCTGGGTTCTGGTTTGGGACAGGAGCTCAGGCTCTGGTTTGGGACAGGAGCTCAGGCTCTGGTTTGGGACAGGAGCTCAGGCTCTGGGTTCTGCTTTGGGACAGGAGCTCAGGCTCTGGTTTGGGACAGGAGCTCAGGCTCTGCTTTGGGACAGGAGCTCAGGCTCTGGGTTCTGCTTTGGGACAGGAGCTCAGGCTCTGGTTTGGGACAGGAGCTCAGGCTCTGGGCTCTGGTTTGGGACAGGAGCTCAGGCTCTGGGCTCTTTCCCTCCTGTGCAGCCAAGGACCAACGGCGCCAGGCAGTGCCAGCTCCGCCCGTGGTTTCTCTGATGTGGGAAGAAGACAGCAAGCAGCTAATTCAGCACAGACTGAAGAGCCTTAGACAAGGATGGCTGCCACTAAAAGCCCATCCGTGTTTGATGCATCAACCCAGCTCTAAAAGGTCCCTGGGAGTCTCTGTCCTTCTGCTGAGAAGCCCAAGCACATGTTGCTCTCCTCATGATATTATAACATGGATCAAAATTTATAGTAATGACAGAACTCACCGAGTTTCATTTTTGAAAATTAAAACCACATAAATGTGCTCTGCACACAAGCCTAATGCCTTTGTAGGAGCCCACTCCTGCCATTCAGGTCTGGTTTCTAGAGCCAAGCAAGTGCAAGGCTCCAGAAACTACCCCTCTGCAGGGAGCATGTCATTAAAACATCCACCCAGGAGTGCCTCTGCTTATTTGCAGCTCACCCTCACAGCTTCACACTAACAGGAAACAGATTTCATGGAGCTGTGAGGAGTAGCAGCTCTGTGACCTCTCCTTTCAGTCTCCAAGGATTCAAGACACGTCTGCCACATTGTCTGCAGAACAGTACGAGTCTCTTCTCACGTTGTCGACACATTTCAAGGATGATCAACTGCAAAGTTCTGTTCCAAAGAGGATTTGCTTTAGTTTAGATAATTTTCTCCTGCACAAATAAATACAGAGTAAAACTATTATGTCACCGGCTCCTTTTAACAGGAAGCACAAAAGCTAAACAAAACTGAATTCCCTCGTTTTGAGCTACCGCTCCTCTGTCTTTATCAATGGCTGGATACCTCCAAAATCACTGGGGTGACCACATTCCAAGGGAAGGAAAGTCTCAGACACGCTCAGATTCTCCAGCGTGTGTAGATCCGACAGGCTGGAGCCCCGTTATGGAAACAACATGCCATAAATCAGGAATCAGCTGTCAGCAGTGTAGTGCATCACCTACATTAAGGGAGTCCCAAGATGTAAAAAGAATGTAACTACTTGAATCAAAAAGATGAATAACATTAAAAAAAAAAAAAAAAAAAAACTGTAATACAATGCAAAGAACAGCGCAGACACTTAAAAAATTCACTTTAAATTATCAAATGTAAATCCCAAGGTCAGGTAGCAGCTTCCACAGACTTGGAACCATGCAAGAGAAACCCACTGCCATCGCAGTTCCATGCATTTGACCCCAGTGAAGTAGAACAAAAGTGCCGAGAACTGGATGAACTCAGAGCCTCCACCCTCCAAACACTCCCTTTTGGCGTCAGGGGCCCGTCCAGGGCAGTCTGGAAGGGTCTCACCACAGCAGCAGGTGACAGAGATTACCACGGGGTCCTGAGGCAGGTGTTGGGCGTGGGGACAGCTGGGGTTTGTCTCTGGGCCCTGGGCAACGTCTGTCTGTGTGCCAGCAGCAGCCCTAGGACGTGAGCTTCGAGTAGCTGGGGGGAGAAAACCTCCGTCTCAGGTACTTGAGGACGTAGAGGGGCAGGCAGCTCACCAGGGTGATGACAGTGACCTTCCACAGGAACGACAAGGTGGCAATGAAGTAAACATCTGTGTGGAGAAACGAGCACAGAGTCAGGAACGCGGGGAAGGGAAGGGAAAGGGTGCAGCAAAGCAGCTCAATCTACCACGGCACGGGGCTGCAACTAGACCATCTTAAAGCTCCCTTCCAACCCCGGCCGTTCTGCGATTTTACAATTCTTAAAGCTGCCCCTCCTCCGAGTTCAAAGCTCCTATGACGCCTGGCTCCTCACTCCTCTGCCCTTCTCTTCCCCCGAAGATGCAGAGATGCGCTGAGCAGTGAGGAATGTGGCTGTCACAGGTAACTGCCCTCCCAAAGCCCACCCGAAACAGGGATATCCTCCCACCCCGGGAGCCGCCCCTGCTGCTCGGCTGAGCCCAGCCAACACAGCTCCTGACCCAAAACTCCTCAGAGTCTTTACAAAAAGAGTTACAGCGTCCAAAACGGAGCCGGTACAACCACGCGCAAGAGGCAGATCCAGCCAGGGGAGAAGTTACCCCTGCTGTCTTCAGTTAGGAAAGAGCTTTATGGAAGTAGCAGTGACATCTTGTGGCTCCTGAACGAACACTGGAACGAGCCCATGGGTCTGATATTTGCAGCTCGACAGTTACTGGGGGAATCTGGAACTCCTCACCCTTTTTCCACCAGCCAGGAAAGAGGATTAGTTCTGCTTCAGGCAACTAAAACACCACCACCAACCAGTGATCCCAACGAACAGATAAAGTAAGGTAAGTTTTAGGAGGCAGCTCCTACACCCAGTTTAAAAGACCAAATCTTTCAATCCAACAGCAGAGACTTCAACTTTCCGTCTCAAATTCCCATCTGGAAATAAAGGTCAGTGCTACGTGGGACAGCTGACACGTGCTGGAGCTCAAAGATGGATGAGATTCACTGGGTAGCACTCTCTGCTGGCCACCTTTACCTTCTCTAGCCTTTTGCTGTGGGAAGAAACCGTAAAATATCTTCCAAGTGCCTTGAAATCCCACAGAGCCTCCTGTGGTACCCCCGTCCCTGTGCCTGCCGTCGGCTCCACCAACAGCCTTTGGCTCCGTTCAGTCCTGCTGCCATCCCGGCCGTGAACTGACTGGGGGAGAGCATTAAACCTCACCAATGAACTCGTGCAAGAAGACCAGGGAGGCGATGTAGCAGGAGAGGCTGAGCAGCTCAGCCACGATCATGAGCCAGTGCCACGTCTGGATTGTCAGCGCCACCATCAGCAGCTCGGTGAGAATCAGGGACGTGAAGGAAATGGCAACAATGTGCACAAATTCGGACTCGAAGAGGAGGAGCGCTCCGTACATGATGATGCTACCTGCAAGGGAACGGAACTGTTTCGGCCAAACACCAGCGCTCAAACCCACGGTTAGGTCTTGGAAAGGCTGAAACAATCCTGTCTTGAGGCTGTTTTTCATGAAACCCGATGAACGTAACGACAACGAATCAGTTACTATTTAGGAGACAGAACTGATGAGAAGACAGGGAAAAGTTACAGCAGAGGCACCCAAAGTTTTCTAACAGTCTATCATATTCATAGACACGTGGAGATAGGAAATTAATACATGCTGTTTTGGCAGCTGGAGGTCTCTAACATCATGAAACTCTATCCTCCCACAAAAGCACTTGGTCACTACTCAGAAGCTAAAAGATATCAAATAATTCTAAACCCTACCCCACTGCCTCGGTGCCAAGAGGCAGCAAAGCGATGAAAAGCTCAGTGGATACAAGTGAGCCTCAATCTGCGCTGCCTGGGCCCAGAGCTCTCCCCTTCACACCTCCCCCAGGAGAACGCCATGAAAGCTCAGCTAACGAGGCATTGTTTGTGCTCCTCTCTCTCCTGGCTGGCCAGGGCTGCTCCAGGCCACCTGCACAAATAACTCATGTGAGCAGCGTGAGTAATCCACACCGACATCCATCACTCGCGCCGCCTCCGGAAGGGAAAACCTGCGAGGGAACCCAGCTCCAGCCGCAGAGTTCAAACCCAGCTGTGAACTTTCCAGACTTTGGGGCTGCTCAAGTTTTGGTCGGGCTCATCTCTGCTAGCAACTGGCCCGGTTGTTTGGCCGCTGTTTGCTGGTTATGGAGCGCAGCGCTGGTGAAGTCACTTTAACCAAAGGCTGTAAGCAGAGTGCTCGGAGCTCAGGCAGGAATCTTTCACCCTCTGGCTGCAGCCCTCCACCACCTGGGAGTGTCCTCTCCATGCCCTGGCTTTGCCATTGTGTTACTCAGCATCCCGAGCCCGGGATCCCTGTCGTGGGACCCTGTTACCCTGGTTTTTCTGAGTTTCTTTATTAGCCTTTTGATTTTCATAAATGGAGTCAGATCTTTTAGTTACTGTACAATATTAGAGCAGTTTTCTACCTTTCCCACAGAAGTAATATAAACAAATCCTTTGTTTTTCATTCTCTGTCCTTTGTTTGCATATTTCTAACCTGAAAACAATTGTAACTGACAATTGGTCTGGCCACTGAGGCTAAGGGGTGGAAACCCCAAAAAGCCAATCTTCTGCTAGACCCACAAATGGATAAAAAGTAAAAAAAATAAACAAAGGGCTCTCTTCTCTCCGCCCTTTCAGCTGGAAGCTGGATCAGAAGAACCTCTGCAGAAATCTCTTGTCTGCGTGTGATTTCTTTGTGTTTCACAGTGACAGGACCCCTGTGACAGATTTCAGGAAATAAAGCTAACAGAGATTTCACACTCCTAGATTCACTCCCTGCTGAGGATGCCAACGTCAATTAAATCCATCAGAACTACCGGCTTATTTTGACCCCTTATTCTGAGTCTTGTTGATAAAAGAGTTTTGGAAAATGAGGAATTTTGGCACTTCAGCTTTCAGCTTCACATTATTGACCTGTTTTCTATAATTCCCTGATTAACACCTATAGAGAACATTTGAGTTTGAGGGTACTTGATTTAAAAAAAAAAAAAAAAAAAAAAAAAAAAAGACAACAAACAAAATGAGAGAAAATATCTTCTTAGATATATACCCAAATTACCACATCCGCTGTTGAAATTACATTGTAATTAAGGCATTTACTTAATTGCTTTAGCAGCCTAATTAGAGCATATGAGATATAATCAAGAACGTGAGCTCGACTCTGACCCTGAATTACAGATGCCTGTGAAGCAATCAGAGCTATTGCCACCTCCATTTCTGGATAAAATACAGAAGGCTACATTTAAAAAATACAGATGCTGCGTTTTTCGTGCCAACAAAAACCTGCAAAATCCACAGATTGGAGAACTTCTCCCAAAAGAAGGGGCGAGTTGTGAGCTCAGCTTTACAGATGGGGCAGCTACAGAATTACAGTGGATGCTTCTGATGGGGAGAGGCACAATGGTTTGAGTTCTACATCACAGGGCTGACCAATTACTGCCAATATTTGGGTTCTTGTAATTTTTTTTCCATTGGTAATTCTACCGAGACCAAAAAAAAAAAAAAAAAGAAAAAAAAAAATCTATTCACCACCACAAGGATACTTTGGGAAATTAATTTCATGCCTTACTTGACTTCCTGCAGGAAGTAGTCACACACACTACGACATCTAAAGGCACAAGCAGAAGTTGATTTCTTACCTTGATAAATGCTTATCAAGACCCAGATTAAAAATGTTTTGTACGACAACGGTCGTCCCTGGGTGGGGAAAAAAAAGACAAAGCTCCATTTGTTGATGCATTACAACATCCATTGGGGTTTTATTCTACGGAAATTCACTTATTGATCAACTTATAAATTAATAAGATAATTGGAAGACGATCTTGAAGAAAATTGAATAAACCAAACCAAGCAGCCCTGCAGTGGTGCCCCTTTATTCTCATTTTTCTGGGTGCACGAAGGGGCTGTGGAAGCTCAGGGCTGCCCCAGCACAGCCTGGCCCTGACTGCACACACAATTAATTCAGTGCAAAGGTGCCTCAGGAGTTCGGTCACTGCACTGTGAAATACAAGATGTGTGTACACACATGGATGTGAATACATTCATATTGCATTTCTAGACACACACAAATCACCCTCACATTGAAGGCAGAGAGATTTAAAAAACCCATCCCCAGCCAACACAGCCATACCAGCACAAACCCCCCTATGTTTAGGCCAGGCCTAAGGATGGCTGAAGAATTAGTGGTTTATGACATAAGAGACAACATCCAAGTGAAACCAGATGGAGACTTATTGAGGCTCTGGAAAAACAGGCTGTGCTTCTCAGAGTATCTGTTTAACAGGAATCCTTGAGGGAAAGGATCTGGGGAAGACTCAGTCCACCCTTTCCTTCAGCTAGGAGAGATGTTCCCAGGGAATAGTACTGCATAACCCAGTTATCCAAAACATTTTCCAGGGAGGAAGAAAAAAAAAAATTAAAAAGGAGCGTAAGACAAAATTTACCTTCCTGATATTTCTATGGTAAACATAAAATAAAGTTTTCTTTGTCTAAGGAAAAGGACCTGACTCAGATGCTAAAGCTACAAAAATGGCACAGCAAGGAAACCTTCAGATCACGCTCCAGTCAAATCTCTGTTGAAGAAACTCTGGGATAACCTCCTGCCTCCATCAAACGAGCATATCCCTTCCCCTCTTCCCTTGTCTGGCTTCAGGACAGTGCCAAATCCCCAACAATTCCTCTTTTCCCTTTATTATGGAACAAATTGGTAATATTAAATCCCTAGAATTTCCCACAGAATGAACTTCTACTTGCCCAGCCATTTTTAATAAATTGCATTTCATGCAGCATTCAATAAGCAACTGCCAGGAATTCTGGTTCTATCTGTTGATTCAAATTTGACATTAACAGAATTTTGCCTGGAAATGCCTGATAAAGTTCTGGATCTCCTGGCAATCTTCTTTGCACATTTAGAGCTTCAAATCAAGATACGGATCTTGCCTTAAAGCAAAACACACAAACAAGAGCCTCCCGCACCTTGAGAAGATCTTTGTAGAGCTCTGGGTACAGCATTGCAACTTCAGATTTCACATCCTTGTCCAGGACAAGAGAAAACACGGGAAACATGGTGTAAATTGTGGAGTACCTGGGAAGAAGGCAGGAGACCAGAAAATTATCTCAGGTGGAGATGAGCAAACAAATGCCAGGCTCCAGAAAGGAAATGCAATATTCATTAAGTGCCCAATAATGTACACACTATAAAAACTGGCAAATGGAGCACACCAGAGTTTTGCAGGTAGGAAAAAACCACCAGGATTGGTTTTTTTGAGTGACTTTTCATCAGGAACACTCACACACAAGTGACTGGCTCAAATATTGCAGTGGGTTATTAATGGAGCCAAGCACTGATCTGTGCCCATCCCAAAATCTGCCCTCAGCTCAGGGTTGATTCTGTTTGTATCAGAAGGCAATGGAGATGAATTTGCTGTTTTTTTAAATTATGTATTCCAAAGTATAAAGAGTCATGCTGGTACTACAGTTGCAATATCCTGTTTCAGGCAGTTTCTGGACAGGAACTGAGGCTGGGTTGTTCCTCCTCCAGGCACTGCCTCTCACTGCTGTGCAGACACCAGCCCAGAACATCTGTCCCTCCGCTTTTTACTGGGATCAAACAACATTCCTGCAGGATGGGCTGCTTCCCAAAGGTGACACACCACCCTGCTGGAAAGGTTTCTGTGTGTGCCTGCACAGGAAGGGGACGAGGCTCACAGCCAGCTCCTGAAGCAGTGCTCTGAGCAGGGTGGAGATGGGCATGGCTTGCATTTTAATCAGCCCCAAAGTGTCCATTGTGCAGAGTTTTCCTCACTGCCAGTAAAAAGCGAGCTCTTACCCAATGATGAGGAAGCCTTGGTAGAGAGGAACCGAAGCAAAGTAAAATACTGACGAGAAAACAGCCTAGAAAAGAAATTAGCTTTTTAGGCACTGAGATACTGCAGCAGAAGTAACAGCTTAAAAATACACTCTGTTCAAACTGGAGCACTCTTGCAGTGGGCTCTGCCAGTTCCTGAGATGAAGACAGACTAAGGGAACATCCACGCTTTCTAGTCCTTTGGAGCAGTTGTTGGTACTTGTCCAATACCAGGGATTTTCTCATGTGTTTTCCTATCAAATTAACAACCTCAAGGCCTAACCCGTGAAAATTTTCAGAGGAACATTCAGAAATGTTCATTTCCAAATGAGACACGGCACCTTTCCTTTACGATCTGGCTTCTCCACCCCTCTCTTTTGAACCCCCGTCCCGGCAGCCCGTTCACCTGCATGGTGCTGATGCAGAGGCTCCTGTGGATCACAAACTGGCTGAGGGCTGCAGACCTCTTGTAGCTGTTCCTGCCATGGACCATGAGCAGACGACCCAGGTGCTTGAACTGAGTGATGGAGAAATCGGCTGCCAGCGATGCCTGCTTCCCCTCCTGGGAACAAGAGCCAGGACAACACAGTGAGATCACTTCAGCACTGGAAACAAAGAGCATCGTGTTGTTGTTATGGAGCTGCCACTGACAGAATTTCCAGGGATATCTGCAGTATGTTAGGAGAGGGAGAGCATTGCCTCAGTGCTTCTCCTTCCACTGTGGGTTTTAAGCAAAGAGCAAAAATATGAGGAGAATTCCCGTTTGAACCTTGGCCTCCAATTCTAAGCAGCCTCTGGGTTCTGATTCACAGCACACAAGTTAACGTGACACTCCTATCGAGGCAGTGCTGAACACAAATTCTGTCTCAAAAGTTCACACAATTTTGGCTCACTGCAAGCTGAGCCTGCTGCTGCAGCCCTGCAGCTCCACACAGCTCCAGGTGCAGGAATCAGAGTTCTAACCCAGAGCTTGTTTTGCAAACTAATATGAACACATTTTAATTGTGCACATAGGGAATATCTTATCAGTGTAATTATAACTCCAGCACTTGGAGCATTAAAAAACCCCAAAACCAACCATGAGGGTACGAATTTGGGGATTCTGCCAAGAACCAAATCATGAATTTGAACTCCCCTTAACAGCAGTCTCCTTTATAGCCAAATGATTTCTCATGACAGGGCTACTGGTCTGATGATGATTCTTGTGGGAGCTTGTTCCCTCTCTTGCACAAATATCTGAGGATTCATTTAAGAGTGGCTTGAAAACTGGCCACAGAACTGCTCATTAACCATGAGGTAATCTCACCTTTCCTTCAACTCCAACACCACAGTCAGCCTCCTGAATCATGCTAACATCATTCCCTCCATCACCTGCAGGGCAGAGCACAAACAAAACTGGGAGTTAAGCAACAGGGGCAACCTGCAACCTCACCAAAGCCATCTGCACCACACTGGAACACTATGAGAAACACTTAACCCAATCAACAAAAGCAAGGTTTTAAACAGAAATCATGATTTTGAGTTCCTAAGGCTTGTTTTAATAGAGCCCCAGGCCAGTGATGGATGTATCCCACTTGTAGGTGGCACCATTACATCTGCAGCGCTGAAACAAAGCCCACAATCACAGCGGCACTGCACCTGATCACCTCCAAGCTCTGTTTTGCACAGATGCCACCTGAAAGGGTGATGAGGAGCTTGGCACTGAACTTCCACGTGCAAAACTTCAATCACCTTCTCTGTCATCCCACAAAAGCACCGCTCCCTAAATCACTGCTTCCAGGTGGTATGAGGTGAGGTGAGACTGCTCAAGGAGGAGCTGCAGGTGCCATCCCCAAGGTCAGAGCTGACTGTCCACTCAGAGAGGAGCTGCAGGTGCCATCCCCAAGGTCAGAGCTGACTGTTCACTGACTGTTCCCTCAAAGAGGAGCTGCAGGTGCCATCCCCAAGGTCAGAGCTGACTGTCCACTCAGAGAGGAGCTGCAGGTGCCATCCCCAAGGTCAGAGCTGACTGTTCACTGACTGTTCCCTCAAAGAGGAGCTGCAGGTGCCATCCCCTGGGCAGAGCTGACTGTTCACTGACTGTCCCCTCAAAGAGGAGCTGCAGGTGCCATTCCCAGAGCTCCCTGGCTGCTCACTCACCCACGGCACAGGTGAGTTTGCCCGTCCTCTCCTGCAGCAGCCGCACGATCTGCGCTTTCTGCGTGGGCGCACAGCGGCAGCACACCACGGCTGGGCACTGGCACGCCAGCTCCATGAACTCGTACTCGTAGTACTTGAGGCACACCTGGGTCACACACAGCACACAGCCGGGTCACACCTGCTCTGTGGCACCGGGGTTTCCGCAGCCCGGGCTCTGGGGCCGGCCCTACCTCCAGCGAGTCCCCCGAGATGACCAGGGCGCAGTCGTGCTTGCGGCGGAAGGCGTTCAGCTCCAGGTGGGCTTCTCCTCGGTTTGTCACCTGGGGGAGGGCGGAACTGAGCAAGGTGTGCTTCACTGGGGTGAGAAAACAGCGCAGAATGCCAGAGGGAACAGAAGAAACACTGCCAGGACAGGCAGCACACCGAGTGAGGGCATGCAGGCACAGAGAGAAAAACTGGGGGTAGAAAGCTGGGTCGAAAGAATAGAAGTGCAGTGCTGGTATTTTTATTTATCACCCAGCTGTGATCTCACACCCCTCCTGTCCCAGGGCGCAGAGAGAGGCTCTGTGGGTGTCACTCACTAGTCTGAATACATGGATGTCCTGTGTCCGTGTCACCAGGTGAGCGTTCTTGGCTGTACACGTGGCTGTCTCCAGCTTATCCCCCGTCAGCATCCACACCTAAAACCCAAACATTCCGTGTGTTAAATAAAGCCTAACAACCACGTCTGCAGGACCTCTGCAAGTACCACCTGCCTTCCTCAGCCTTATAAAAGGACTGTGAAAATACACGAACAAATTATTCTTCAAAAACTATTTTAAAACACGCAAGAAAATCCTCACCCGTGAAAGAAAGCGAAGCTCTCAAAGAGGCTGAGACACAAAGGAAGTTAACAAACCCTGTGTAACATTCTTCCCACCTGCAGTATTTCAAGATTCTGCTGATAAACCCACAAAATGCGAGCTAAAAAAATGAGTATTTGTGTGTTAATGTGTCCCTCCCCGGCCGTTTCTCAAGCGGGCCCTGCTGCACAAAGATCCCTCCTGGCCCAGCCTGAAATGTGGATGATGCAACTGGGGTTAGCTCAGTGCTGATGTGTACGTCTGGAACACACTCGCTTGGCTGAGGGCTTTTGGGTTTTTTTTAAGATTTTTTTTTTTTTCAAAATCTACACTGCTCCTTTTATTTTGTGCTGGTGAGGGGAGGGAGTTAGAAAGCAATGTCAGCAGCAATGGCTGGGAATTCTTTCTCCAGTGTAAATATATCACAGTGAGGTTGGTTTTTTCCACTGGTGTTTTCACTCTTTCAAGACACCACCCGAGAATATTTAACGAGAAATACAAAAACCTTCAGAAAATCACAAAACATCAACAAAAACAAACCCACACAAAGACTCATTTATTTGTTTAATAATCTGAGGTTGGAAAGAGATTTGATCTTAACAAGATGGTCCCTGCCATGAGCTGCCAGAGCCCCTTCTCTCTGGATTTACTCCTCACATGCAATGCCCTGAGGAATGCTGCAGTGCCAGGAGTGCCCAGCACATCCCACACTCCACACCAGCTCCAGCCAAGGTGAGGGGAAAGGGAAGAAGGGAAACCCTTTGGAGTGCTGGGCCAGGACTACAACATCCCTGAGGAACTCTGATTCCCCTGGTCTCTCTGTTGTTTACAGGGGTGGCCCCAAAGAAAAAGCACTTTTGGAAGCTCATCCCAAGCACTGAATTCCTCTTCCTACCCCAGCCCCAGAGACAGAGCCCTGCTTTGAATTCACAGCGCGGCTTCAGATTTTTGCTCACTTTGCATGTTAAAGCAGAGAAACCACAACCAGGACCTTTCACCTACTTTTCTTACCCAAATCTGAATGTTTAATCC
Organism: Hirundo rustica; assembly: GCF_015227805.2. NCBI lineage: Eukaryota > Metazoa > Chordata > Aves > Passeriformes > Hirundinidae > Hirundo > Hirundo rustica. The sequence goes on from NC_053465.1 coordinate 1,269,152, forward strand.
ATTTTTTTTCCCCCTTCTGCAGGGCTGACAAAAGCTTTCAGAGAGAAAACCTACACACACACCACAGCAGCTCCCTCACTGCTGAGCACAGCTCGGGCTGTAGGTGTGGAGGCAGAGATGCTGGAGCCCAGAAAGCTGGGAAAAAAAAATAATCCAGTCCCTGATTCCCTTGGCTCAGACTCCCCTCTAGTGGCTACTGAAAACGCGGACATCCTCAGCTCCCAGCCCAGCACGGGGCCTCCTGCAGCACAAACCAAACACAGCCACACCTGCCCTGCTCCACGCAACTCCCTGAAAGAAGAACTGCCCCAAGGTCTCCTGGACCCTCCTCGTGCCCACGCGATCCCTTCCTCTGCAGAGCACGTGAGGGGATGAAAAGCACAAGAGGTGACGCGCTCAGGTGTTAACATTTCCGACTTGCAGCACGTTCTGTTCCCAAGGTGACGTTTAAAACGCTCCGAGAGCCCCTCAGCTTTTCATTTACTGCCCGTGGGACAGCGCCGCGCGCTCAGAGGGTCCCAGCGCTGTGCACCCAGCGCCCTGGGTGAGGCAGACCTTAATGCCAGCGTTCCTCAGCGTCTCCAGCGTGGGCCTGACGTCTGCCTGCAGCTGGTCCTCCACCCCAGTGAGGCACAGCAGCTCCATCTCCATCTCCAGGCTCTCGATGACCGTGGCCACTTTGAGGGAGCGGTCGTGCACGCTCAGCTTGGCCTGGACGTAGCGAGCCTGGGGACACACAGCACGGTCACAGCCCGGCTCTGGGGGCACGGGGGGAAGCAGTCAACCTCCCTGGTGGCCTTCCACCTGCTCTAGGGAAAGGTGTCCCCGTGCACAGCTTGGAACTGCAGCCTCCTCGAGGCGCCTTCCAACCCAGCTCTGATGCCACAGTTCAGAGATGGAAGCCGGCAGGGCAGGACAACTCGAGGTGCCTGGCACAGAGTGAGGTGGAATCACAGAATCACAAAATGTGTAGGTTGGAAGAGACCTTCGAGATCATTGAGTCCAACCCATGCCCTAACACCCCAACTAGATCATGGCATCGAGTGCCACATCCAGTCTTTTTTTAAACACGTCCAGGGACGGTGCCTCCACCACCTCCCTGGGCAGAATATCCCAGCACTTTATCACTCTTTCTGTGAAAAACATTTTCCTAATGTCCAACCTATATTTCCCTTGACACAGTCTGAGACAGTGTCCTCTTGTTCTGTCAACTGCTGCCTGGAGAAAGAGAAAATGCCCCAGGGAGCTGCTGCTGCTGCTGGTGGGCAGCACAGGGCACACAAAGGCAACACCCCTGAAACAAGGGCACCAGAGAGCCCTGAGCAGCTCCACCAGCAGAGCCCGGCATTCACTGAGCAGGTCCCGTTCTGCCTGCCCGGGTAAGCCAGGCCCTGCCCCGGGCAGACACCAAACCACACACGTGGGGCCCGTGCTGCCAGCGAGCTGCCTGGTTTTATCCTGGTTAGTCAGGACTCAGGAGCTGCTTGGGAGGGGCTTGGCTGGGATAAACACTTCATACCTATCAAGTGAAAAGCAACCTTGATGAAAAGAATATCGAGACATTTTAGAACAACAACTCTAGCAGAGTTGGGAGGTGAGGGGCAGAACTATCCCAAGAGTTTTGTGAGAACCGCTTCAGTGAGTGCTTGTTTGAAACAAAGGGGAAATAACCAAATAAAAACTTACTTCAAAGTCTTGATACTGCTCTTCTGTCAGAGACTTCTTGGCCACGACAAGAACCCTGAGGCCTTCCCGAGCCATGTTACCACACTGCAAAGAAGGATCACATCGTAAACCATGAGCTGCAGCCCCACTGAAATGATTTATGCACAGCAGCGTGGAGATGGCAGTGTAAGATAGCAGGTTAAGAAAATACCCATCCCATTTGAGCAACCCCAGCGAGTCTGTAACATCTGATAAAGTGCATGATAAACTCGAGAGGAAAGAAGGGATCTGCAATGGTTTGTGACCCAGCCCAGTGATCAGGAAGAAAAATGTCCTCTCTGCTACAGCAGGGTGGCAAAAACAACCCCACTGATTAAATTTGCTGTCTCTAAAAGGGCACAAGCCTGTGATTTGTAGATTTCACATATTGGGTGACCAAATCTTTAAAACAAAACCAAGTTATTATTATTTCTCTGAACACCAGGGAATCAGCAACTGAAGCTACTGCTGAGGATTCCCCATCCCTGGCAGTGTCCAGGGCCGGGCTGGACAGGGCTTGGAGCACACCCTGGGATAGGGGCAGGTGTCCCTGACCACGGCAGGGGTGGGATGGGATGAGAACCAACGTCCCTCCCAACCCAAACCATTCTGGGATTCCATGAACTCAGTGCCACCGTCACTGCTAACCTGACAAACACACCCCAGGACAAAGCTGCCAAACGTAGTTTTGAAATCAGACCCTTCAGGCTCCAACAGATCCAAACACAGAACCAAGCCCAGGACAAACCTGGCGAGTGCCAATCGGTTTTGAGCAAAACCCATCTTCTTTACAGGATTCATTCTACATTAAAGACGCTGGGCTCGCCACTGATGCCCTTGTTCCTGTGGATTTACTTGGCTGAGCACTAATCCAGTGAATTGCCAGGATCAGCGACCCCGTGGCTTGCAGTGGGTGCCCACTGCTGCAGTGCCCAGCCTGGCCAGGCACTGTCCTGGAGCAGTGCTGGAGCCCTGGGCACTGAGAATTCCAGAGTTCCTGTGCTGCCAGGCACTGACCCCAGGCAAACGCTGCACTGACCTGAGCCCGTGGAACAGCTCCCAAAATTGAGTGACAGCACTGGGATTGTGGGTGTGGGGTTTGGATAGAAGTGTGTGACAGCACAGGGTGCAGAACTCAGAGTTTAAGGGTTTAGAATGCAGGAATAGACATAAAGCAGGATGGAGGATTTAGGGCAGAGGCTGAGTCCTTCTATTTCACCTTCTTCTTCACCTTCTCCATGGGTCTGGGTGGGATTTTGTAATTGGGCAGAAAAATCCCCTTGTGGGCCAGAGGTGGTTGGTTATTGGGTTAAAAGTAAAAATAATTTAGGTGCCATTTCTTAATTGGACAGTTTGTGCTTAAAAGGCCTGGTAGAGAGAGAGACGGGGCTCCATTTTTAGTTAGTTAGCGAGAAGTGCTGTATAACTCACTGTTTGTGAGACTGTAACAGAGATGGGAATTAATAAACATCTGAGTCTGAACAAGAAACACTGTCTGGCACATTTAATCCTGATTGTGGCAGAAAAAGAAGATTAAAGAGCGACATAGCAGGACAGTGGGGCAGTGGGGCTGCAGGGGCTGCAGGGAGAGGCTGCAGGGAGAGGCTGCAGGGGCTGCAGGGCTGCAGGGGCTGCAGGAAGAGGCTGCAGGGGCTGCAGGGCTGCAGGGGCTGCAGGAAGAGGCTGCAGGGAGAGGCTGCAGGGGCTGCAGGGAGAGGCTGCAGGGAGAGGCTGCAGGGGCTGCAGGGGCTGCAGGGAGAGGCTGCAGGGAGAGGCTGCAGGGGCTGCAGGGGCTGCAGGAAGAGGCTGCAGGGGCTGCAGGGGCTGCAGGGAGAGGCTGCAGGGAGAGGCTGCAGGGAGAGGCTGCAGGGAGAGGCTGCAGGGCTGCAGGGGCTGCAGGGTTGCCCTCCCGTACCTCCTCCTCCAGCCAGTCGTTGTACTGCACGATGCCAGCCATCACCACGTCTGCCCCCTTCATGTAGAAGGTGATCTCTCCTGTGGATTCATCCTGCAGAGACAGCACAGCAGTGTGAGCTGGGACAGGGTGAACAGCGAGTGCTGAACCCTCAGCGCGGCAGGCACAGGATCTGCTCCGGGCCAGGGGCACCAGCTCAGCTTCTGCTCTGGGGCCAGAAGGAGATGCCTGCTCTACTGCAACTCAGTTCCTCGCAGCAGGAATTAATGCTTTAGGCAGGGAGGATCAGCTTTTTAATCAGCATCTCCACGCAGACAGAGCCCTCCCAGCCCTGACTGCCTGTGCCTCCAGAACAACCTGAGCCCTCACCTTGAAACTCGACTCCCTGCTTACCTGAAACAGCAAAACAGATGCAGAAAGCTGAGGAAAACCCACTCTGATTTACCTGCTCTGTTACACCACAGGGAATCAGCAGAATTAAAGCTCACACTTGCCACAGAAAGCTTGGATTGCTGCCTGCCTTATCTGACACCAGGAGTTTACAGACGGCAAGCAAAGCGTATTTACATTGCCACAAATTAAAAAGGCAGATAGGTAAGGAGGCCACAGCTCTGAGTATTACAAGCTAACGGAAACCCTGGCAGTGTCCTCAAAGGAGACGAAACAATGAGTAAGGAACAAACTGCTCTGTAAACCGAGACAGCCACCAGGGATAGGAGGAAAACAAACTTAAAATGCAAAACCAAAAAACTCAGGAAGGTCTGAAATAAACAGCTGTGAATGAAGTGCAGAAGTACTCTAGGAATAAGAAAAATGAAAGAAAAGCAAAGTGGACACTTCATTCTCTTGTCTAATGTTTGGGTCAGTCTGTTCCACCAGCACAGAAATTAGTGGTGGAGGTTCTCATACATGAATAAAAGCCCCAGGTCCTGTGGCACTGGGAAAACAGAGTTTAAACCCATAGCACAAAAAAAAAAAAAAAAAAAAATTGGCAAAATGTAGCACCTGATGTGGACACTAAAACTGCAGAGAAAAGAAGTGTCTTTGCTGAGGAAATTAAGAAGTAGCCAAGAATAATGAGGCTCCTTTGCTGAATATTTGTGCCAAGCTCGCAGAGATATTCACCAGGAAGATGCTCTTAATGAAGCCCAAGTGTGGTTTTCAATGTCCTGGAACATGCAGCCCCCACACAGAGATACACATCCCACATCCCCAGAGGAAAACGGGTGTCACTCTTCCAAAACAACCAGAACCCGCTTAAATAAAACACCCCACTTCTGGCAGTAGCCAAAGGTAAAGGTTTATCTACGAAATTATTTGATCAAAGAGCGTCTAACAACATCTCTGTAGGAAACCAAATAAAGACTGCACTTCCCGTGCTGCAGAGCTGGCTTAAGATAGTTTAGATTTTTTGTCCAATATAAATACTGTATCAGCTATCTCCTTGCATTAGTCATTTCCTCTGCCCGAGTTCAGGGGGAGGTTAGTGCGTTCTCAGATCATGGCAAGATCACTCTATAAATCTGCACACAGATTTGCCAGTTACATTGTTTTGAGGAAGCATCTTTTTCCACCACGGTCTGCCTCTGGCCACGGTTCAAAGGCTCCTTTCAATTCCAGATATGACAATTGCACTATCTCTGCTCTGCAACAAAGATCATTCCACATGGCTAAGGGGAAAGAAAACGCAAAGAAAACCAAGAATGGAAAATATTGTGGTCAAACAAACGGGCCTCCTTCAAAGAGGAAGATAAGTCAGTGCACACCACGGTGAGGAGGCTGCTTGGGTAGGACAGGATTTCTTAGAACTGAAATAATCAGGTACAGAAACGACAGTTGAGCGCAAGGAAACACTCAGATATTGCAAAAATATCCCAAACCAGGCAGCATCTGCGACTCGCTGTCACCATTAACCGCTGCTTTCTTTACTGGAAGTCGTGTTTGAAGGAGATCTTTTGCTGGGGCAGAGCAGGCAGGACGTGCAGGGAGGTGGTGCCTGCAGGGACAGCACTGCTGGGCTGGACACGGGAGCCTCTGCTCAGACTCTGGCCCCAGGCTGTGCAGGAAGCCTGGCTCAATTCTCACAGCCCAAAAAATCAGTTTTAAGGACAGGTGACACCTGTGCAGGTGAGCAGAAATGGTTCCCTTTGGGTTCTGCTCACTGCAGTGCTGAGTGCAGCTGCAGCTCCCTCCCTGGGTGAGTTTCCTTCTGGATGTTTCCTGCTGCCCTCCCTCCCCCCTATTTCTGTGTTTTAAACAAGCAGCACACTTCAGGAGATGCTCTGAAAAGGTGAACACCCTCCAAGCCGTGGATCAAACCAAATGCAGTGCCTACACACACACATTTATGTTTAATTAAAGCAAATTTTACTTAATAACTACCTACTTATAAACACTTTTTTTTTTTTTTTTTTTTTAAATGGAAGGTAAAACCCTGCTTGAAGATATTATTTTGGAGTATCCAGAAATGTGGCCAAGTGATACCCAGCCTCAATACTCAACCCTAATTCTGCACAGAGCACACCCGGAGCTGATTTTAGTGGCTCAGAGCAGCTGAATGGCTACAAAATAAAGACAATTAACAGAGAGGGACCAGCGCTCCTTTAAAGGTATTTACAGTTGGGATCTAAGCCTGATGTTGCTCCCACTGACCACAAGTGGGAGTTTTGCTGGTTTTGCCTAAAATACAAACAGAGAAATACAAACTATTTACTCCTAGTGGAGGAGAAGATAAATAATAAGTAATTTAAAAGGAATAAACTTCAACTCAAAGAAGGGAAAAGAAAAAGGAGCACTGTTACATTCAAAATAACAAAATTTCAGGGAAAATGTCAGTTCTGTTGAGCATAAAAACAGAATTTAATGAAGCTCCCCCTGGCTTTGATGGCCTGTCCACCTCTTACACCTTTGATAAAAGAGTATTTAATTAAAAGCTTGCACTTGCAATAAAAGCAATGAGGAGGGAGGTTCTTCAGTGCCCCCTCTTCTATTGATAATATTTTTATTCTGGGTCGTGAAAAGGTTGCCCAGTGTCTCCGCGTGATTTTCACGACAGAAGTCATTAATTTGAAGAATTAATTTGCTGTACTGAGCTGGATCCACACCGCACTTGTTGCAGGCGTCCCCTGCAGCACAAGGCACCTGTGGGAACAGGCAGTGCCTTCCGTGGCTCTCTGAACCCCCAGATTTAACACCGGGATTACTCTGTGCCACCTGCCCCTCTCAGCTCCTGCGAGAGAGCACACTCCAAATCCTCCAAGGTTTCACCTGGGTCCCAGGGGAGGGACTGCCCTGCCGTGCTCTGGGTGACCCCCCTGGGCAGGGGCCAGCCCAGGTGAGCGCTGGGTGCCCCCCTGGGTGCCCCCCTGGGTGCCCCCCTGGGTGCCCAGGTGCGGCCGTGCCCCGCCCAGCCCCGCCTCACCCGCACGATGATGCCCATGCGCTTGCTCTCGTAGGTGAAGGGGAAGATCTGCAGGATGGTGAAGTTGAGGATGTGCCCCCCCGGGCTCCTCAGCTGCACCGAGGACTGGTCTCTGCCCACCAGAGTCAAACCCACGCTCTCTGTCCACTGCACCAGGGCCACCTGCGAGGAGAAGGACACGGTGGTGAGGTGTCACTGAGACACACAAAGCAGTCACACGCAGACAAGAGATTTTCGCAGAGGTTCCTCTGATCCAGCTCCCAGCTGAAAGAGCTGAGAGAAGAGAGCCACATTGTTTATTTTTTTACTTTTTATACATTTGTGGGTCTAGCAGAAGATTGGTTTTTTGGGGTTTCCACCCCTCAGCCTCAGTGGCCAGACCAATTGTCAGTTACAATTGTTTTCAGGTTAGAAATGTGCAAACAAAGGACAGAGAATGAAAAACAAAGGATTTGTTTCTGTTACATCTGTGAGAAAAAGGTAGAAAACTGCTCTTGATATTGTACAATAACTAAAATGATCTGACTCCATTTAAGAAAATCAAAAGGCTCAGAAAAACTCAGAAAAACCAGGGTAACAGTGAGGGCTCCTGCCACTCCTCCCGAGGGGAGGGACAGCAGGTGGCTGCAGAGAATTCAGCAGTCATTAATTCATCAGTCGTTAATGCTGCTGGCAAACATCCACTGATACACACAGCTGCCCCTCCATGGCTCTTCCTGGCAGCTCTTTCCCAATTCAGCCCCTTCCTGCCAGTACCTGCAGGGTTTGGGCGGCCCAGCTCGCGTCTGACCCAGCTGTGGCACTGTCCGTGTGTCACCTCCCTGCCCCGACTGCCATGTCCCACTGGACACCAGGAATTTCCCCATGGAAAGGGCGCTCAGGGATTGGAACTACCCAGGGAGGTGTGGATCCCCATCCCTGGAGTGTCCAAGGAATTCCTGGAGCTGGCACTCAGTGCTCTGGGCTTGGACAGGGTGGGCACTGGGCACAGCTTGGATTTGATGGGCTGGGAGAGCTTTTCCAACCTCAATGATTCCATTACTTCACTCCAAAGGACATCCCTCGGGAAGGAGCAGGCACTGGAATCCTCCACCCAGCCCTTGGGTGCCCAAAGCTCCTCGGGCACATCAGGGAAACCCCTCTACACTCACTTTTGGAAACAGCGATTTCCCAGCTTGCTGTCTATGAAATTAAGAATTCAAAACGATGCATTCACCCTGGATTTACAATTTCAAAGCCAGAAACACTAATGCAGCACATTAAAAATTCATATTACGACAACCCAAACAAAACGAGCTCGGTGTTATTCTCTGTGTGTTCAGGAGTAACAGCCCATCAACAAATTTCAACAATTTTGCAGAGATCAGCCAGACAGCTGAAGGCTGGCTCAGACACTTCTCAGCAGAGAACCTTTCTCCTTAAACATTAAAAAACAAAAAAATTCCCCCCCCCAAAAACCCCCAGCTTGTTCAAGGTTTAACTGAACTGAGGTTGGCATCATTTTGATTTCAGCCTCTACTGCTTCAGGACCTACAAAACTCAGCTCTCTACAAGCTTTCGCTCCGTTTCACCCAGAACCACGCCAGAAGACCAAAGCGTTTATTTTGCTTCCCTGAGAACGCCCCAGAGTGCCCAGCTCAGCTGACACATCCATCTCAGCCTGAGCTGGCTGAGATTTAACTCCAGAAGCTGTCTGGGCCGTAACAGATGGAGCAGCAGCTGACACGAGCCCATCTATCACTGGCCCCCAGAAAGGATCAAGGGATCCTTTCCCTAAACAGACATGAAATGCTGCAAGTGTTTCACAGTGACATTTTCAAAGGCACAGGAGTGCTGGGCACATGGTTGCTGTCGACTTGAAGGTTAATTATCCCTTCTGCCGTTCAGGTTCTGCCTCCGCTGCCTCAAGCGACCACAAATGCCTCCGTTAAAAGTGAAATTGATTTTGGAAAATCACATACAAGAGGTACAAATAAAATTAGAACCTGTAAATACTTGCACTGAGTTGAGATTTTGTTAATGAATTGATAAGATTGGGACTAACTGAAGAAGCTTTTGTGAACTCAGCTCCTTTTCATCCAAAAGCTTGAAAGAGAGCCTAAACCAAACTTTTCTTTTCGCAAAGCAGCCTTAAATTGTCAGATTTTAAAAAAAAAAAAAAAAAGTAATTGAGTTGGCTTTGCCTTGAAAGACCTTTAAGTCAATTTGAATCAATATTTGGCTTAATATTAACAAGTTTGTGCAGGCTTACTCACAGAGATTACGACAAATCAAAGGCTCTTTCAAGCTTATCTTTCTCAAAAGTTTCTCCAAGCCATCCCCAGTGCATTTAAGTGTGCAGTTGGATAATCCTCCCAGAGCAGAGATGGAGCTTGGCTTTCTAATACTCTGGTTAATAAATAATTATTGGGAATTATTCCCAGCATGACCCTGCGTGACGTTCGGCGTGCGCAGCCCCGCGCTGGTGAGCTCCGGATGCCTGAAGGGGCAAAACCTCTGCTCCCACTCGGCCTAAAGCATCTCCTCTGCATGGACACCTCCTCCCTCCTTCCCTGCCAGCACCCCCCGGCAATCCTACAAAGCTCTGGGGAGCAAAGCCTCGTGCACAGGGACCAACGGAGGAGCAGCACATCGGAGGTGTGGCACATCTGGCAGTGTCTGGGCACTGGGATGGGATCCATGGGGGGATGGGATCCACAGGGGGATGGGATCCATGGGGGGATGGGATCCACGGGATGATGGGATCTGTGGCATGATGGGATCCACGGGATGATGGGATCCACGGGATGATGGGATCCGTGGGATGATGGGATCCGTGGGATGATGGGATCCGTGGGGGGATGGGATCCACGGGATGATGGGATCCGTGGCATGATGGGATCCACGGGATGATGGGATCCACGGGATGATGGGATCCGTGGGATGATGGGATCCGTGGGATGATGGGATCCGTGGGGGGATGGGATCCACGGGATGATGGGATCCGTGGGGGGATGGGATCCGTGGGATGATGGGATCCACGGGATGATGGGATCCACGGGATGATGGGATCCGTGGGATGATGGGATCCACGGGATGATGAGATCCACGGGATGATGGGATCTGTGGCATGATGGGATCCACGGGATGATGAGATCCACGGGATGATGGGATCCACGGGATGATGGGATCCGTGGGATGATGGGATCCACGGGATGATGGGATCTGTGGGGGGATGGGATCCACGGGATGATGGGATCCATGGGGGGATGGGATCCACAGGATGATGGGATCTGTGGGATGATCGGATCCATGGGATGATGAGATCCACGGGATGATGAGATCCACGGGATGATGGGATCTGTGGGATGATGGGATCCACGGGATGCTGGGATCCGTGGGGGGATGGGATCCACGGGATGATGGGATCCAGGGGATAATGGGATCCATGGGATGATGGGATCCATGGGGGGATGGGATCCACGGGATGATGGGATCCACGGGATGATGGGATCCACGGGATGATGGGATCCAGGGGATGATGGGATCCAGGGGATGATGAGATCCACGGGATGATGGGATCCACGGGATGATGGGATCCACGGGATGATGGGATCCGTGGGGGGATGGGATCCATGGGATGATGGGATCCAGGGGATAATGGGATCCATGGGATGATGGGATCCATGGGGGGATGGGATCCACGGGATGATGGGATCCATGGGATGATGGGATCCGTGGGATGATGGGATCCAGGGGATGATGGGATCCACGGGATGATGGGATCCGTGGGGGGATGGGATCCACGGGATGAGATCCACGGGATGATGGGATCTGTGGGATGATGGGATCCACAGGATGCTGGGATCCACGGAATGATAGGATAGGGAGCACATCCCAGCTCCATGGCAGGCAGAACAGGTTTTCTCTGCCCCCTACAAACACGTAACTCAGGATGCTCTCAGCCACAGCAGAGAGATGAGAAATATCCTGGATGCAAAGGTATCTTTACAACTTAGAGGAAGGAGAATTGAAAGCAGGCTTGAAATCCCCCAAACACCTTAAAGGGAGCCCGTGCTCACTGAGGAGGGAAATCAGTGAAGCCCCTGCCAGCATTCTGCAGCCCCAACCAAGCCAGGCCTGATACAGATCTGAGTGTTTCAAAGCACAGCAGCCCGGCACAGAATCCTCCAACTTCGCTCTCTCCGACAATTAAATTACCCGAGCCACCGCTGGAGTGGATATCGACTAATAAATTTCATTCTAAAGGGACAAATTGATCCTTCTGTGCCATGAGCTGCTCTGCAGGGTCCCCTTTAGGTTGCCTAGGCAGGCAGACAGCAGGCAGAGACCAATTGATCCCGCACCCTTTCATGTCCTGGCAGCTGCCGCCGTTGTCAGGGTTAAAGACTGTTTGCCCAGGAATCCCAGGCACTCTTATCTCTGATCAGATTATATCTATTTCATTTCCCCTGCTAGTTACTGTATGGCTGCAACTGACAACTGGCTCGCAGAGCCCCAAGGCTGTAACTGATATCTGAATAAAGATACTTCAAGACTTCTAAATGGCAGCGTGCACAGGAAACAAATTTAGGAAATCCTGCTTTCTGTTACAGGAAATGAATCCTATGCCAACTGGTAGAAATTACCCTTGCTGTTAAAGTAAAGAGAATACAAGTTTTTGTACTCATTTCATAAACTGACCTTCCCTGCCATGGCAATATTTTATTGATATAGGATTTCAAAGGCTGGCTTTAACAGGAGTCCAAAGCCATTCCCCTACAGGGAATGTTATTTAACAGCATTATTCCCCTCTCAAGGACTCCACTTGTGCAGCTCCTGCATTTTGTACCATCTAGGATGACATTCAGAGCACGGCTAAATAATATTTGTATATCTAAGACCTACAGACAAGATTTCCTCAGCGCAGCAAAGCGTATCTGATTTCTGAACCTGCTGTAATTCTCCACTTAAGATACCACCAGAAAGGAAAAAAAGAATTTAAACAATAATCTTGGAAGGATTAGTTATCATGCTATAGTAAAACAAATAAACAATATCCCCTGGGCATTTCAGACAAATTGCTGTGTAAATATTTTAAAGACAGAACAGTATAAAGAGTAAAAGTAAAAGAAAAATCACTGACTTCACTATACACCACAGTACATATGTAAATAAACAGAAATCTGTGCAAAAATAGCCTGTAAATGCTTTAGGAGGTAAAAAAACCTAACTAAGATGCAGATCACAAAAATTGCCATCTGGAAATCATTCAGAACTCGTTTCAGTGCAAAGGCAGTTGCTTCCAGGGGAGAGCAACACCTTCTAGAGGAGAGGAGCAGGGAAGCAAACGCTGCCCCAGCCCCCGGGGACAGGACACCCACAGCCTGCCCAGGGAGGAGGTGCTGCTGGCACTCCAGTGCAGCCGCAGCCACGCAGGGGGCACAGCAGAAACGCAGCTTTCGGATAACGCACGGAAGAAAATGAATATATACAAATATATACGAGACGGATGAATTGCCTGCTTTGGGAGAAAAAAACCTAAAGGGAGCATTTTGAACGGATGTAAATGTGCAAAGCAGCTCTGTGCCAGTCTCTCAGCAGCACAACAGTCCCCAGATCCTCACACAGCTGGGCTTCCAACAAGCGCACTGAGCTCCATGCAAAGCTCTTCCCTAACAATGAGGCAAGCCAGCTTCTCTTCTGATGGCAAAGGTGGGAGGGTTGTTATCGGAGGCAAGGCTGGTTTGTGTGAGGCAATACATGGAAGAACCCTTTGAATGCAGTCAAAAGGGTGATTTCACCTCATGCTGCCAGTGGGACTCTCAGGGGAAGTCTCAAACTTTGGAGTCACTCCCGCACAGAGAAAAGGTAATTGTACAAATTAATAGAAAGCAAAATGTGTTACTTTTGTTGCACTAAAATATGTATTCAAGAAGCATAACCAATTCGTGAAACCACATTTTGTTCCTCCTGTCTTCGTCACAGAAGGAAACAACGCTATAATTACCTTTCCCAAATTTTGCAGTGGGTAGCAAACAGCACTTGAACTCTAATTCCTGTATTGATCCTGATCTCTCAGATGCTCAGGAAAAATCTCTGGTGAGTCTCTGGAGAGCTTTAAGCTTCTCCCCACTGTGCCACCTGCACAGCCCTGGCTGCACTGGGTGCTGGCAGAGAACTGGCAGGGCCCAGCTTTGCTCTCAAACAAACCTGTGCGCTTCAGTCCCTCCTCAGAATTAACCTGGGCACTCTGTCCACCTGCACGTGTGACGTGCCATGGTTACGGTGATTTACAGCTTTCCACTGGTCTGGAAGGTCACACACCTCGCAGAGCTGAGCTGTGGGAGCATTCCAACCCTCTTCCACAAGCTGTCCTTCCCCAGACAAGATAAGATTGCTCATAATTTACCAAACGTGGTCAAAGGGATTCACGGCATTGAAATGAAAAACACACCCTGGACAAAAGGTGCAGAAGCAGGGGCCAAATCCTGTGATGCAGAGGCTGACAGAACAGCCAGGATACCAGTCTGGAGCTCCAGGCAGAGAGGCAGAACAGCTGAGAGGGCAATTATGGTCTCTCCACATCTTATCAGAGCAAGAAATGCATTCAAACATTGTTGGAACCCTGGGCACCGAGAATTTCTGGCTTTCTGTGCTGACAGGCTCTGACCCCCAAGAAAACACTTCACTTGACCTGAGGCCATGGAGAAGGCTCCCAAAATTGAGTGACAGCACTGGGATTATGGTGTGTGGTTTGATTTAAGTGTGTGCTATCACATAGTGGAAAACTTAAGAGTTTAAGGCTTTAGAATATAGTAATAGATAGATACATATATATAAAGCAAGTTGGAGGTTTTAGGGCATAGGCAAGGTCCTTTTTACCTTCTTCTTCATGGATCTGGGTGGGATTTTGTAATTGGATAGAAAAGCCCACATTGCGGGTCATGGTGGTTGGTTACTGGGTTAAAAGTAAAAATAATTTAGGTGTCATTTTTTAATTGGACGCTTTAGCCTTTAAAGGCCTTGTAGAGAGGCGGATGCGTCTCCACTTTTAGTTTGCCAGCTAGAAGTGCTGCAGCACTCACGGTTTGTGAGACTGTACCATAGGTAAGAACTGACAACAAACATCTGAGTCCGAACAAGAAACGCCATCCCGCGCGTTTAACCCCGACCCTGGCCAAAGAAGGTGAGACACAACAAAATATCGTCCCCTTCACCAAAGCGCAGCGCCTCCCCCAAGCAGCCGCGGGTTTTCCCGAGGTCGCGCGCGCAACCCCACTGACCTCGTCGGGGCTGGAGGCCTGGTACACCCTGCAGGAGTCCTCGTAGTGGCGCTCGGCCTCGGCCTGGTCGGTGACGCCGTTGGACTCGTAGACGGGGGTGACGTTGTGGCACAGCGCGATGGCCTTGACGGCCTCGTGCACGCGGCTGCTCATGGTGCGCCGCACCTTGGTGGCCAGGGACAGCCCCTTCACGGCCGGGGGCTCCTGCGGCTGCTGAGGGACAAGGGACGAGACAACACGCTCTTAACCGCGGAGGGAAAGGGTAGAAGTTCGGGTTCGGCTCGTACGGACCGCGCAGAGCCGCGCTCCCACGAACCAGACGCGCTCTCCCCGCGCCGTCACTCGGGGCTCCCCCGGGAACCCTCCAGCGCAGATCGGCTCCCGCGGCATTGCCCCTGAAGGGCCCTGTCCTGGGGTGGCTTCGTGGCGCTTGGGTCCCCAGCCGTCTGTCGTGTTTGTGGTGGAGATCGTGCTCCGTGCCTTTCGGCCCGGTTCCGAGAGCGAAGCAGGGAGAAGGAGAAGCGCCGAGTTTGTTTTCAAAGTGCTCTCACTGCTCCACATTCTGCTCCTGGACTGTGCTGCCTGCAGCACGGACAGACAGCGGGACAGAGATTTCCCGTGCTTTGCTTTTAGCTAGCTGAGGCAGAGAAATTCCCTGGACTGTTTTTTTTTCTCTTTTTCTTGGAACTGTTCAAACCTGCTCTGGACTGAAAACCCAAAGGAGCACCCTGATCTCCCATCTGCAGCCCAGAATGACATTTTCCAGGGCTGGAGGGACTGATGAGAGACTGAGTGAGCCCAGCTACACTCCACAACAAGGACTTTCTGAATTTGCCATCTCTTTGGACAGCGAGAGGTTTTATTGTTTCATATTATTCCATTTTTTTAATGCTTGTAGATACTTTGATTGCTGAATAAACAGTTTCTTCCACTTTTCTCTGAGGAGGTCTTTTCCTGGACCAGTTTGGGGAGGGGTCTACTTGAGTTTGATATTCTGAAGGGACCCTGGTCAGAGGTTTTCTCCCAAATTTGCCCTAAACCAGGACAGGCCCCAAGAGATTTACCTAAGTTTTGGGACAGTACACCAAGAAAAAGCCCATTTGCTGCAAATCCCCCGAAGGGTGACACACCAACCTCAAAAGACTCAGAGAAACCACTTTTTCACTCCACAAAAGACCAGCAGTTTGGGAAATTTAGAGTCACTTGGGTTTCATGTGCAAGAGAATATAATTGGTGAAAACACGAAACAGATGACTCTGTATGGAGCTAGAAAATCTTAATTACATTCATTTATTTTTTAATACTATTTTTAGTGTCAGAATGGGAGTCTTCAGATAATTGCACAATTACTAAATTATCCCAGTTGAAGAAGGGACACACAGTGATCCAGTTTCCTGCTCTGTTGACCTTTAGTGTCAAGAGGACAAAAGTTTCGCTTCCAGGTCAAAGGGCCACAACATGGTAAAAATAAAAGCAAAGAATAAGAACTACAGTTCAAAATGAATCATTGCCAGCAAATGCTTCTCATTATAAGGAATCTCACTCGGTAATTATGAAAGTTTTATGAGACATATCCATTACCAGGGTAATTCCACACCTTATTTTCCACTCCAGTGATTAGGACCCGTAAGATCTTCAAATTTAGTATCGCTGCTCATCAGCACTGCTGCCAAAATCCGACAGCAAACCCTCAGCTGCAGTGCTCTCAGTCACTGCTTGCACACTGGACCAGGCAGTCACCCAAATGTTCCTGACAAATATTGGACACCTCAGCAAATAATTAACCAGTAGTCAAGTTTTCTCTGGAGATTCAGCATAAAATGAAGGTAAATAAAGCTGAAGTCTGGAGGTTTGTGATTTGGGGTTTTTTCTCTTTTTTTTTAAATACAGTTCTGTCATTTAAGGGTCACAACACCAAGAGAAGAACCAAACCCTAGGAAGGAGAAAGAGAAGAGGTAGCTGGATAGCTAAATAAAAGTTATTTTAGACTCAGACCTCAGCAACAGGACACGGGCACACACTTACACTTGCATGTGATGTGAAACAACCCGTGGAACATAACGAGCAATCAAGACGTTATTAATGCATTAAGCATCCAATGACTTTCCCACTTTCCCAAAAAGCAGCTCACAAGCAGATCCCTACCACATGAATTCACCATCGGCCCAG
This sequence comes from Hirundo rustica, assembly GCF_015227805.2. Classification (NCBI taxonomy): domain Eukaryota; kingdom Metazoa; phylum Chordata; class Aves; order Passeriformes; family Hirundinidae; genus Hirundo; species Hirundo rustica. Next base: position 1,285,626 of record NC_053465.1, read on the forward strand.
GGGCGTGGAGGACTTTTGGGAGCAGGGAGTGCAGTGAGTTGTACCTGTGTGTAAATGCTGAATATGTGGCTCTGCACCTCGTCCATGGAGTCCAGGCCGTAGGCCACCGTTCCCAGGTGGAGCCTCTTGAAAACCATCTCGTTCTGGGTGAGAGTCCCTGGGAAAAGCAGCAGCACGGGGTGGGAACGACACCCCCATTCCCCAGCACACCTCCTGTCCCGGCTGTGCCCCGAGCAGAGGAACCTGAACCCGGGCCAGCAGCTGAACTGGTCACTGCAGCACTCCCAGCACAGCCGAGGCTGGCACAAAACCCAGTACCAACAAACCTGAGCGCTCATCCTCCTGGGAAGTGGGGCTGCATAAATGACAATGAGATTCACCCCACAGCCAATGCCAGCAGGAGCTGCAAGCATGGCTCTGGTCCCACTGGAACCAAAAACATTGGAAACGACTTCAGCGAGACCAGGATTTTACGTCAGACCAAAACTTCTCATTACAGCTCAGGCCTTCAATTTAAGCTCAGCTTCAAAAGTATAAGAATAATAGCAGACAGCTTCTGCCTATATATGTAAGTTATCTTACCCTAGCTTTGAAAATTAGCTCTAAAAAGTTGGTTTTAATTTTATTTTTACCCTCAGCTTTTGTTTTAATAGCAGGCTTTAAGTATTCCTTCTAGTAGTATAATATTCCTGTCCTAGCTTACTTACACCACATTCAGAACAAAAAAAAGCAGAACTTTTTTTCAAAAACTGATTGAATCCTACTATCAAAGTGACAGGAAATTCCTATTTCTTCCAGTCCAAAGAAATCTCACATTATCCTCTTTTCCTGGCCAAAACCACAACAAAATCCAAACAACACACCATGACTCAAAGCTGTATTTTCTGCCCCAATACCTGTTTTGTCTGTAAGCAAATAGGAAATCCTCCCCAGCTGCTCAGGGATGGTGCTGGACCGAACCACAGTGCCAGGGATTTTGGAATCTCGGCGGATCACCCAGCTGTACACAATCTTCCCCATGTCCAGATTCACACGTAAACTGCACAGGAGGAAAGAGAAACAAGGAAAGTAAGAAGTATAACCAAGTAAACCGTGGAAAAAATCCTTGTGAACCTCCACAGTGCAATGAAAGGACAACGAGTTCCACAGTGAACCTGAGGTGCCAAAGCAGAGTTTCAGGAGAAGTTTATTCAAAGTCAGTGCTCTGGTGGCAAATGTAATTACACTGTGATCCAAGGACAGATGATAAAATTACCATGAGAAGATATGCTTTGAGGGGAAGGTGGACACAGAATAAGGACAGTGATGGATACCAGAGAGAAGAATGAAAATGGAACTGAAATGAATCCCAGACCTGCACCCAAACTAAGTTACTCATCTACTTACTAATACAGTACAATTTCATATTAAAGTTTCATTGCCCTCCAAATGTATTCCCCTACATTCTGTATAAAACACCCTCCTTTTATTTTTTATTTTTTTTTGCTCTGTTCTTACTGCAGTAACCTGGCAGTCCCAACGCTGAGAGAAGGGAATTTAAATGCTTAATCCACTAAGCCAGTGAATGGGTTAATAAGTTGAACAAATTCAACAGAAACAACAAAGCAATGCTTATGATTGAACAGTAACTTCATTTCTAGTTCTAGCCTTGCTCAGCTGTGAAATGAGGAGCAGGTGAGAGTCCAGGTGTCTGGGCTGGAAGCAAGGAGGAACACAGCAGCGCTTGCTGGGAAGCATCAACGGCTGCCCCTTACCTGATGGGAATGATGTTTGAGAAGAGCAGCAGGAATCTGATGATCTGCAGGTACCAACGGCCTGCGAAGTGCTGAAGGGCCACCATGACCAGGGACACCACCACCAGAGCCCCAAAGAGGATCTTGGTGAGACAGTTCACCTCCAGATCAAAGAGACCAATCTAGGACAGCAGGAGAGAGAGATTTCAGGCACACCGGTGAAGGTGTCAGCTCAGTGCCATGCTCACAAAGGAAGTGAACTGCCATTCCAGCCAAAGAGCCATGCCCCACTAGTCAGCTTCTCTTCTTTCAAAACACTACGAACATATTTAAATTTATAATCAATACTCTTGCCAGCTTATTAAATGAGATTTCCATCCCTTGGAAGCTCAGCAGAAGATGCAGAGGTGTGAGAGGACTCACGCTGCCAAGAGCTGCAGGCTGGGTAAACATCCCTGCCCCGTGCCTTAGCTTTGCTACAACAGAAGAAGGCAGCAAAAGCTTTTCTATTCTAACTGGGACTGTCTCATTATAAACACGTAAAACAACGGTTTTTGACAGCCTTAAAAAACTGAGAAGACACATGTATAACAGGATCAAAATCATCAGGAGAAATAGGTTCTGTTATGGTAACCATCTTAAATATCAAAATATGAATTATTATTATGAGGTTGTCCCTATAGTGTGTACACAGAGTATTTGGAAGGGATCATCTTTTTTAAAATGATCTATTTCTGACCCTTGTTATTTACTAAATAACCATTTATTTACTAAATTTACTAATTTACTACAAACCCGTTTTTCCACCATACCTTACTTCTTGGGTTGGAAGTATTCATCACGCTGCGCAGCTCCCTCCCCGTGTAGAGGACAACTCCCACCACAGTACCTGCACACACAGAGGTTTTCTCCATAAAAATACTTGTCAGGTGGAAAGGAGTTTCAGCAGGCTAACTTCAGAAGTGACCAGAAATTCAAAAAGCTGGTTTCTGCCACACAACACCTATGAAAACACAGACTGGAACAGGAAACAGCCTCCCAGGCAGAAATTCAGTCTCAGGCTTGGACTTGACGCAGCTTGACCACAGACTCCATCAGCTCATGGGAAGGACAGCCAGCTTTGCTCTACCTTCCCTGACCCCCTTCTGATCCACTTGACTCCCCCCACTAGAAATAAAAGTTGGTGGGGATGGAGGATTTCTTGGATTTCCCCCCACAGCTCGGGATCCCACTTTGGTGCTGCATTCCACCAAACCTTCACTGTGTGTCAAAATCAAACCAGCTACGGGCTGTGGCTATTTATTGGTAAAGGTTGATACAATCAGAGCAAATCCAGTGAGTTCCAGAGCTCAAAGACAAAATTACCTTATTTTAAAATCTACAATGTAGTTTAAATGCTTATCTAAACACTCTTCCTACCACAAAGTGAATCATACCAACTCCTACCTTCCTGTAGCAGATGGAGCTGCTGGGAGCCCATCAGTGAATCTGAATGCTATGTCCCACAGTTGCTAAAGAGCTGAGAGCGACAAAATTCTCAATTTCCTTCTTGCAGAAACATAGTTCAGTTCAGCACCATAAATTACAGGGTTTCTGTGGGTTTTCTCTTAAAGACTTTGCAAAGAGCCACGGAGAAAAAGCTATCTACCATCAACAGTTCAAAAGCTGCTATGGCCCAGCATTAGGAGTCTGTAAAAATGGAGAAAACCAACTCCAAAGAAAGCACTGCCACTACCTTGCTGCTTTATACACTACTATTCCCCTGCTCTCACTAATGATCAAAGTTTTAACAAGCCACAAGTGACTTATTTTTAAATAAGGCTGATTCAAGAGAGGTGGTTTCTAAAAATATGCTGAGAAGCATTCCTTTAAAAAAACACCCCCAAAACCAACAACAAATCATCCCTGGAGCCAGATGGCAGGTGGTGGAAAGATCATCACAATTCAGATCAGCAGATGGCACAGCTACTCCAAATCCACTGCGAGCAGAGTCAGACCCAGCCCTCCTGCAGCAGACGGAGAAAGACACATTGCTCTGCCTCATCCTACAGGGGCTGCCCCAGCCAGGCACCACCACAACCCAACAGCTTCCACTCACAGCAGAAGAAAAGCAGCATCCACATTTTCTCCTAACAGAAATAACCTCCAGCGTGCTGTTTGTTATTACCACAGCTAGAATAAAATTGGGTTTTGTATTGGTAAGTCAGTCCAAATGAGAGGAAGCACCGCTAGAAAAAGCTTGAAGACACATTGATCTGTTAAAAAAAGGAGTGTTTCAAGTTGGTTCATGGCCATTTCAAACAGACTCAATTGCAAAATCCCTTTGAAATTCTATTTGCAAAGGCACTGTCAAGTCTCTCCATTTGACAAGTTTAATTCCAGAACTGGACTCCAGAATTCCACCCTCCTCCAGCTACTGCCCAGCACACTCTGCAAACACACTGGGCACCAGAGGAACAAGGCTTTCACTAAAACAAGCCTCTACAAGGGGGCACTGATTCAATCAGGCCTCGGGAGCTTATCACACATGTGAGTCAAAATCTGTCAAAGACCTGATTTTTTTTTTTCCTTTTTTTAAGAGTGTATAGGACAAACTCAATGGAAGCACTTACCTGGAAATCTTTCATCTCAGCTTCTGCTCCCAGAATCCATTTGACACCATTTCTGTTACAGATTAGGATGTCAATGCGCAGGGCAATTAAGTGCTATTCTGGTCCTAGATGCTAAAGAAGGGCCCCAAAGGCCACTCCACTTCTTTCTCATCTAGGAATGTCCAAGAGGCAATTAGATCTCAGCTCAGCTCCCCAGAGGTGTTAGGACAAGGGGGAGACCTCATTCCAACTGCTAATTTCTCCAACTGACAGAATTATTACTCCATCAACAGAAATACCTTTAAAAATTGTTAACATATTCCCTTAAAAACAATTTTACGCGGGTCTCCACCTCACCTGATGCAATCACTGTGCTGGCCCACAGGGTGTTTTCTATGCTTAAACTTTCATTTACTGGAGGGTCACTGTCCTCCTACGACAGGAAAAAGAAAAATAAACAAACTCATCAGTAAAGCGAAAGAGCAGAGGCTGAGAAGAGTCCCACAGAGGTGTTCAGAGAGGGATGCTGGGCGAGCTGGCAGAGGGATTTCTGATAGGATGGAGAATTTTCACAAACCCTGGTGGATCTCTGGTTGATTTCGAGCCCGTGCCAGCAGACTCACCCTGGTGAAGGTCCCCACAAAGTTGTGGATGTCAATGTTGGGTTCCTCTGCGTAGACGTAGGAGCGGATCTGCAGCAGGTCCTACCAAACAGACACAGCTTAATAACGTACCAAAGTTTCACCAGAACACTGCACCAAGAGTTACTTGGCAGGATTTAGAATTATCTCGGTGCCTACTGCAGCCCAAGAACCCCACAGAAAACACACCTGGGGCAGCAGAGCACTGAGGGGATTTCCTGTGGGGACACCTGAGAGACTCCTGGGACTTACCAGGTGTCTGCGCCCCAGAAAAGCAACTGCAGCCCGAAAACAGGGCTGCAGCACCCATTAAGTTTTCAGGTAAAGCACGTGCACAGCACCCATAAGTTTTCAGGTAAAGCACGTGCACAGCTCCCCAGCACAGAAGTCGCAGGCAGGAGCTTACAGAGGCCGTGGGCAGGCGCTGGGTGCAGGTGACGGGCAGGCGCAGCTTCCAGTCTGTCTCCCCGTCCAGCTGGTCCGTGCGAAGGAAGCAGGAGCCTGGGGATGGGAACAGCACTCAGGGATCCCCCAGCTCTGTCCTAGGCACATCGACTCATAACTCATGGGATGGCTTCCCCTCTCGGACACTCACGTCCTTCTTTCTCTGGGAACAGTGTCCGACTTACATTTGTTAATAACGGAAGGATGATGTCCCTGCACCACATTCCTTTAATTCACCAGGTCAGAATTCTCTGCGCTGCACTTTTTAAGACACTCGAAATGTTCCCGTGAATCTGTTTTCTAATCCTTCTGATCAAACATTCCCTTATCCCACACTTAACAAAACAAGCCTGAACAGTAAGAAAATATATCTAAAATGTAACCAGATTCATTTACCCTGGACTCAACCCCTAGATTTTTTGATCAGCAAACAAAACTGGAATATAAAATCTTGAGAAGTGGTGGTCCATAAAACCACTCGAGCTCCCTCTCTCTCTCTCTAAAATTTTACTATTATCTATTTCTATTTCCAAAAGATAATTTTCCCCAAACAACCAGTGAAAGGTTAATGGCTATTTTGACAATTGGTTCCAGATGTTTACCATTCTTCTCCGACGTCCTCAGGAAGATCATGTCAGCGGGGACCCTCTGGTTCTGGGAGGAGAAGAAAGGCCATTATTGTGCAGCCAGCCCCGCACGCGTGTGCAGCGCCTTCCCCGGAGCAGCAAGGGCACAAAGAGGATTCCTTTGTCAGCCTGCAGCTCGGGATTCAGCTTGCTTTGAATCCTCAACTCGCTCCCCTGCAGAATTCCAAGGGCAGGATAATAACCGGTGCCAGCTCCCACTGACCAGACCCAAGGGTTAGGTTTACAAAAGGGCTGGAGAGTAATTCTAGAAGTATGAAGAAATTGTAAACTCGTGCTGGTTTCCTTTCAAGGAGTCCTGTGCTAGCAGGAAGGTTCTAGCTGGAATCTGCAGCTACCAAGTTTCTCTTTTTGGACTGAGTATTTTCATGCTAATGGTTTTAGAGGTCACAGAGAGCGGGTGGGAAAAACATAAAATCAGTGGATTAAAAGAAAACACGTTAAAAGTTGTACAAAGGGAGAAATATACCTGAATATACCAGTACCTACAAATGGATAACTGGGTCTCCCAAAACTGCAATGTTTATACCCAAAGAAACACCTGGATGCTGCATTTGCTCCAGGTGTTTAACCTGTGCCCAACGGTCACAGAAAGGATAGGGAAACTCTTCATCTTGCTATGCTAAAGGAAGAAATGAGGTTATAGGTACATGCCTACAGATCTGCCCTCATCTGTAAAGATAATGATGTCATTGGTGAGGTGGGGGAACCCTGTAAAGTGATTAAAGATTTTAACTTGTGTTCAACACCTGATACTCTAAAGCCTATTGTAAACTAAGTAGGAATTCAAAAGATCTCGTTTCCTATGGTCTTGCAAAAATATAAAAAGTACTTTACACAGGAAAGATGAACACAAAGACAAACCTTTTCCACAATGATGAGGTCACCCACTTGTATGTTAGAGCTCTTCACCTTGACAGTCCCTGCAGAGGAAAGGTGCTGCTGTTAGAGCAGAGCAGGACAGGGCTGGGGTGCTGTGTGCTGCTCCTCCCCTCCCCTCCTTCCACTGCACCGTGGGGACAAAAATGGGAAATGTTCCCACCACAGAGACTCCCTGAGCCCACTACTCCCACTAAGGGGTGGGTGTCCCAAAAAGGGCAGAAAACCCCTCAGGTAACAGCTGCAGACCTCAGCCCTGAAAGCCCCAGCCACTCTCGAGTCATAACTCTGAAACAACTCCTTCAACTCCTCTTTGCACTGCTGAAATCACAAATTCAAAAATGCTCTCGGCATCAGGCAGATGACAGAGCAAGACCAGAAAGTTCCAGCAGGGAACCATCAAATCCAACTCCTTTTCCTCAGGTGCCTGAAAATGTAAAGCTCGACTCTCCAGCCAAGGCACCACGGGTCCATCCAAAACCCAGGCTCATTTCCTCCCCTGCTGCAGCTCCAGTATCTGGCTCAGCTCTGCACCTCTCCTTCGGCCCTTGCAGGACCAGCCAAACGAGCAGAGAACAGGTCCTACAGAAATCACGTAAATATTTATTCCTCTGCAGCTGTCAAACATTTCCCCGTTGCTTTAAAACAGGGGATTAATTTAACAATTGGCTAGTAATTTCAAATCATCAGCCAGCTCTAGATTTGGCTTTTCAGACTAACCAGTGATTTATAATCAGCTAATTTGAACCCTGCCTCTACGTGTCTGTTACATTTCAACAAAAGCCTCTTTAATCTGCTGTGATTTGAGTGGAAGTGGGGGAGGCACGTGGAGCTCACCCTGGCACGGACAACACTCCTACTGTACCTCGAAATTCACGGGCTAACTGGCCAGATAGCAGCTCAGGGGGAAAGCAGGAGGGGGAAGGGAAGGGGGAATAGAAATTAGCACAAAGCACAAAGGTCACTGGGATTTTACTACTGGCAGTCCCTTCATTAGCATCCTTCTCAGGATATGCTTCAGTGTTTCTGCTCCAAATTAACAATGAAAGCCATTCTGGGCTGGGGGCAGCCTGCTGCTTTGGTGACACACTGTGTGCTTAACAACATGCTTCATCACTGCTGCTAATAAACGCAGACTTCCTCGCATGCCGTAATTATTCCTACAAATTATAAGCAGTCATGGTCCATTTCACAAATATCTCATAGGTCTTTCATGGATTCTGGAGTTTGCCTTGTGTGGGGTTTTTTTGGTTTTTTTGGTTTTTTTTTTTTTTTGGGGTTTTTTTTTTTTTTTTTTTTTTTTAGTTTTTTTGTTTGTTTGTTTGTTTAAAAAAAAGAAAAAAAAGGTAAACAAAATGAATGCTGGGCTAAAGACATCTCTGCCGGGGCAGGAAGCAACCCGGGGATTAAGAGTCCATTACGCTGGGGCCTGAAAAGAAAAGCTGCACTCCAAGAGGATCAAAAAAAGCATCCCTGGCAGTCTTCTGTATGGGCTATACAAAGTTAGGTACTATGACACTAAAAGGGTCTGACAGATAACATCTCTTCCTCCCCTTTTAATACGGTTATTCACGAAACAACAAAAAGTGCTTTTGAATATTCTCCTGTGCAAAGGAAGGGGGGGAAAAAAGCCCCGTGTGCTCTTCCCACACAGGCACGGCCATTCCCCACCCAAAGTGCAAAAAAACCTGGGGATTTGTTTAACCGTATTTTCTGAATTCTCTTAAAGATCACGAGGGTTTATCTGGGGACTGTCAGCAGAAGCAGCGCTACCTGAAGGGTTCAGGCAAACTTACTTTTGTAAGGTTTTCCTTAACGGGGTAAAAAAAAAAAAATCACCCTGCAAAAGAAAAATTAACGCCAGGACAAAGCTGCAAGGTGATGATTTCCTATCGTTACGCACATAAAAGGCTTTGGGGATCATTATTCTGCAAACAGTATCATCTGCTTCGAGAGTTTTCCAAGATGAGGAAACCCAAAGCAGCTGGGGCAGATTTGTCTTGCCCAGGAACCCTCCCAACCTCAGCTGTCTGAGGGTAAAACAAAGAGGGGCCCTCCCGAAGCAGCGCAGGATTTGTAACTCCTGGAGAAATGAGGAGTTACAAACGAGGAGTTACTCCCTTTCTGGGGAGCTAATTCTGCTCCTGCAGCCCGCCTGGCCGCCGTGGGTGACATCTCTGCGGAGTGCACCACACGTCCCGCTAGGGCAGCCCAGGACCAGATGTTTCCTTCGACTCAGGACTCCCATAAAGCTCCAATCCGTTCTATTTTGATCTCGGGAATTCCGTGACTCCCTTTGCTTTCTGTGGGGAAGCTGCCACCGAAACATCAGATGTTTTCTCAAGCCCGTTTAAAACCAGCTAATAGCACAACTGCTCCGTTTCCCGGTGCTGCTCTGCTATTGAAGTATTTTTGTAATGATAAACCCCTGGTTTTTCAAGTGAGACTAGAAATGCTTCCTCGAAAGACACACAGGTTTATTTAGCGTTTATTTCACTTTCAGTTTGTACTTCCTTAAGTTAATCAGACTACAAGTTGGCGTTCATCACTTTTTAAAAGGAATGAGTCTTGATCTCTCATTCCAAAAAAAAATCTGTTGTTAAAAATGTGTCTGGTATTTGTTTCATTCTCTGCCGTGTCCTGATTCATCTTTTTTAAAGACAAGGAAGTAAACAAAATCAAATGCAAACAGTTTGCTCCAATTTAAGCTGTGGTCTTTGAAATTATCACCAGATCTGCAGCATGATGGATGCACCAGAAAGCAGATCATTTCAAGTAATAAATATATTATCCAGGGAAGATGCACTTTTTTGCCCTGTGAGCGCTTAAGTCAAAATTTCACAACAGATCTGCAAATCTGCACTGAAGTACAGATCCAAACACTTAATTTGGAATTAAAGAGGAAGCTAGAGGTTTACTAAAACAAGTTTAATGCATCTAAAAAAATAAAAAAAAAAGAAGAGGGGGTGGGTTTGTTTGATGTGCTGCACCAAACTTGTGGCTTTTGTAGCTTTATGCTGTGGAGCAGGACTCGCAGAGTTTGGGAAAATATTGGTTTTTTTATGGCTGGTAAATGCCAATGATCTGTATCTTAAGTAGCACCCCTCAGTAGGAGGTCCCTTCCCACTTTTCTGTGGAGTTTCTCTCTATTATGCAGCGTTACCCAGGGAGGGGGGCTGCAGGAGAAGAAAAACAAGCCAGGAATTTGCAAGCACAGTTCGAGCTTTCCATCAAACAGATCAGAACACAGACCCCTGAACACAGGGAGGCTTGTGGCTTTATGAATAGGGGATTGAAATTTGATTATTTTTTATAACAATCCAAACAACTCTCCTCTAAACGCAGAGCTTTCCACTGAAATAGAATGCTTTCCAGAAGTCTGCTGGTTTCATCCCTTTGGAACATACATGGATCGTCTGGGTAAAAAGATAAAAAAAGGTTGAGGGTGGAGGGTTTTTTTGTCACTAGGTCTCAGCACAGGGATGTGCCCAAACCCTGCAGCATGACCCGTGCTGCCCAGCAGCAGCCAAGAAAGAAACAGCCTGGAAATAGCCCAAATCCTACTGCCAGCTACACTGGAAATTAATTCCTCAGGTCAGCTGTTCCAAATTGATCTTGATATTTGCTGCTTCTCCTTCTGAGCTGGTAACACTCTCCCTTAAAAACCTTTTCCTCTGACTGTAAAAGGGGTGAGATAAATCAAGCCCCAAATGTTCATCCCCAGCCTCACCAGGCCCTTCCCTGCTCCCAGGTAAATTCCCAGAGGTGCTGAGGTTTTAATCAGTGGAAAAGGAGATGATCAGCTCTCCCCAAAAAAATCAGTACTGAGATTCAGTGAGGGACAGAAAATTACTTTTCTCCCCAAACCGTGTGACAATCATAAATAATTTTCTACTTTTTTTTCTACTCTAAACTATACTACAGAGTCTCCTTCCTGTTTCTGCACAAAATTCATGTTAAATACAGTGGGTTGAGATTTCCAGCTAGTGCCCAGCTGCCAATCCTCCTTGGTTTCTTTCACAAAATTAGAAAAGTTAAAGGACTGGGGGGAGGGAAATCATTCATGGGAAACGTAATAGCAATATGAAAAGAACTAAAGGAGAGGTCAGGCCCCTTATAGATCATTGAATAGAATCCAGAAGGCAACTCTTTTATATCTTTAAATAGATGTAGTACACCCCTCTTAGATGAGGCTTTTGTTGGTTGCCAAGCATTTTAAGTGTTGTAGTAAGAACACGTTATTAAAAGGGGATTTAATATTCAGAAACTCAAACTCCCCAGTTTGGAGCTGCCTCATAACTCCTGGCATGTGAAATATATCCAGCCTTGAGCAATTACATTTGAAAAGCAGCTTTATTCCTACAAATGCAGCGTATTTTTACTACACCTACACCACTGCGTCTTAATTCAGGGGTATCAACTTTTATAACTAAAAATTGGAAACGAAAGAGAACCAAAACTTGCTCGAATTCGGTTCGTTCCCTTTTTAAAACAAAACCCCGGCCTCACCATCTTTGTCACGGTATTAGGAGCGGCTCCATAGTGAGGCAGCACTGGGTTGCTCAAATGAGAATTTAAATGTCTTTGTTAGGTACAGCACAGCTGGAAGCAATGGCCAGAGCAGGGTCAGGCTCAGCTGAGCCCAGCCTGGGCTCACTCAGACCAGGGCTCCAAACTCCTCAGAGCGTGGAGACACAAAATGCAGGAGCTCATCCTGCCGGTCCTGAGGAGCTACATCACTTGCTGCTGCCAAACACACACTTCACAGCCTTTTTTAGAATCTTTAGGGTGGGCAGGCCCTGGCACAGGGTGCTCAGAGCAGCTGTGGATGCCCCTGCATCCCTGGCAGTGCCCAAGGCTGGACAACGGGGCTTGGATCACCCTGGGACTGTGGGAGGCGTCCCTGCCCATGGATAGGGTGGCACTGGACGATCTTTAGGGTCCCCTCCCACCCAGACCACCCCATGGATCCCTCAGCAAAGCCCAACCTCCCCCAGAGCCTGGCGAGGAGCCACCCAGGAGCAGCCACCCGAAAGCCCGGGCCGGGCAGCGGCAGCGCGGCCACAAAGCCACGTGCCTGGGAGCCCCGAGCCCCCTCCCAGCGCCTGAACTCTGGCTCTGGCTGTCAGCAGGGCTGGATTCCGGAGCCACGGAGCCGACCTCTGGCTGTGAGCTTGCTGTAGATCTGCGAGTTCACTTCCTTGTCCCGCATGTAGCATCGGATCTCCTCGGCCGCCTCGCGGATCACGGTGACAGCCAGCACAAACCCCTGCCAGCAGCACGGGGGGAAACAGCAGGCATGAAAAGGTCAGGGAAAAAAGTCACATCTGCCTCTAATAACAGCAATATTTATCAGTGCCAACCATCTGCGTTTCCTTACTCCGCCTGATCCTCCCGAATCACTCCAGTGAGATGAGAACCCCCGGTACCGAACACACACCCGCTGCTCAAGACCAGACTGGCTGCTTAAGAAACTTCCCAGTTTTATCACAATGCTCTCCCCAAGCACATCTGTGCAAAGGTAACACCACAGGCAAATCCTTGTCCAGTCTATCCCCAAGAAAATCTTTGTCAAGTTTACCTGAATATATCTCATTTCCTTTAACTCTATCTCTCACTTCCTTTAACTCTAGCTCTCATTTCACCTCACAGCTGAGTGACTACAACTGAGCCAAGGCAGGATTCCTCAAATCTCAGTGCTCACCACCTCAGAGCCACTGAAGTCAGCACAACTCATCTGGGAGATTTTTTTTTTTTGTACAGAAATGTATCCAGAAATCCGTACAACCCCCTTTTTACATATACAGATAAACAGAGAATGCTTGTGTGTGCCTTCATGTGCATGTACACAGACACTCCACCTACACAAATAGCACCCTAAGAGATACTTATGTGCACTACTCATGGTATAATTACACGTTTGCCTGATTAGGGCTTCAGTCCCACTTCTGTGTGCACATGAGCAGTCATTTCATTTCCTCTTGCCGTGAGGAAATGCCCACATCACATCCCTCACTATGTAAAAAATAATTAATGCAAACCAACTCTTTATGGGCTTGGTGTCACAGAGTCATGTTTATGCCAGAGACTTTTAGCTCAGACTCACTGAACAGCTGAAACGCTCCTCATGCATCACAGAAAATGAACTTTTTACAACTTGTGTTGAAAGCTGCAGCCAGGTACTGATTCCCTCTGTGGATTAGGGACTTGAAGAGGGGAGCAAGGCGATGTTAGGAACTGCAGGTTGCTAGTATGTACTCACATCTAAATGTGTGACCTAAGTAATTAATACAGTAACAAAATGCATTCGTTGATTTACCTAGAAATTCCTACCTGCTTTCCAAAATAAAACTAAAAAAGCATCAGCTGTTTCCAGCTTAGGTTTCAGCTGTTTGAAGGCCCTTCAAATAATCACCCCAAAACATTCCCACATGTTCCAGCTGACTGTGTCATCCCGTGTGTCACTCCAGCCCCAACACTCCCATTAGTAGCAGTAATGAACAAAGAAGTTTCTTATCCTGCTTTCTGGCAGCGATTTCTAATTGCTCACCTGGCTCAGACAAGTCACAGCTGCCCGTACAACAGAGAGATGGTCATGTATATTTAATTTATTTAATGTACAGGACAGGATCCTACGAAACCAGCAGCAGATTCACACAGCAAATGCAACACAGCATTTGAGAGAGAATTCATGGAGATCCAGGCTTTAAAACAAATAGAATTTTAACAGCAGCGTCCAAAAGCTGCCCCTTCACTTCTTTCTGGCTTTTACCAGGGATCTCACTGCACTGAAATTCTAAACACGCACAGCACAGGCCTCAGGGAGCAAGTTAAAAATCAGATTTAAGGTGCAAACTTCCACCCCGCAGAAAAGGCATTTCCAGATTTTGTCAAGCACCAGAACTTTCTAGGATAAATAAACCTTGAGTGACCTACCAGAGGAACCCAGTAGGTGTAAAGTGCACCAAGCCTCATCTCAACCACGAACTGAGAGCAGGCCAAGAGCAAGAAATAAAGGTTGAAGAAGTATTTGAACTGGTTAAACAACACCTAAAAAAAAAAAAAAAAAAAAAAGCAGACAAAAAGAGGAGGGAGGATGTTACGCACGTTGAACTAACCAGAAACATTTCTGCATGCTCTCCCAGTGACTAAAGGCTGACTTGGGGCAGTTTGAAAGCAGTTCTGGATGCTCAGGACAGTTCTGTGACTGGTTTGCTGCTGCCCTGAGGCAGTCTTGGCATGAACTCTGCCAAACACAGCCCCATCATTTTCTCCAGCTCCAGGTTCTGCACTTATCCACTGCACAGCCACCGAAAAACGGGGAGAGAATCGGGGTGGGACGATGAAAAGCAGCTTTAGTCGTGCTTACCCCAGGGAGAAAGGTAAAGAAGTTGTATTTCTGGTTGTTGATGACATTGCGAGGGTACCTCTGGTCTCTCTTCTCTGGGTGGCCGAGCCACACGGTCCGAGGCCTCGGCTCTCTCCTCCCACAGCATCTTAAGCATTCGCAACACCTGCAGAAGGACCGGCAATTAACTGATGAGTTGATTTCCATCACACTTCTCTGGGTCGCACACACGCCCTGCAGCAGCTCCAGGAGCCCTGCAGCAGCTTCAGCCTGGCGCTGGCACCGGGAACTCTCTGCTCACACCGAGCTCGGAGACAAAACCCTGCCCTGCCCCACCTCACAAATCCTCACTCGGCATCAAACCGAGGTCAGGTCCTCCAGGAAAGATGCAGAGATGTATCAGCCATCCTTACTGCACCTCCCTGTCCAAAATCACCTCCCAGGCCCCAAAAAGGGCATTTTCCTGCTGTCACTGCAGCTTTCTGAAAGCCGATCTCTTCCCGATGCCCTCGTTCCTTTAAGAACAGATTTCCCTACTGAATTTCACTGGCATTTGGCAGAGCCAGCATCAGCCAGACTGATGACATTTATGTATAAAATCCACATGGAAAACCAGTTGGTTACCAAGACCAGACAAATAGCAAAATTGGTGTTAAACACTCAAATTCGGAAGCTCTACCACAAAAGTGTTTTTTATGAGCTGGATGCCTTTTATTGCAGTTTAATTTTGTGTTTGCAGGTGAAGAAATAAGAGAAACAGCCACTTGCACCTCAGATATATTTGAATAGAAAGCAGTGCAAATGGCGGTAATTTGGATTCCAACAGAATATAGATATGCTGTACAGGAAAAAAAAAAAAAAAAAAAAGGGAGAAAAAAAGTGGTTTTCCTTCTTTCACAAAGGAGAAAAGGCTCCAAAAAGAAGCTTTACCCAAGGGAGCAAATCTGGTGCCCACACACCCTATTTCATCACAATGTGCTTCCCAGTTAGGGGAAAAAAAAAAAAAAAAAAATCAGTCAGTCCTTGCCATCAGACATCTGAAACCATTTACCTTTGTTTATTTTTTAGGTTGGGCCTCTTACAGGGATTGTACTCAACAGCCAAAATCCCCCCACACCTGTATCACAACATTTACAACAGGGTGACCCCTTGCAGCATTTCCACCACAAACAAACTTGTGGCTGTAAGGACGGTAATTTACAAACGCTGAGCTACTACAGGCTTGGAGGAATAACCTAAAAATTATGCAGCTCCAAGAAAAAGCAAGAAAGGGCACGGGAGAATCTGCTGAGTAAAAAGAACAGCTTTGTGAAATCCCTGCCTGGCTGCAGTCAGCTTTTGCAACCTCCCGAATTACAGGGAAAGCAAACTGAAAACCTCATTAGACAAACAAAAGAAAAACTTCCTGCCCAGCAAGTTTTGAAGGCAAATATCAGGACATAAAGGAGCATCGATGCCCAAGTAAAGAATATCCAGCATTTCTGCTGGGAGTCTCCTACACAGCCTTACTGCACGAGGCTCCTGCAAAGCATTTAATTAAAAAATTACCAACGAACAGGACACCACGAGCAGCCCTGAGAGCCCCGCGTTGCAACACTTGTGCTGGGGAGGTTCCTCAGCACTCAGGAATCCCATTACCTCACAGCCAGGAACTCCCGTGCCAGGGGCTGAAAATCCTGACAGCAAATCCTGACTTCTACCCCACAAACGTTCCAAGGTTTTCGTTCTGAAGGCACCTAGCCAGCCCCAGCGCTGGTGTTTAACCCTCACCTTCCCTCTGACCGCGTCCTCCCCGTGCCGGGTGGGCACAGAGCAATCCACCACCCAACCCCTGCCCTGGCAGGGATCTTACCTGACAGTAAGTGCTCAACTGCCAGCCCACGAACTGCTGAAATAAGGTGAAAATGAAGTTCTGACAAGAACAGAGCAATTTCTCAAGCACAGAACCGTGTGCTCATCCTTCCAGGCAGAGGTTTATCACTCCCCCAAAAAGTATCCAATTGCCTTAATCAGGAATTATTTTTAAACTTTTTAGAGATGTCTTAAACCTCACTGGGGAAGAATCAATAAGAGCAAAAATCCTCCTTTTCCCTTTCTCCCCTGGAAACAGAATAATCTAAAAAAAGAAAAATCTACTCATATGGGCACCAGAAACCAAGCACTCTGAGCACACACAGATGTGCTTTCAGATTAGCTTGGGTGCCCATGAAATAAAAAGTCCTTTGGACTGGAGCTGGCAGCTTTTTCCAGTCACTTTATTTGTTCCTCCCTGCAAGAACTTTGCAGGCATTGTGTAGTTCTATGATTTACTGTTTCTCTCTCCCCTATTTTCAAGTCACAAGCTCAGAGACACAGGTGATGAGGGAAGGGGCTGCTCCATTACTATGAAATTCTCTGCTCAGAGCAAAGGCAGAGGCACAGGAGGAAGTTTCTGGCAGAGGATTATTTGCATTAGCAGGAAAAGTAAAACGCTTTCCATCATGAAATCTAAAGACTGCATCTTGAAAAGGGAAAGATTGTCTAGACAAACAGCTGAGAGTTTACATTGCTGCTGAGAAACGCTGATAAAATTAATGTGCACTTTCCAAGAACAGGAATCACAAAGTTACAGAAATGTAAACAGCTTTCTATAAAAGTTTAGGAACTCATTCCTAAACATTTCTCCTTCTCCATTTTGCAACTCAAGAACAATCCTGCAACAACCCCAGAAGCATAGAAAACCAGCAAATAAGGGTAAATACTGGACTTCAAAAATTATCACCTTAGAGAAAGACCACGAAAAGTACATGAAGGCTGTTTATATGGGGCAGCTTACACAGCACTGTGCAATTGACATTTTAAATCATAACTTGGCAAAAAATGGAAACAAACTCACAAATCCCCAAACAGAGTCACAACCACTGGAAAAAATCTCTCTGGATGCAAACCGTACCTGAACCTCAGTCCTGTAAGTGATCTTAATCTGCAGAGGGATCCAAAAGAACAGGAGGAGGGGAGGAACAGCCGTGCTCTGCACTCCACCTGGGATTGTGTTTGCTTACAAAACCACGTTCCCAGCGATGATGTAAGGCAGTAACACAGCAGACTGCCTGTCAGTTGCCAGGTGAACAGCCACCAGCAAGAAGCAGGTTTTATTTATAAATGCAGCGTGCTGGACGGAGCAGTATTTGAAGATGGAATGAAAAATGCATCCGTGTAAAACAAACCCAACGGGAAAAGTGTGCCAGGTTTGTGCAGTACTGAGGCAGCGTTTGTCAAATTAGTGCTGAAGTTCATCAACATATTCAGTCGCTTCGAAACCAAGCCCAGTTCTCAGATTTTGTTCCCATTGCCCTCACAAGCCGTGCTTGGCACCTTCAATACACAAACCAACCCCCCACGTGACATTGCTCCAAAAGCAGGGGACAAATTTTCCATGGCTGAAGAAAACCAGAGCCAGGCACGACCACCTCGGCCTTTTTATGCCCCTGCACATGAGACAGCCCACGTGAAACATTCTGGAACGTTCCCCTTGGCGGGGACGGCTCTGGCAGGGGCCAGGAGAGCTGCAATTCCTGCAGCCCGGCTGCGGGAAGGGAGCCCAGCCCCAGCCCTGCAGGTGCCAAGGCACACCCACACTGGCACACGGAGGGCAGGAGCTGCCCTCCCTCTCTGTTGACTCTGAAATGGAATTTGCCATTTTAAACAGAGCCAGAGCACACAGGCGGCACCCCGGCACGGCTTCATCAAGTGTTCCTGTAAAGCTCCTCCTTCCCTTCCCCGCCTCGCTCCCTCTCCTCCCTGCAGCTCTGCATCCAGGCCTTCTCCACGGCAGCAGCAGCGTGAGCACAGCAGCTTGCTGCTTTAAAAGAAGCCTCGCAGGATTGAGGACTGACACCACGAGCTATTTAGGGGAAAACCCGTGTCATGTGCTGAGCGGAGCAGCCGGGGCACTCCAGGAACTCGCAGCTCCCTCCCCGGCAGCTCACCCCATCCCAGAGCTGCTGCCGTTGTGCCATCCTCCCCTCCCGGCTGGCACAGCGCTCCCGGAGCTCCGCAGAGAGCTGCACAGCCTTTGGATTCGAGGCACGCAGCACGGGCATTCCGCGCTCAGCCTCTGATGGCAGCAAGGAGAGCCGGGCCGGTTGTGCCCAGGAGCGGATCCCCACTGCTCCCACTCGGTTCATCGGGCACCTGGCTTCTCCCCGGCACAGCCCTGAGCTGTGTGAGCCATCGCTCCTCTCCGCACCGCCACCGAGCCAGCTCCTCCCTGCCTTCCTTCCAGAGCACGCCAGAGGCCGAGGGAAATGAAAGCCTTGCCCATGGCACCTGCCCTACAGGTGAATGAGGCACCTCTCACTTCATTTTAACAGAAACAAAGATTTCTCTAGAGTCATTCATGGCCAGAAATTCGCTCCCCACTCCGGAAAACTACACCAACAAAAATCTGTCTGAAAACTCACCCCCGCTGGTGGGGGAGCCCCCACATATAAACCAGTTGGGGCTATGGTAAAGTGAAGCCCATCAACACCTGCTTATTTCTGGGTTTTATATTGCTTTCATATGCATCGAGGGACATAAACTAGATGGCTTTTGTTTGGGTTTTTCCTCAGAGGGAACAGAAGAAAGGAGGCTTAGGATTCCCGGGACTCTATTCTGTGACACCAGGGACCACTCGACTCGCTGGATGATTTCTTCCATGGTTTATAACACTGGTTTGGGCTGGCTTGACTTCGATGCTTTGCTGTCCATCACTTGATCAAATACCAAGAGATCACATCACCAAAACAAGGGCTCCTCATATATGACAGATCCCACCTCCAAACAATCACTGCACCAAACAGAAACCCCAAATCCAATCTATTTCAACAGCTATCGAGCAAAAAAACCCTTGGGAAGCTCCCTTCCCGTGCAGCTGGAATTTTTTGCTACCACAGGAAAGCGTCTCTGTGCCTGCTAACCAGGGAGAATCCACAGGCAACGAACCATGGCTTGGGTTAGCTGGGGGCAGCACTAACCACATGCAACACACAAGGGGCTCTTGCTGCAGATTAGAGAACTCCAGGAGAAGAAACCATTCGAGCAGCTTTGAGAAATTTCCCAGGCCTTCACCTCTCCCTTCAATCACGATGTCACCAAGCGCAAGGCCACGGTGGCTGCAGCTCGTGGCACTCGCTGGGGAGCGTGTGTGACACAGCAGGGGGATTGCTGCTGCAGCACACACACAGCCCTGCCTGGGTGCTGCCCCCGAACCGCAGACAACGCTGACAACGAGGATAAACCCAGCGCGAGGTGAACGATGTACGACAATGTCAGTTACAGGACTCGGAGCTACCAACCAAAGACACAAACAAGGCAAGCGTGTATATTTCGCCTTGTTCTAGTAGTGAAGGTTTCCTTCAATATTTTGGTTTATTTTGCCAACATCAATCGCCACATTTAAAAAGCCCCAGATTCTCCAGGGACGAAGGAAATGCTGTGATAATTAACAGCCAGGATGCCACGCACACCCTGCTGCGTGCAGAACAACCTGTCTGCACGGCGCTGCGATTTCACAACGGAACAGTATCGGAAAACCATTTTTCTTACTTAACTTCCTGCACGGGAACGCCGTGGGTATGAACACATCCACACGCCTCCTCCAGGGACGCATCGCGCACCCGGGCTACGGCACCGCGGCACGCGTGGATATTGTATTGCTGCGCTGATACAGTTAATGGGAGCCGGGGCCTTTGTTACACGCACCATCCGCGCTCCTGCGCTCCTCGCCGGCCGAGGCCGAGCGATTCTCCAGCCACAGCGGGGACGGATGATGACAAGCAGGAGCCGGGCCGGGCGGGCGCGGCGGCCGTGACACGGCCCCGGTGACACGGCCCCGGTGATGACACGGCGGCGGTGACATGGCCCCGGTGACACGGCGGCGGTGGTGACACGGCCCCGGCGGTGGTGACACGGCTCCTCCGGGCGCTGCTGCCCCGCTGTGTCCGCGGCTCCGGCGCTGAAGGCCGGGCCGGGCCGAGCCGCTCCCCGCCGGGGCTGTCCCCGCATCCCGCCCGGATCCTGCCCTGCGCCGGGCGTGCCACGGCAATGGCGTCAGGAGCAACCTGTCAGCGCCCGCCTGCCTCCCCTCATCCTCATCCTCATCCCCATCCTCCTGCCCGGGCTCGGCCCGCGGCCGCCCCCGCCCCGCGCATCCCGAGCGCCGCCCCGGGGGTCGCGCCGCCCCCGCCGCCCTCCTCACCCTCCGCGGTGTTTGCTGTCCATGCGCTTCTTCTGCCGGACCGGCTGCAGCGGGATGTTGTCGGTCATGGCCGCGGCCGCGGGGCGGAGCGGAGCGGGGGATGCGCTGCCGGCAGAGCCCAGCCCGGCCGCCGCCGTCTGGCGGCTCCGCCGAGGGGCGGCCCGGCGCCGCCGCTCCCAGCACGCAGGTGCCGCACCCGCCCCGAGCGCCGGCTCCGCCTCCGGCCGCTCCCCGCCGCACCGGGCACCGCCGCGCCGGGCGGCCGGTGATGCTCCGCCGGCCCGGCCCCGAGCCCGGCACCCGGCGGCTCCGCGGGGTCCAGTCCGCAACAGCCCGGACCGGGGCTGTTGGACCGGCCCCACCCTGATCCGCCCCGCCCTGATCCGCCCCGCCCTGATCCGCCCCGCCCTGATCGGCCCCCGCCCTGATCCGCCCCACCCTGATCGGCCCCACCCTGATCGGCCCCACCCTGATCGGCCCCACCCTGATCTGCCCCGCCCTGATCGGCCCCACCCTGATCGGCCCCACCCTGATCGGCCCCACCCTGATCCGCCCCGCCCTGATCGGCCCCACCCTGATCGGCCCCACCCTGATCTGCCCCGCCCTGATCCGCCCCGCCCTGATCGGCCCCGCCCTGATCGGCCCCGCCCTGATCAGCCCCGCCCTGATCGGCCCCACCCTGATCGGCCCCGCCCTGATCGGCCCCACCCTGATCGGCCCCACCCTGATCGGCCCCGCCCCACCCCGCCCCACCCCGCCCGTCACCTGCCCTGCTCTCCACCCCATGCTGCCCTTTGCCCACCCCGTGTTGGTTTCCCGTTCTCTCCCAGGCTCAGCCCCTCCTGTCCTTCCCTCAGCCCGCGGGAGTCTCGGAGCTGCGCTCCCTCCCCGACACCTCCCCGCACCTTACGGGGCTGGGATTTATGGCATTTATGGGATTTATGGTGCCGCTCGCACCCTTCTTGCCCCGTGGCCTTCAGCCACTCCTCTGGCCGCCCCTTTCTGGATCCAAATTCAAGATCTCCTCTGCAGGTTTAGGCACAATTTGCTCCCGCACTTCTGTTTCTGATTTCAAGCATCTCGTTACACTGTGGCTTACACCAGCACAAAACCTGCAACTATCACTGGATGTTTTTCCTTACAGTTGGAGCAGAGTCATCCTGACATTTTGCAATGAGGACATTTCAGCAAGACAATGAAGAATTACACCAATTTCAGGCACCAGTACTTGGACAGTTTAGGCAGATATTTCCAATGCCATCCTAGCTTGGGCTGTCTTATTACAAAAACTGTTTGTTGGATTGATTTTTGGATGTATTTCAATTAAGTAATACCATGTTTTAATTTCTTATTTCCCAATATACTGTTCTTACCCCCGCATGGAGACAATTGAAGTAGAAACAGAAATTCCTTCTCCCACAAACACTTCAGCTCACAAAATACATTTGCTCTATTTTTTCTCATATTCTACATCTGATTTTTTTTTTTTTTTGCATATGAAAGGATATGAAGTCTGAGAAGTTAGAATTGTTAAGTCAAGTGAAATAGAAACAATTTTGTTTTTTTGTTTTTTTTTTTTCTGATGCCACTGGCTTGCTTTGATGCTCTATTTTTGCAAGCACAGAACTTGAGGCTCATAAAGGAGCCCTGCCAGCTCCAGGATTCATATTGCACCACTGCTAATTAAAAGGAGATGAGATATTTTCCATAATTTTACATCATTATCTATGTTTTTTTGTTTTCTCCCAGGACTTTTTCCCCTCCAGATGATTAAATTACCAGCAGAGCAAGGAGTTTTACATCCCTCCTAGTGATCCCACCAAGTGATTTATCTTAGAACCAGAGCTGGCGCACTTGGCCCCTCCGAGGCTGTGTCCTGCAGGGAGGAGAGTCCATCAGCTGCTGTCACAGCCCTCACCACAGCACATCACAAACCCCATTTCAAACCCAGGAACGGTTCATTGGCAACTCCAAGGCTGAGCCCCATTTTTAACACAAAGGGCTGGATGAAAGTACCAGGCTGTTGCTGGGGATGATTTAGCACCTTTTCCCCGAGCAGGCAGCACAAGCACACCCGCTTTGCCAGTAGGATTAGGTTTTATGGGCTGAGTCTCCCATGGCCTGGCGGTGTTCAGGTTCACAAAGACAAGCTGATCCTGGCAAAGCCCAGCCTATGGACACGACTGCAGGTGCATCTTAATCAAACCAGAAATTCCTGCGTCCATCAGCCTCTGCCACAGAGCTCCCCACCGGTTTTGGAAGCCTTTCCCGCCTTATCTCTTGCCTCTCTCCCCATTTCTCCCCTGCAGCTCTGTGGTGCAGAGCACTGTCCCCTCCCTGCCCCTCTCAGCAATTTCTCACCCACACCTGAGGCCTTCCAGGGCCTCACTGATCCTCCAGTGCACCCAGGTCTCTCAGCTCCACTGATCAAAGAACACGTAAATAAATTGCATTTTGGGGGTCTGCCCAAGGAGCAGGTCCCGGTGCCAGTGTCCCACTCAAACAATGGATCGGTGGTTCTGACAACGCATTTGCAAATTGTACTCATTACCTATTTAGCACAATATGCAATAAATTTTCTTCCATTATAGTTTTGCTACTAAATAAATAATTGGGCTTTTTATGCACAGGACCTTTTTTTTTTTTTTTTTTTTTTTTTCTTCCTGATGAACACAGAGGAAAGTCATAATAATTATATCCTGTTTATCCAGCCTTCTTACAAGCTGAAAGATTAATTCAATTCTAGAATTACTTTGGGGTTTGTTTACTTTATTTTTTCCCCCCTTAACCATGAGTATCAAAATACTGTCAGAGAATTCTGACATCTGAGGAGCTGGCTCAGACTCAGGGTGTATGACAGGTTGAACAAAATGTTTGTAATTCCCCAGGCAGCCCAGTTATTCTTTGTAGCTGTTATTATCTGATCCCGCAAGTGCGTGTTTTACAAACACCAGGGTGCACCCTCCGGTCTGGAAGCACAGCCCGTTGCACACGGTGTCTGCAGCTTTGTTTCAGGGCTGGGTTTGCAGCTGCCCCCTTGGTGAGGACGGCAGGAGAAGGGATTTGGTTGCCAAGGGCAAACGTGCAGCGCTCGGCTCCTGCGCTGGGACAATTCCCCGTCCACCAGAGACAGGCAAAGAGGTGAGTTTGGAGCTGTGGAACACCCCTGAGACAGGCTGGGGCTGTGGCATCCGAGCCCTCAAAGTCAGAGCAAACCTGCCGAGGCTGCCCGTTCCCATTCAGTGCAAAATGGATCCTCCCTATCTCTACAAAGCCTTTCCAAGGACAAATTGTCCAGTCGTGAATTAACGCCTAAATTATTTATGCTTTTAACCCAATAACCAGAAACCAAAGGTCTGCAATGTGGACCTTCTCACCCAATAAGAGAAAAACACCTGAAACCAAGAAGAAGAAGGTGAACAAGAAGGATTTAGCCAACCCTAAATCCTCCATCTTGCCCCACATGTTACTATATAATAAAACCCCAAACTCTAAGTTTTCCACCCTGTGAGATCACACAATTCCATTCAAACCACACACCCACAACCCCGGTGCCATCACTCAGTTTTGGAAGCCTGTTCCCAGAAAACCCCAAATTCTCAGCCTCCAGAATTCCGACGGCTGTACGAGTGCCCTCAGCCTCCACGGGATGCATTCGTCTTGGAAATTTATCTCCGAGAGGGCTGAGCTCAGACAAGACTACTGCGATTAATTGGGGAGTTAAACACTCCCAGATTACGGAGCACTGTTAACACCTGCAGCTCGGAGCTGCACGGATGGCTTTGATATTATTTTTTTGCTTTTGACAAGTGGGCGATAGCGGATATCCTTTAAGCCTATATTTAATGAAGCCCTCCATAAATCCATCAACACTTGCTAAGGGAAACTACAATAAAGCTCCCACTGCCACGGGCTCCGCTGTGCAGGGAACGTTTGGCATTCTCCTAATGAAGTTTCAGAGCAGACGCTGCTCACGCTGCTCTGAGGAAGTGCAGTCCCTGTGTAGGATCTTTTTCTTCCTCGCATAATTATATGTTGTGGATCAAGAAGAAAACAACCCTTTAGCACCTCATTTTTAAGACCATAATAGTCAAACTGTCATTCAGGTAGGACAGCTGTCAGCTTAAGAAATGAAGAAAGAAAGAGGCTTTCTAGGCAAATAAACTCCCACTTGCATTTTGTATTTGTGGGGTTTTTTGTTAGTTCTAGAGATGATCTGGCTATTAGCTGTAGCTGTTCTGTGAATTCTTCCCATATTGTTTTTGTGTTACACCTCCTGCGAGTGGGACACAAAAATGTAAAGCTATAAACTGAAAATATTTGTTACATGTTTTATGTTTGCTACTTTTATAAAAAGTTAAAAAAAAAAAAAACAAAACAAAAAGCAAAATCCCTACATAACGTTTAGTTATTTTGTCATTTGATACTGGAAGAATTGAGAGGAAAACAGAAGAGTAAGTAATGAAGGAATCTGATGTTTTTCAAATCTGGACTTTGGGACTTGAGAGGGGTGGAGTACTTTTAATACAGACAGAAATTTAGGTAGCCTGAGGCAGCAAATCACCTGAATGTGCACTGAACTTTAAGGACCTAAGTAATCAGACTGGTTTCGTGGGAAAGAAAACCAAAACAGTGTGTCAAAAAAAAAAAAAAAAAGGTTATGTTTGGCATTCTGAACATCTAGACTGCGTGGAGACAAATTTTTCTAAAACAAACTTTGTCAAGTGGATTGACGGGACTGTGAAGGGCTGCAAAGCCAGCGCAGGTAACTTGATTTACAAACATCCTCTGTTACCACAGGCACAGCACTGCAAAGCCAGGAGTAGCTGGGAAGAGCAGGTGAATGGAAGATTTCAGGACTGATTCTGTATCACCACGCTGAGAACACTGGTTATTTGCCATTCTTTCTGCCATACATTCCTCCTGCATCGCCTTCTGTTCACAACACACCATGGTGTGTGCGTGCACCTGGCCCTCAGGTTCTCATGAGCCCACAAACTGGGTGCTTTGACCCAGCTCAGGCTGTTCGGGTTTGTTCCCTTTCCTGGAAAAGGTGCTCAGGCCTTGGCAGGAGCTGCCCAGGGAGGGCTGGAGTCCCCATCCCTGGAGGTGGCTCTGAGCTGGGTTCAAGATAAATACACATACCTATTTAATTGCACTAGATGCGGTGAATTTTACTGGATTTGGCATTTCAGTTTTCTGTAGAGGGACACTTACACAGATGTTTAGTCACGTCTGGATTTTGCCTAAACCAAGTATGGAAAATAAGGCCCATGCTGAGATCCACCTGCTCTCATCCTGACTTGAGACTTCAACTTTCTGCACAAAGAAATTGAGTCAGAGAAGCGAATCTTTGGCCGGTGAGATGTGACAATCAGATATGTTAATAAAGAAGTTTAAAAGGAGAGTGATGCTGCCAGAGAAGGCTGGGACGTCCAGCACAGAACCACTGACAACAGGCATTATTAACAAACAAGCTTTCCAAGAAACCAGACAGCACCAACAGCAACCAGGATGTTGCAGAGGACACAGAGAACACGGCCCCTTCTGTGCCACGAACTCCAAGCACAAAACAGGAGCCATGATAACAGAATAGACAGCACGGTAATGGGCTGCAGGAGTGTGTAATTGCTGGTTCTTTCTGAGCCTCTGAGCTGTTTCCTGTCCTGCTGTGGCTGTGCAGTGCCAGGAGCTTTTCTAGGTCAGTGGTGAACGTGAGCTGAAGTCAAACACGTGAGCCCAGCACCGAGCACACCCCGGGCAGAGAGGAGCCTCTGGGCTGAGCACACAGCACAGAGGAGCACCAAGAAAACCTCAGCTGTGAGCAGGAACCTCCTGGGATCACACAGACGCCAGGGCAGCTTTCTGCCCACGCTGTGATTTTGCAGACAGAAACAATCACCTTCCCTGACTCCAGAATAAAAACCCTGAAAAGAGCACCATGGCCTTTAACAGGAAAAAAAAAAAAAAAAATTGAAAATTAATGTAATACTCATCTCTTCTCCTTTGTTTCAGCCCCATCCTGTCAGTCCAAGCAGCTCAGGCAAGTCCTTCTCCCCTGTGCTGATCCCAGCTCCATGGTCATTCACCCTTTGCTCCACACGGCATTTGCCAACCCCACTGCCAGCTGTGGAAAGGCAAACCAGCCTCGCTGAGCTCAGCCCAGAGCTGCTCATCTGCAATTGTCAAATCCCCTCCTCGAAGTTCCCATCAGCTTTTTGGGTAGTTTTGAACAGAAAGGACAGGCTAAAAGAAATCTTTCTTTAGAGGAATATCTGAGGATACATCAAGATAAAGCAAATGTACTTACTGTTAAAGCTTGTTTTAAGCAATGCAAAGTTCAAATTTAACATTTTAATCAAGCCAGATTTTACCTTAACTCACGCAAGCACATACGCTACTTACACAGCAGCAACAGCCTGCACATCCTCTGTGTGAGGGGCAAAGTAAGCAGTGACAAACACCAACAAGCAAATCCTCCAGGCAAGAGGCGAGGAGAGGCTCACGGGCAGAGACAGCGCACAAACCGAGCCCACCGTGCTCTCAGCCCGCTGCAGCTCGCTAAACCCGCTCCTGCCGCACATCAGCAAAGGCCACAGGACAATCAGCTGTCTCCTTCAGCTGTCAGGGTGCGACTGCAGCTGTTACAGTGAGCTGAGCACGCGTGCCTCCGTGGGCAGTTCCACCACACGGATTTCAGGCGGCGCTGGCTCAGCCCTCGCACAGGGGAGAGCAGCGAGCCCCAGCCCCGCTCGCCTTGCGGACACTCACATCCCCCGGCCCAGCTCCTGCTGCGGGAATGGGCTCAGCTCCATCCTGCCTGGTGTCCAGGCGCTGTGGGAAGGTCCAGGCCGGCGCAGCCAGGAGCTGCCTCGGCACCGGGCTGGCACAGCTGTGGGCACAGCCAGCGCCTGACGCCGTGGCCTGGGGAGCAGAGCCCTGCGGTGCCCGCTGACTGTGGCAGGGCAGCACAGCCCCGAGCTGCAGGGACAGCACAGCTGCCTGCCACCGCCCCGTGCTGCCCTGCTCCGCCAGCAGGCTCCTCGCTGTTTGCTCCTGGACCAGCACCCGGCTGTGCCAACTCCTTCCCTCCTCACCTCCCCTCAATGCCGAACAATACACGCACCTCACTGCACCACGAACACGGAATTACCACGGAGGGTAAGGAAGAGGCAGGCAGAGCCCACAGCTCGGCCAGAAATCCAGCCCAGCACTGGAAGGGACAGAGCTTCCTGGAGCTCAGACTGGTCCTGCCCTCCCTACACCTTCCTTCAGAGCCTGGGGGCAGAGATGAGAAAACCAGCGTTTGCTTTCTGCCTTTCTGCCGGAGCGAGGAGCACCGTGAGCAGGCAGCTCTGGTGTTGGAAAGGTGCAGCTTTAGGGCTCCCTGCTTCTGCACCCCTTTTCCTCCCCTGTTACCTCCCCAGGGCAGAATAAATTTGCTGGTTCACGTTGTTAAGAATCGGGATCTCAGCACTTTTCCATTTTATCAGGGCTGCTCTCAGAACTGTTTTTCTTTGCTCTTTAGGGGAAGTTATTTATCCCTCTTCTATGCAGCCAGCATCTTCAGGCACTGGCAATTTGACAACTTAATATTCTTTTTCCCTTTGTTGGATGATCACAGTACAAAAATGATTGCACATATTCCTGTCATTCCGTTCTAGAAATTCTGGAAATCAACATCCCTGGCACGTCCCAACCCCTGCATCAAACCCCAGCTGCTCCTGAGGGATGGAGCTCAGACTCCTCCACGGCTCTCCTGGTTCCTGTTGTTCTAAAAGTAATGAACTCCAGCCTAACTCTACCTGGATTTCAGGTCCCTGGAGTGAAGCAGCACAGTGCCTCTTGAACTCGCCCTTCAGGAGACAAAAAGCCTTTTGCCAGAAAAATGTTAAGCACCAAGTGTGAAAAAGCCATCCCAAAATTTATTCTCAAAAAAATGTCAACAGAAACGCATCAGTAGGTACTCAAAAACTACAGAGTTCTCAGAAGTCATACATTCACAACGTAGAAACGCAACACTTGGGATGCCTTTTGTGTGGTCTATGTAACAATATCCATTTTACAGTGTAAACAGGTACTGGTATGTTCTTACCCACAAGTCCAGCGGGAAAGGCACAACTCGGCAAACAGAGATCATAATAGCAAGAATCAGGTGCAACAACATCACACAAACTTTTGGTAAATCTGCATTTTTGGGGCCTTCCACAACAGAGACTGGGCTTGAAGATTTCCTGCAGTCAACAGCCAGGTTTCTTTCCCTCCTTCAGTCCCTTCCACACCCATTGCAGCCTGGTTCAGATCCCATTACACATCCAGTTCCAGCAGGCGTTCGAGGAGTAGTGAAAGGTCAGTCCAGCAACTCCTCAGGTGCCTCCACTAATAATACATCAGGTTTTGGTTTCACATAGTGCATGGAAGCATCTGCTTGAATCTCAGCCATTACAGTGGTCATTATTAGAAAAAATAGACACTACAACTACAAAAGGGAAAAAATGAGGTAGATAGCTTAGAATCCAGATGACTATCCCAGCAACCTTCATACAACACACACGGATCATTAATCACCGTTCTGGTGGAATGCAAGCTCACAGACCACCAAAAAAACCTTAACGACCAGAGCAGGAATGCCATCCAAAAACCCACAAAACATTTAACCTAAGCATGAATACTTCATATTTAAATACAGGTTTACACAGACTGATCTCCTAAATTACCCAAACAAAAAACAAAACAAAAAAAAAAAACCAAACCAAAAACAAAAAACCAAAAAGTCTCTTGCTAAGGAAACCAGTTCCCATGGCAAATTGCAACAGTCACCTGAGATTCCTTGCAGAGCTTTTAAACCTGACTTCCCAAGGCAAGTCTTCCCTTTCAAGAGGAAACAAACAAACAAACAACAAAAAAAAGTATATACATACCCACCCATGCTTGTTTGGGGCTCTTGGTATTGAAATAAAACATCTAGGAGAAACTGCACATCTTTGGAAGCAGGAATTTTGGCACTATACTTGAAGGACCGTCCTACTAGTAGTATTAAATAAGCAGCAGTCAACACAAAGAATTAATTACTTAGGAGCAGTGACTAAAGAAAAAACAGCAACTTGCTTCTCATAGAACTTCTGAGGCAAAAAACCCAAAGGAATTAAAAAAAAAAAAAACAAAACAAAACCAAAAACTGTAGTTTTTATAGCCATTTTTAAGAAAAAGTACATTCAGAAACCACACAGAGCCGAAAACCCAAACAAAAAATTCTAAGAGGGTGGCAGACATTCTAGGATATTTACCCGCATTAATAGTTTCCATTTCTCATCAGTAAATAGAAGCTTTTCCATCAACAGTAGGTTGTTTCCACTCTGTTCAAAAACCCCCATTATCACTCTAAACAAAGAGGTAAATACGCTAACCTTTGGAATTTCAAGTTGCAGAAACTTCTGTAAGGCTGTACACGTTAAAGTCACACGTAGGAACTACTTTGCAAGACCCGCATCTTTCCAAATAGAAGGAAATCCTATTCTTTATTAATTACTATTTGCAAAGCAATATGATGATTGTACTCCGGGCAACTCTTACAAAGACAACCATAAAATCATTTGCACGTCGATAGGAAAATAGGAGGCCGAAGTGGAATCTCTTAAAAATATACGTTTTTGTGTCTATATATATTTGCTCTCTCTGTAGGCAGACTCCTCTCGAGCCTTCAGCTAACGGCGATTTTGTTCTCCTCCAGGAAGTGAGGGAACTGGTGTTTTGGCACACTGTCTGCAGCAGCGCCGGCCGCCTTCTCCGCGTCAGAGGCGGCGCCAGCCTGGGCCGCGTCCCCCTTGGAGGCCGGGGCGGAGTTCAGGGGCGAGCCCCCGGCCATGGGCACGGGCAGGGCGCCGCTCTGGATCACCGAGATCTCGTTGGTCTTCACGGCCAGCCCGGTGCTGAGCACGGCCGCGTACTGGTTCCACACGGCGGGGTCGATGCTCACCGAGGGCGCCAGCATGTCCTTGGGGAACATCTCCGACACCTTCTTGGGGTCGTTCCCCAGCAGGGCCATGGGGTTGTCGATGGACAGGCGCCTGCCCCGCCTGGCTGAGTTGTTCCACATGTGGGTTCCTACGTGGACCTTCCGGAGCGGGGGGGGAAAGCAAAGAGAATCGTTAATGCCGCAGCTCTCCGGTGGTGTAACCCAAATCCCGCTTTGCTTGCGGCCCAGCAGCCCAAAGAAGTCAGGCTTGCTCCGTCCGCATGCAGGTGAATATTTAAGCTGGGTGGTTCTTGTTGGAGTTCCCTTCCTGGCCATGTGTAAGACACAGTCGTTCCACTGCCTGACATCACCGTGGCTCGCTGGAGCTGGCTTGGAGGACTGTGTTTTACACTTGGAATAAACTGTGCTGGCAAAGCCACCCTCTCTCCCCCCAAAACAGAAGGCACATTATCTGCTGCAAACAGACCATACTGAAAAAAATACTGGGTAATGCAAAAAACCACCAAGTAATGAATCCTGCACACCACGTTCTGCTGGCGCTCCCAGCGAGGCACTGCTCACACACTGCAGAGCATTTTCTCTCCCCATCAGCATTCATGCCAGAGGGCTGAAGAGCTTGAAGAGGTTCTCACAAGGAGGGAGAAGCCTCTGTGCAAGTGAGGGAGCTGAGTCCCTCACGGGGCCAATGGATTCATCTGGCAAGAGGACAGACTCACAGCACTTGTTCAGCGCGTGCTTAGACACAATCCCCACGCACTTTCTGCCATCTCAGGATTATCCTACTTTATCCCCTCTCATCTCACCAAATTTCAAGCAGCGCAGTGTAATGCATTTACTCAGCAGGCAGCATTTTGTAGCAGTCTACAAAATGCTTATGTCTTGACACATCCAAATCCAAATCAAAAAAGAAAGCAATCTGCTTAGTGAGGGCTAAGCCTTCCCTTCCATCCCAGAAGGAAAGTCAAGGACAGCAGCAAAGACCTGCAGGTGATCTCAGTAACTTACACAAAAAACTGGTGGAGAAACTCAGGAAGGAGACAAGAGACAAAAGTATTCGAGGAACTAAAAGACAAATCAGTGCTGTCCCAAAGGCAGGTCAAACATTAGAAAGGGTCTTTCCATCTCTAGTCTTAGTTTCACAGACTAAGGAGAGGACAGCAGACAGGACCCACCTTCAGGTTTCCTTTGGTGGTGAAGGCTCTCCCACAGATGGTGCAGGCAAAGGGCTTCTCCCCAGTGTGGGTGCGTTCGTGGATCTGCAGGGCGCTGGCGGAGGAGAAGTTCTTCCCACAGGTAGTGCAGATGTGCTGTTTGGCGGGACGGCAGAACTTGGGGCGCGGCACCAGCAGAGGGGCCACCCCAGGGGACAGAGCTGGAGGGCCGATGAAGTGGCCAGCGCTGAGGGGACGATCGCTGGGCAGCTCCATCTTTATCAGGGCTGGTGGGGCTCTGACAAAAGCGGCTGGAATACTGCTTCGACCTGGAAAGAAAGCAAAGGTGATGCTTATCCCAACATAATTCTGTTTCTGAGCTTAAGCCTGGCTGAGACTCGAGGCGCTGCCTTTGAAGTTGCGTGGGCCTGAAGAGCACATCTGCAGAGCCCACCACAATTCCTAGGATACCCCAAAACAAATCAGTTCATCCCAGGGTTTGTTGGTGAGCTTATGAGATAGAAAGTCTTTCAGGACAAATTTAGATCAACCTTGACCTCAATGGTTAAGAGCCCGCAAACAACGCAAACTACCTCAGGGTTTTCATGTCACACTCTTGGGATAAGCAGTTTTCCCTTAAAACACAAATGTGAATTTTTGATGAGCTGTAAGGAGATACCAAGTGAGCCCATGAAAGGCAGCCAGGGCACAGTTTACATTAATTTTAATGAGATGACAGCACTTAAGCCTTTGCATTTTGGGCCCGACTTAGTCAGGAAAACTTTAGAGGGCCTGTGCCCTTATCCAAACAGAGGAGCAGCAAGAGGGGAAAGCTGAGGAAGTTGTGTTCCCTGTTGGTGCTTTCAGGATTGATTTCCTACTGCCCCACCCCAAATCCCCGCCAGCGTTTTATCACTCACCATATTCTCCATTCGCAAAGTGTAGCCCAGGCTCCTCTTTAATGACCTTCCGACCGATATTGCCGTACGTTAAATCCAACGCCCCGACAACCCCTTCCATTTCCGCGGGAGCATTCTCGGGGCCCTCCGGTTTACTGCCCGTGCCCGAATCCTCCTGGTTGTTGAAGGCGGGTGACTTTGACCGGACGCTCTCAGGCTGGCTGTTGGCCGGGGACAGCGCCTGCAGCGACGCGGCCTCGGAGGCGGCGGGGCTCCGGCCGTTCTGATAGTCGGCATCTCCCGCCACCGAGGACGAGTCGTTGGTCATGCCATCGCTTTCTGCCGAGCCGTTGTCGCTGGACTTCAGGCTGCTCTGCCGCTGCAGATTCAGAGAGGAGGCGACGATCTTCATCTGGTTCTCCAGCGCCGTGACCCCAGAGAAGGCGGCGGCCGCGGCGGGCGACTCCGACTGCGCGTCGTACGGAGTGGGAGGTTTGGAAGAGCTCCTGGGGCCGTCCTGAGAGTCCAGGTCATCTTCCACGTCTATGCTTTCCACCATCTCCTCGGGGCGGCCGACGTCTCCGTTCTTCTCGGGCACGGCAGGATCCGCCTCGGCGCCGTCGCAGGGCGGCTCTGGCACGGGGGTGTTGGGGATCTGCCCGCCCATGTGCATGCGGATGTGCTGCTGCAGCACCACGGCGTTTGTAAACTTCTTCTGGCAAATCGGACACGAATGCTGCATCTTCAAGGGGGTGTTGGCCCGATGGACGCCGTAGTGGGTTTTGAGGTTCCCTTTAGTGGAGAAGGCACGGCCACAGATCTTGCACTTGAACGGCCTCTCCCCGGTGTGGGTGCGGTAATGCATTTTGAGCGAGCTCTGGCAGCTCAGCACCCTGTGACAGATCAGGCACTCGTTGGGGTCAGCAGAGGATTTGTCGATGTTTTCAACCAGCTGCTGGAGCTTTGATGTCTCCGAGCCTTGCTCGTTTGACCCACTTACGTGGAAGATGCTCACGCTGCAGGTAGCTTGCGGTGAGCTCAAGCTCTGCTCCGTCCCCGACTCGTGACCGACCGCCCCCGACGAGGAGGAGCCGCCCTCGCTTTCGGGAGAGGGCCTGGACTGCAGCTCGCTTGAGAACGTACCAGGCAGCGGCTCCTTGATGCCTGCCAGGCTGGAGATGCTCTGAGGTGCGCCGGTGGCCGCAGAGGTAGGCAGAGTTGTGAGGAGAGGTTTGCTGTCCACAATCAGGTTGGACTCGTCCAGCGGCACAGACATCCCGTAGGGGATTCCGGTGCTGGTAGGAACATTGTCCAGGTGCTCAGGAACCGGGTAAGGATTCATCTTTATGTGGGGGTACTTGTCTTTGTGACGCTGAAAATGCACTTTAAGGTTTCCTTTGGTGGTGAAGCGGTTCCCACAGATGTTGCATTTGTAGGGTCTTTCCCCGGTGTGGGAGCGGAGGTGGATCTGCAGGGCACTGTCATTGCCGAAGACCTTCCCACAGAATTTACACTTGTGTTTGAAGAAGGGCTCCTCGGCGTTCGGTTTGCTCTCAGACACGCTGATGTTGGGGGGTTTCCCCTTCCCCTTCTTCGAGGAATCCATCACGGACGAGACGGCCGAAAGCGGGTTCTGGAAGATGACCGAGCTGGAGGACTGAGGTAGCAAAGGATTCGGGAACTGAGAGATGGAGCCGGGGAGGCCTCGGCTCCCCTCCGGCTTCAGGGGGAAGGAGGAGGAGAGCCCAGCAGCCAGCGAGCTGGCGGCTGCAATGCCAGTGTTAGAATGAGGTAGTTTTCCTTGCTTCAAGGATTCCAGCGATAGGCTCTGGCTTCCAGCCTTCTGTCCGATCAGAGCCACGGCAGCCGAGAGCTGCTGGGACATGTGGGCGCCCAGAGCTTTGAGCGGGTCAGTAGCAGCTGCTATGGAGGGGTGCAGGGCGTGGGGAGCCATCATGGCGATCTGGATGCGGATCTGCTCCGTCAGCTGGATCTGCTGGAGCTGCTGCTGCTGCAGGCACACCAGCTGCTCCAGGATCATGGGGATGGCGTTGAAGCCGGCCGCCGAGGAGGAGATGGCGTCGGACGTCCGCTGGTTCACGGCCACCTTGGTGCCGCGGATCGTCTGCAGGGTCACGTTAGTGTTCGGGACTTTGGGTTTTGGGAGATAGCTTAGGCCGGGAGCCGCGGGCGTCAGCGGGGGTTCTATTTTAAGGTACATTCCTCCTACCGGTTCAGCATCCATTTTTCCTTCTCTCTTCTCCACAGAGCCGGCGCAGCCCTTGGCCTGGACGTCCTTGCGTGCCCTGCCGTCCATCCGGTCGCTTGGGAAGGTCCCCAGAGAAGCCTCGGAGAAGCTCTCAGGGGGGACAGCTCCCTCGCTGTCATTCATGATTAGAACAGGTGGATTTTTAGTGCAATTTTTCTTATGCTCAAGGAATTCAGAGAGAACAAAGAACTCTGCACAGCATTTCTCACAGATTTTGGTTTCCTCCGTGCGGCACCTTTTGGAACTCATTTCACCATCCCTATCACCTGGGACGTCTTGTGGACTCCCTTAAAAGAAAAGAAAGTCACATTAATAATTGCTAGATTTAGGCCAAGCATGCACTATTAGGATCACTGACTCTACCCAAATTGCAAATTAAAGATATAAGACACTGGAATCAAGTTCAGATCAACCTGAAATTCTGTTCTTTGTTTTGATGCCCATTTCTTCACAACCCCAAAGAAATATGCACCTCAGTTCAGCTTACAAGAAAAAACATATTATAAAAGGACTCTCACAAGTCTCAATGAAAAGAGATTTATCGAAAATCCCTTTATAAAGGTAAAAAAAACCCCTGGAAC
This sequence comes from Hirundo rustica, assembly GCF_015227805.2. Classification (NCBI taxonomy): domain Eukaryota; kingdom Metazoa; phylum Chordata; class Aves; order Passeriformes; family Hirundinidae; genus Hirundo; species Hirundo rustica. The sequence continues at coordinate 1,321,002 of NC_053465.1, forward strand.
AATCCTGCAAGGCAGCACCTGCAACACGGCTTAAAAGGAACACAAGGACAGAGAAAGCATTGAAGCACTGTGCAAAACACCACAGAGTTATTTGCTCTTTGCACCTCAGGTTCTATTTCTTTGTTAACCATCTCTCAGAAATTCGTACAAGACCATTAACAGAGGAATTTTGAGCAATTCTAACTGTATCGACTTTAACTCTGCCATTATTAATAGTAATTATAATCCAAGAGGGCTGACAAAAGCAAAGCCAGGCCAGTATTAGCGCTGAAATCCTTCAAAAGCAAACACACCCCAAAAGTAATCTCAGCATGGACACAGTAGCAAGGCAATTATTAAAACCGGAACTTGACGCACAAGTAAGTATGAGCCTGCATTGATTCGGATGGTGATCAAAATTAACACAAATAACGAAGTCCTGCTCCCAAAACCACGCCAAGGCATTTCCAATCCTCACAGGGGGCCTCGTTCAGCTGCACCCACACCTCGCCCACTTTTGGGAAGGGGCAGGGAAAGCCAAGCTGGGCTCCAAGTCCACTCCTGCCCTTCCAACTCCAGCACCCCTCTGCTTGGGCTGAGCAGAATCAGCATGTGGACAAAAACAAAAAAAAAACAAAAAAAACCCCCAAAAAACCCACCAAAAACAACAACAAATCGGTGAAATATGTGAACTGGAAGAGGTTAAGAGAAATTATAACCAAAACAGGATGTTTTTGCTCAGCCTTGCCATCCTCCAAACGAGACACCCGCCGCACTCGAGGCGGGGCAGCGCCCAGGGCAGGAGCGCTCAGCAGGGAAAACTTCCCCGTGAGGGGCAAGCGGGGAGGGCTCCGGGAGAGTTCCAGCCCCCATCAGCAGAGAAATCCTGGAGATCACGGGGATTGCTCCAGTTCTGAGAGGAGCCAAGGGCGCAGCGAGTTCACCTGCCGCTGCCCAGTGGGGCACAGGGAGCGGGGTCACTCACGGGGAGCGGGGTCACTCATCTGTCCTGCCCAGACCTCCTGGCACCAGTCCCTGCCACCAGCCACCCCCTGGGCCGAGGTGAAGCCGGGACTCTGCAAGCTCAGGAGCTTCCTGAGGCTCTGGTTTGTGCCAGGTGTGGCCAAACCACCCCGGAGTGTCCTGAACGTGGAGAGGAACCCTCCAGCTCAAACACATGACCTTGCTTGAGGGGGTGTAAAACCCCTCGGAGGGAGGATATTGCAAACCTTGCCATTTCTTACCTCTACAAGGGCACTGTGTGTATCCAACAAAGCAAATTTCCATGTTTAATGTTTACATTTGGAAATAAACATCTGATCAATTTCAAAAATTCCGAGTACCAGAGGCCTGTGCTGCTGTGATCTGCAGAGCAGGAAATCCAAACCTGCACAAGTCCTTGAACGGGGAGGAAAGTTCTCAGCACAGCTCTGATCAAAAATGTTTGGATGCCTTCTATTTAACCAGAGAGAATTAAACTCTTCCCCTTCAGCCCGAACAACTCCCCTAAGTGAAAGAAACAAGAACAGCAGCACACATTTCCCATCCCAAATATCATTAAAGCAGTGTCTCTAAATCTTAAAGTGATTTGACTCTAAAAACACACAGGAGTCCAGCCTGCAGACAAGTACAACTACTACACGATCAAGAGCAAGAATAATTATTTGAAACTTGTTTTGCAGGAGTCTGAGTAGATACACTTGGTGAGGAGGTACCTGGGTTAAAAAAAAAAAAGACAATAAACTTCCAGAACTGCTCTACACTGACTCGAGAGGTCTTTGACTACTTTCCTGTTTCACAGAACACACTAAAACATGAACATCTCTTCCAAATCTCTAAGTGTTTGGGGCCTTCCCCGTTCCATCTCTCAGGCAGAACAACACTGGCTCCACGTCACTAAATGCTAAAAAAATAAGCCCAGCTTTTACTTTTTCCAGTGGCACAGAAATGTCTGCACCAAACACTGTTGCCCACCCCCAAGGAGATACTCCAGGATAATGTCTAGACAAGTCCTCAAACTTTAACTGCTTCAAAGCATCTGATCATTTATCTCCTTTCCCTTGATAATACTCCTTATTTTTCTACTTCTGCGCTGATAAGATCACACTAAATTCAATGCCCCTTTCCCAATCTCCAGCACAGCCCACGCTCCTCGTTTTCACAATTCCGAGGATCTCTGAGAACGTTTCTGGTTCTGAGCAGCAGTTGCCATCTCAGAGAAAGAAACCCCAGTAAACCGAAGGTCCCCGTGCTGGGCAGCAGCGGGCAGAGGTTGGCAGCCTGGCCCTGCCACGTATTTTCATTTTCCTGGCAGTGAAGCATTAGCTCAGGACTCTGAATAAATTCAATTCGGAGCTTGCAACGACTTGCTGCATGACAAACAGGGAAATTCTGCATGATTTTCCCTTTCACCTTAAAGAAAGGGTTTTAGATACATTCACAAGCAGGGCGCTGGGTTATTTTTACAGTAGCTGGAATAACAAAGGAGCAATTGACTGTTTCTGTAAGAAACCCAAGAGCTTCTGTGAAAATCGTGGTGATTTGTAACCACCTCCTCTCCCCGGCCCAAGTGCTGCCATCAGAGCTCCTCAGCTCCCCCGAATGAAACATTGGGGATAATATAAGATAATAAATAATAATAATATAATAACAATACGATAATATCTTGGCCTGGACTCAGAGAGGGCAGCTCTGCCACAACAACTCGTGCACTTCACTTAACCCTCTCCTCCAAAGGCTTCCCAGGGACAGGACTTCTACTGTGGCGTGGGGTTTTTTTTTTTTTTTTATCTCCCCACCCCCGAATTTCAGGAATGTTATCTCTCAGCATCTAGTTATCCAATAAGTTAGAAGAATGCAGTAAACCCAGCAGGGGGGTTAGATTGAATCACTGGCAAATGGATGGAAAAAATCCACTATTGTGTAGGACAAGACGGTCATCGACAAGGAAGGCTGATAAAATCCACACCGCTCGAATTAATTTTTTTTTTTTAAGAACACAGTAAAAGTAGTGAAGTAAATCTGGTTTGATGCAATCTCAAGAAGGGTGCTGCTAAGCCATTAGTGACTTGTTTTTTTCCTCAACTATTTCACTTGAATTCGGATGAAACAACTCAAGCTTTCCCACCCAGTTGTTTTTTTTTTTTATTCATGAGTTTTAATACCTTTGCTGAGCTTACTTTCCTCACGGCCTACATCTGATCGACTGCCTTAAGGTTAACAAAACCACGCATTTCCCCGGTTTAGATTAACCCCTGCAGGATTGATTACCAGCCCTCCACTCCTCTCCAGACACGAACCCCCTGCCATCAGCTCGCTGTCGCTCCGGGTCGCGCTTCCCCGATGCTTTTCTGCTGCTCCCAAGAGCTCTGCCCTGCCCCAAATCGCCCTTCTCCCGCTAGCAAACGCCATTTAACGCATTTAAACTGGGACAAAATCACTTTCTCGAGCGAGTAAAACGCACCACTGACGACTTACAGAGGTATTCCAAAGGCCTTGCTGAATTCATCAGCTGCGTCTTCCTACCCAAGAAAGAGGCAGAAACGCGTTACACCCACACTCAGCATTTCACGTGCTTACAGGGCCCGCTCTCAAGGCTTCAATTATTTCGTTATCCACTCGCTAACCCACCCTTTGGCCTAGGCACAACTTCAAGCGAGACATTCAGCCGAAGACAGAACAAACCACAGTGAAGGAGAACTTGCGAGGAGCAAAACAAGCGCTAAAACCCGCGGGGAAAGCGGGGACCCGAGGCGCTGGGTCCGGAGGGCACAGCCCCGCTCCGGAGGGGCTCGGAGCCCCCGGGGAAGGGCTCGGAGCCCCCGGGGAAGCGCCCCGAGCCCCCCCGGGGAAGGGCTCGGAGCCCCCCCGGGGAAGCGCCGCGCTCGCTGCCCGGAGCTGCCCGGGCCGGTCGGTGGAGGGCACTCATGGCCCACGCTCCGACCCCGCCGGGCCACCAACACCCCGGGCGGGGCCACCGCCACCGCGGCACCCAGCCGAGCCGCCGGCATCCCCCGCACGGCGATCTCCAGGCACGGGTGTCGCTCCGAGCCCCCCGCCCGGCCACACCTGCCCGGAGCGCGCTCGAACGCTGGCGCGGCGTTTAAGAGCGAGCTAAACGGCGCAAACCCCGCTGCCAAGGTCAATTGCATGAGAGTCCTAATTGTGAGCCTGACATCAACTTACCACCCACGGCAAGCAGGAGGAGGCAAAGGTTAGAGCAGCAGCTCTGTCAAAACGTCACACGCCGCCCAGCCCGGCGAAAGGGCTCCATCCCCGCGCCCAGTGTAATGGTCCACTTAGGTAAAAGTGAAAAAGAAGCCGGGCATCGCCCCCCCGGCACCCCCTTGCCAGGGCTGCAGCACCCCGGGCACGGCGGGGATGCTCCCGCAGCCCGGGGCTCCGGGCCGGGCAGACCCGACGGCACCAACCGAAACCGGACCTGACATAAACATAAACCACCACCAAACTCGGGCTTTCCTCCTTCAACCTTTCCTCGTCCACCATCCCTCTCCGGTTCTACAGAGCCCAGCGCACCAATCGCAGATATCATTGAAGCAAAGCTACGCTAATTTTACCCCGAGGGGAAAAAAAGAAGAAGAAAAAAAGTTGCAGTTTGATACTGTATTTTTTAAGAATGAATCCGATTTTTAATGGCAGCAATCCAGCACAATAGGCATTTTCAAGCCCTTTTGTGGAAATGCTAATTTCCAGTGTGTAGCATTATTCCCCCGTGACCACCTGCTGATTTTTTGACCTGTTAATGGATCCCCAGGTTCGCGGGACACTTTAACCCGCTGCATTGTTCACAGAGGTGGGTCCCAAATCGCTTTGCGGGAGGGGGTGGAAAAAAAGGGGAATACTTGCAAAAAAGGAGATAAGGGCTTGATTTTATTATTACGATCACGTGTATATCCCCGCTAATGCCCCAGACAAATCCCTGCGGAATTTCGACTTTGTTATGCAGCTTCATCACTTATTATTTACGGGCACACCTGGAGCGGGGAATATCAGGACTCTTTGGGAGACTGGCGGGCGGTCCGAGCCGCCGGAGCCGCAGCCCCCGGTTGTATTTCGGGGAGCGGAGATGCCGCAGGACGGGGGCTCAGTGCCCCGAGCCCCCCAAACCCACGGCACCCCACGAGCAGCAGGAGAAACCCCCCCAGGGATTCGCAGCTCCCCCAGGTTCCCCCCGGCCTGGGCGGCCGCTGAGGGCTCCCGGAGGGAATTCCATCCAGGGTTCGGCTGGTAAAATTGAGAACGGGAGCGGGGAAAAGGAAAATAAAATAAAAAAAAAAAAAAAAAAAAAAAAAGCCCGAACAACAATAACAAAAAAGCAGCTGGCCATTGCCCCGGAGAGCGCGGTGCGGAGCGATCCTCCCTCCGTCCCTCCCGCACGCCTCCCCCGCCCCAGCGGCCGCATCAGGAGTGATTAACCCTTTTGTTTCAGCGCGGGGCCGGAGGTGCCTTTCCAGCAGCGGGCAGAGATTTACATGTGGAAACATCACCTCCATCCCCCAACCTAACCATATGCACAAAGGAAAACAGTCATGCATTAAACATGGGATTTATTGCCTTCTGGCCAGCATGCTGTTTCTTAAGTCACCATTAACCGGACCCAACAATTGCACATTTCGACTCAAAGAAGAGAAGGGGGGAGGAGGGAAGGGGAAAAAAAAAAAAAAAAAAAAAAAAAAAAAATTAAAGAGCCCGAACCTCCTGCGGACTGGGAATAAGCAGCTCCCGTAATGCGCACGGGTTTTGATCGGTTCTAGGCATGGAAACAAAACCAGTCCCAAACGCAAGCAAAGAACCCAAAGAAAGTTCTTGGGGGGTGGGGGGGGGACACACACGGAGAACATCGGGGCACAACAGCCACAACAACTCGGAAGGAACGCTCCCCACCCGGGACGGGCCGTGCCCTCCTCCGGCCGCGGGACGAGCACGGCGGCGGCGCCCGGAGCCCCGCACGCAGCGCCGGGGGAAAGGAGCCCGCAGCCCCCGCAGCCCGGCTCGGGAGGATGCTGCTCCCGTGGAGTGCCCCCTCCGCCCTTCCCCTGCACGCCCGCCCCGCCGGGAGATGATTTCAGCCCGAATTTCTACTTTTCCCGGAGTAGGGCCCAGGAATGCGAGCTCTCCCCGAAACGGGGAGAGCGATCCGCGCTGGCCGAGTCCCCCCACGCCGCCCAAGTACAAAGCGCTGGCGCACACCCCACATTAGCTCACCGGAGTTATTTTAGGAAGTCGGAAATCAAAGATGGCTGGAGGTCAAGCTACAAAAGGTCCAGGGCGATTGTGATCTCCAACAGAAATAGTCCGAGTGTGGCGGGTTTTTTACCCCCGTTCTTTTTTTTTTTTTTTTTTTTAAAGCCCCACAAAAATCCTCATCGAACTCCCGACAAAGTGCTAAGTACACCGATGAAACCCAGCCCCAGCCATTTCCCACCCCTCCGCAGTTGTCTGTAATTTCTCCCTATGCTCCCCCACCCCTTTCCCCCCCCATCCCCCCAAATTCCCCGGCCTCGGGGAGGTTTTGGGGCTCCCCTCCCACGCGGCCGCGGCCCCACGCGGGAGCCGGCGGAGGCTCGGCGGGGAGCGTGCGGGGCATTGCGGGGCGAGGGGCAGCGCTGCGCCCGCGGCCGAGCCCCCCCCAAAATAACGAGGAGCCCCCCGTGCCTCGCTCAAACCCGCGGGGGAGTTCATCCCCCAACCAACCCCCCCCCCCCCAAAAAAAAAAAAACAACCAAAAAAACCCTGGGACGAGCCGAGGGTCGGCTCCGGGCAGAGCCCGAGGGGGGAAAGGAGCGGGGGGTGAAACACGAGGGTGGAAAAAGCCCCCGGGAAGCGCCGCTCGCATCAGCCGCGCTGGGAGCCGCGGCCGCTCCGCGCCCCCTCTGCGCTCACCACTTGCAGCATCTGGGGGCTGCTCCTCGGAGTTGATGTGCTGGGGCTTCGCCTGCTTCCGTCGCGACATGGTGCACCAGCATCGGGAGCGTGCAATAGTAGCAATTATTTTCCCCTTCACAACAAATTCCTAGAGTTGGGAAATTTGGGCGGAATGCGCATGTCAGAGTAATTATGATTATCAATAATGCATTGCGATTTATCATGGGTCCCTGACGGCTGATTGGCCTGAGTCCAAGGGCTCACAGATTATTCAAATCAGCCCCATTGATCCGCGCAGCGGGGCACGCTGGGCCATGTAGTCCCCGCGCCCGGCCCGCCCCGGCGGGCGACAAAGGCGAGAGCCCCGCGGGGCCGGGGCACCCCCGGGCCACCCCCGGGCCACCGCCGCCTCCCCGGCTGAACAAACACCCCGGCGGCGCGGCTCTCCTGCCGGCACACCGACAGCACCTTTGTTGTCTCACCTGCGCCCTTTAGATCGCGTTTTAAAGAGTTTTGTTGTTTGGGGTTTTTGTTGGGTTTTTTTTGTTGTTTTTTTTTCCTCCCCCCTCTCTCTCTCCCCCCCCTAAAGCAAGCACAAGCCCGGGACAATGCTCATTCTTCCTTTGTCGCTCGATAAGGTGGCAAAGGGAAGAGCTGGAGGGGCGAGCCCGGGCTCCCGCGGTGGGGTGGGCGACCGGAGGGGCTTTAAAAGCGGATGCAGCGTAATGAGGCTGCTCTGCTTCAGCTGCTCGCAGGCTCTTTAAAGCCTCGCTTGCTGCGGAGCTGAGCGAGTCGGGTTTTTAACAGCAAAGTTAAAAACGTGGGGCGCGCAAAGGCTCGTGTGAAAAAGTTGAAGCAACAGCGCTTTCAGAGCGCTTTCCCACACCAAGTCGACTGCGTTGATGCGGAGTGGAATGATTTTCATGTCCGCTCCCCTTTTCGGCTGCTGGCTCCATGGGAACGTGGCACGGGCCCCAGCCGGGTGGCCCCCGGCCCTGGGTGGCACTTTGGGGACAGTCCGTGTGGCTGGAGGTGGCTGCGGGACCCGGCTCAGCTGAGCCTGGGGCTGAGCTGTGCTCTAAAGCCCCCGAGTGTCACAGCAGAGTCACCCCCAGCCCTCCCACCCCCACTGAAACCAGACGGATCTTGCACAAGAGGATCCATGAATGAGTGGAGATGCGGACGGCAAATCTTTGTGGGACGCGTGATTGCTTTTTGATTTAATGTAGAGCAACGCACGCGCCCCGGGTCTGTCCATGAAAAATAAAATGGTTCTCTGGAAAACACTGCAGAGAGATTTATTTGATGGGGGGATGATTTTGTTGATTTGGAGGAGGAGGAGGAGATGGGGTGAGGGTTCGGGAGAATCAGGTTCGTCCGAAGGCTCGCTCGGTCACTGCGTCCACCAGCAAACACCGAGCAGGGTCTGTGCCTCAGTTTCCCGTGCACTGAGGGATCCCCAGCTGCTGTGCCGAGGAGCGTCCACCGGGGTGACGGGGCTCAGAGGGGAGGTGCCGAGTGGAAAACCCAAACCTGACTCACCAGCAGGAGGGAGGAAGCGATGGCACCCCAGGCAGGCACGCAGCTGCCACGGGACATTGCGCAACACCACGGGCTCGTTTCGCCGGGTCCTTTAGTGGCACTTTTCCCCTGCAGAACCCCCGGGGGCTGTACAGCGTCGACTCGGTGCTAAAATCGGTGTTTGTGCACGGTCACGGCGAGTAGTGGTCAGGATTATCTTTATTTCAGTGGTGCTTGAGGAGGGGGGACCTGGATGGGACAGGCATAAAATATCTTAATGCTGTAGATCAAGGTAAGCAGCGCATCCTGATCTAATTAGTCCTGTGTCCTCCTGGGGGCTGGCTTTGTTTTTATAGCGTCTCACAAGGGGGGTTTATTTAGCTAAGGATAACACAAATCTTGCAGAGCAGAAGGTGTCACCCTCCTCCTTGAACAACTACTGAACGTGGAGGTCAGGGGACAAATTTTGGTTTCCAGGCCGCTTTCTCCTGCACGCAGAAAATGGTTTAAAACCTCCTGTCTTGATGCACTTTATTGGGCACGTTACATCCAGAGAAACTCTGTATTTACTGATATAAAACGAAAGATATTAACAGGTGTTTGAAATCGCTGACCATTTTTATCCGGTGTTTACTCCACCCCCGTGTTGCCCAAAGAGCTCCTCTATATTTGTTTGTTTAACCAACAGTTTGAATTGCTCTTTGTTCCCAAAGTGTGTCCTGAGGAAATAGACTGTTAGACAAGATTGATACCAATCGATCCACAGATAGATATTTGCATTGACGAATCCTCTCCTCTTACACTTGATACGCTCAGTATGACCAACTGATTTCCAGTTATTACACAGAAAGCTCCCGAGCCACACCGATGAATTTATTAAACCACGCTGGTTTATGTATCCAGCTGTGAGAGGCTGACAGCCCTGTACAGTAGATCCATACTTAGAACAGGCAACTCCTGGGGAGCATTTGGACTGAATTTAAAGGAATATATTATATGAAATCAATAGAAGTTTTGGTATTGATTTCACAGGACCGGGATTTCGCTCAGCACGGCTCTAAAGCATAGATAAAACAGAATGCATGGGAAGCATTGGTTTAAAATAAAAATAAAGAAGTTGATATACTAAGGGTTGGAAAGACAGCAAAAGTAGGTGAAAGAGCACAAAGAAAGTGAAAAATACGGGAAGGAAGGGGGAGAATGTGACCAAGGGAAAGCTGTCCTGATTGTATTTTTCTGGGAAGGTGTTCCCAGGCAGTGGTGGTTATAAATAGGCGACCCCGGCTGATTACATCATATGCAAAAGGCATTTTGCTTGGCTTTAGCACGATCATATGGATTAGCATGATTACAGCTCCTGGATTTGAAAAATAGCAGGCTTCCTTTTCGAGCCTGACATTTTATTTATTTTTTTAAGAGAAGTCCACAGGAACAATCTTCTACCACCAACAGAGCTGCGGCATCGTCCCTGATAGGCGGATTTCCAGGAGCAGGCAGTGATAACAAGGGATTTTTGAGCACCCAGCCTCAGCAGCACCTGGAACTCCTGCCACCAGAAACTGTGGCCAGCAGCTGGCTCTGCCCAGCCCTGGAAATTCCTGTCCTCCGGAATGTCTCTGCAAAACTGTTACATCTATGGAAAAATCTGCTAGGGGTGTTTGCTGAAGATGTATATATTGTATACATCTCCCTATGCGGTTATTAATTCCCACCGCAGTGAAGAATTTTGTCCTAAATCCTGCGTTGTCTCCTCTGACCAGCTCAGTTTGTTGCTGGGAGGAACTCACAAGTTTAAAGCCTGTCTCTTTTTTATGCGTTCAGTAATGCATATTTCTAAATACATACTCAAGATTCCAAATGTAACTAAAAATGTCTTTTCCCGTGTGTTACCTACATCTTTATAGCTTGGAGAGCCGAAAAAGGAGCAGGTCTTTGGGGCACAGCGGTTCTCTGGGGTGAGGCACTCCTGCCCTGCTCCCGAGAGCAGCTCACTGCCACACAAACCTCCCAGGGCTCATCTCCTCGGCGTGGAAGTGAGAGCTCCCTGTTGGGACATGTTGAGGGAGCTGCCGGGTTGCCCATGATATGAAGCTGACCACAGCTCTGCAGGCGATGTAAATCGGGGTGATTAACATTCATGGCTGGGCCGGTTAATCAAGGTTGAGTGCAGGGACCCAGACATTCAAATTGAGAGGCAGTTCATAAGGGTGTTAAATTGAATGTTGGCAAGGGCAGAGACTCCTCCAGACTAGACTCTACCCCAATCCAAACCCAGCAGACTCCTCTTTAATCACCGTTTATACCATTATGACTGATAATGGAGGGATTTTTTTTTTTTTTCCTCCTGTACAGCAAAATAAAGGTTATGTTTTTCCTCAGTCCGTCCTCCTCTTCCTTTTTCGAAGCTGCTGAGCACCTCGGCCAAGAGTTTTGAAGACATGAGTTTGTGCTAATGGTGTGACAACCATCACCAGCAGAGAGAAGAGAGACCCGAATTAATGTGGTGGCTGGAAGGAGATTTAGGGGCAGCCAGCAAAGCGGGACTGAGCAGGGAAAGCACTGAGGAGTGGGAGAAGGATGGAGAGCAATCCTTCAGCAACCTCAGCCACGACTCGGGGAGCAGCTCCCTGCTGGACCTGGTGGTGCAGCTGCAGATAATGCAGCCACAGCAGTGCTGGAGCAGCTTCCCTGTGGGAACTGTGAATGCAAACATCACTGAGCTATCGTCTGAGCCATGCTCCTGGTGTTTAGATTTTTATATGTTTGTGTTTTCGGGGTCTCCTGTTCATTACTGAGCTTCGGGCCAAAGTTAGAGGTGTTCTTTCCGAGCTCAGCTCTCCCAGATGAGGGAAAGGAATAACACAGGAATTGTAACTTTATGAAAGATCCACCAAAGAGCTCCCAGCCGGGTGGAATGAGAGGCGTGTGGGTTAGGCAGGTAAACAAACAAACCCCTGGGTGTTTGTTAAAATGCCCTGCACAATGTTCCACCTGCACAGGAGTAAACTTTACCAGCTCTGATTTCTCACAGCGTGAAAAGCGTCCCTGTGCAATGTCTTGTGTTAGATGTCAGATGCGGTCTGAGAATGAGAGGTCTTTCCCCCACGAATATCAGTATTTTTTTGGGATGGATTACCTGGGTGCTAAGTGAGTAACATTCCCCCTGCTCTGCAATATTTGCTCAATTACAAACACTTACTCGCTTCTGAATAAACCTAAGATCAGAGGGAGGTGTAACTTGGCTTTGTCTGCTGTCTTCTCTGAATTTCATGGCCCCGTGATAGATCGGGGAGAGTAACAGGAATCCTGTGAGATCCTCTCCTCCCAGACAAGGTACACAAACCCTTTCTTTTAGCACTCTGCTGTAACGCAGCCTCGGGAGATGTCTCATCATCCTCCCTTTTTACAGCACTGCTGTGAGGGTGCATCAGGGCTGCCACAGCCCGGGCAGGGCGAATCCCCTGCCTGGCGTGGAATTGCGTTATGAGGTGGATTTTTATTTTTTTAAGGGAACACCAAAGAGTGTCTGAAGGCGCCAGTGAAATATTGAACCAGATGGCAGTGGAAACACAACCTGGTGGATGGCAAAGGAGGGCAGCCTCCCCCTGTGTCCCTGTCCCAGGTAACCGCGATGGAGCTGCAGCGGTTGCTCCGTGATCCGTTTCTTGGTCCACTGTGTGTTTTCCTCAAAGGCAGCTGGTGGAAGGCACGAGGAACGCGCTGCCTGTCCTGGCAAGGGGCTGAGTTTGGTTCCAGGTCTGCTCCTGGTACGTGCAGAGAAGATCATCTGTGTGGAGATGACTTGAAACGGCAGCTCCAGAGAGAATTATCAATTTCCTCGCTCGTGTCAGCGGAGCACGGAGATCGAAACTGAATTATTTTCAGATGTCAAAATACCACTTAGCAGGGGGCTTTTACTTAGTAAAATTAGCTTTCATTTTCTGCTTTAATGACTATGATTAATAACATTTTTTAAAAAATGTGTTAGATAGACTTAATTCCGTTTCTTCTGCTACAGCAGTTTTTCCGATTACTTTTATCAGTTACACCCCAGTCCTAACTTTGGCTACTTTCCATGTGGGTGAATTTGGTTCATGCCACACTTTGAGGAGAACTGGCAACCAATTGTTAGTGGAGATTCAGAGCAGGTTTGGGAGGTGCCATCTGCTCTTTGATAACTCAGTTAAAAAGACAGATTTTCACCAACTAAAAATTCCCCAAGTCCCTTGCCTCCAACTGTTATGGTTGGAAGTCAATAGGAAAAAAACTCAAACCAAAACATTAACACTTAAAACCATGAAAAGAAGTCAATACAGATTTATCCATATAAAAGCAAAAGCAAAAGGAAAAAAAAAAAAAAAGATGAAAATGTATGAGTTGTATTTTTATGAAGCGTTAGCTTGGAATGAAGACTCAAATATCTAAAATTATCAAGTTTAGAGCTCTGCTCTTTATCCAGGAGGGAGGGGAAAATGCAGGGGACAGAATGATCACACCTCAGCATCTGCATGATTTACTCAGTGCTGTCCTCTTCTCACAGTTTATAGATCTGGTACCAAGAGCAAAGTGTGGGAGAAGCTCATCCCTTCCTTCTCCCCATTCCAGCTTTTCCTGCAGGTCATTCCTTGTCCGAGACTCAAAGCTGCTGGCACCTTCTGCTGGCCATAGCTGTCCCGAGAAATTGTGATGTCAGTGCGTTATCTCCAGGTTTGATGACATTTCCAATGCCGTTCTTTTAAATGAACTGAGGGATTTTTGTCTGAAGTTTCAGGCTGTGTCACCCTGGCCTCTCCAGCTGTGCCAGCCTGGTCTCTCCAGCTGTGCCAGCCTGGCCCCTCCAGCTGTGCCAGCCTGACTGTTCCAGCTGTGCCAGCCTGGCTCCTCCAGCTGTGCCACCCTGGTCTCTCCAGCTGTGCCAGCCCGGTCACTCCAGCTGTGCCAGCCTGGTCTCTCCAGCTGTGCCAGCCCGGTCACTCCAGCTGTGCCACCCTGGTCACTCCAGCTGTGCCAGCCTGACTGTTCCAGCTGTGGCAGCCTGGCCGTTCCAGCTCTGCCAAGGCCACACGTGGAGCAGGGAAGGTGCCAGGCAGCTGCAAGGCCCCAGAGAGTTTCGGGGTGATGCCCCTCTGGACCTGGCTCTCCCTCTCTGCGGGGAGCTGGGATGAAGAATTGGGGAGGAAGAAAACACCAGCCGGAGCTCAATCAGCTGTGTTTGGCTCGGGACAAAAGTGCATTTTAAGGCCCTTCATAGTGAGAATCTTGGCGGGGGTCTGGCTGCAATGAGAGCTGGTGCAGGGTTTGGGTTGAACCGGGATAAACCCATTTCCACTGCAAACCCCCTGCTTTTCAGCTAGTTGTGTCCTGTAACTTGGTTATCCCTGGATCAACAGCTTAAGTTTTAATGTAGTTATGCTAGCAAAGGTGCAGTCTGCTCCACAGACCTTAACTAGATTAAGAGGCAGATCAGCTATAATTGGAGTCCCTGATTGAATTAGATTGGGATTACAAATATAATTGGATACTAGCCTATTTGAGACACTTCAAAGGAAATATATCTTGGGAGCATGAAAGCTGAAAAATCAACAAACCTTTGGAAATCCTTGAGCCTGTTTCCTGTGGACGCAGCCAGGCCCGTGGAGCTCCAGAGGGAGATTGTTTAACAGGGTTCGCTCGTAAAAACCCTAAATCAGATCCCTGACGTTCAGGTCCATGGATACATAACCTTGCCACTTTTTAATCTCGCCCGTGGTAGTGGTACAGCCAGACGAGGCTAAAACTGTGCCTGAAAGAAGCTTTAAAACCTAGAAACGAGTCCTAAGCATGGACTAATGGGTCTCGGGTTTTATTGTGGGGTATAAGGGAGGAGCCGGAGTTTAAGCCAAGAGCTCCTTTTGCTGACATGGCTTTTGCAGACATTTCCATTTGAAAGGGGCACTTGGGTGAACAATGGTCCCGGCGCTGCCTCAGTGCTTGACACCTTGCAGCACGTAAAGGACAAAAGCATGAAAACTTTTTTTTTTTTCTTTTTTTTTTTTTTTTTTTTTAATATGATATCTTTTCCTGTTTGTGGCCTTTCACTCCGGCGAGCCTCCAGCCCCTGGTTAAGTAGGTCACACCATGAGCACAATAAGCCCGAGCGGGGGAAAAAAACCCTCCTGAATACAGTTCGGGGGAGAAAAACAAAACTCGAACTGCCTCTGAACTGACCAGCCGTGAGACCAAAGGAAATGACAATTCCACCCTCCGAGTGCCCGGTGCGAGTTCGACGTGAGCCTCCATGAAGATCCCAACACCACAAAGGATGCTCCAGCCTGGTCCAGGCACCAAACTCCAGCTCACACCTTCCCCTCCTTCCATCTCCTCCTCCAGGCTTCCCCAAACACCCAATTTTATACGGAGTTAAGTTATTACGTGAGAGGTATTTCCAGGGGGAGCGCCCAGCCTGGACTGATGTTTGTTCTTTTTTGGGTGTTCCCTTTCCTCGCCTCCTCCTTTGGACTGCGCAGAAATTTGCTGCTGGCAAAAAGAGCTCTGCTGTGGTTGGGCACAGCTCAGCCCTGAAGTCTCAAAGTGCTTTGACACATGAAATATGGTTTAAAAAATAAAATAAAAATAAAAAAAAAACCGGCCTCAGCCAACCACAACCCCCCGAGCTTTCCCTCAGAACACTCAGTCCTGGCTCCCTCCACCAAAACTGAAGAGCAGCAAAGCACCTTCGCAGCACGCTGGAGTAAGAGTCCATCAATTGTCTCCCCACACTCTTCAGCTGATTAATTGTTAACAACATCCCCGTTTAAAAGAGTGCCAGGACAAACTGGCTCCGGATTTTTATTTTTTTGTTTGTTTTGTTTTGTTTTGTTTTGTTTTTGACATCCCAGAGTTAGGTATTTTTAGGCAAAAAAAAAAGACAAATGCGTTAAAGTAATTCTGTGGGCCCGAAGCGAGACCTGTAACTGTGAAAAAATAAAGGAGATTTGGGACTCTTGGCTCCTTTGTGTAACAGATCATGAGTATCTGCGAGAGGTTTTATTTGTATGTCGTTTGTATACACAAGATTTATGCTTGCAATTAAGTTTCAGCGTAAATTAGCCTGGCCTCGGTGTCTGTTTAATTGCGGGTGCAAATCAAGCTGGTAACACAGCTCTCTTCTGCCCCTTCAGATTTGGAAGCAGCCCCCAAAATCCGAGTGGGGATTTTACAAACGGCAAAAAGCCTCTGAGCTCTCGCTTGTAAATGGTCCCTCGTACATTTTAATTAAAGTGTTTTTTTTCCACAAGAAGCCTCTCTCGTTTGGTTCGGGTGCACAAATTCACTCAATTTTGCACATCAAGAACGTAAATCGTCTCCAAATATTGATAGATGTTGAAACTATTGATCCAGCCGGGCAGGTATCTTCCCTGTGGCCGAGATTTTCCAATTTCTAAGGCCGGTGTTGTGTGACATCTTTAGCATGAGCAATCTTTATCTCGGTGCTGGTTAATTGAGAGGGCTCAGATTACCCCGAGGAGCCGCCGCTTCGGGGTGGGGGTTGCTGTAATTTGGGACATCAGGAATTTGGGCTCCAGGAACAATTCTTTTCAAACTTTTCTTTTCATCTCCGAGATTAACTTGAAAATTTTCAGGGAGGGCAGGGAGAGCAGCTGGGGTGGGAAGCGCCGAAGAGATTGGCAGTCACCTTGCGTGTGCTAAAGGGCGACCGAAGAGAGGGGGGAAAAATTGCAATTTCCTTTATTTACTAAGCTTGCTCCATTCCCGGCTGTGTACGACTTGGCAAGCATGTATTGATTTTTCAGGAGTTTCTTTTTACAATTACAAAGGAAAACGAAATTACTGATTGGGAAGGAAAACTTCTTTGTTCCGTTTCGCAAAAGAACCGGGGAGTTTTGTGCCTTGGGAAGCAACAGAAATGCATTAAAAGATCAGAAAGGGAAGGAAGAAGATGATGCCGCAGAAATCAATACAGAGAATTAGGTGAGATAGAACATCTTGTATGTTCTTCAGAAAATCATTTTCCATGCACTAAATACATTTGCAAACCTGTTTCCTACAAACCTTTGCAGGCTGTTATTGGAGTCTGAGGCCACGAGTTTCAAAACAGCTGAGAAATATATCTATATATATATATATATATATTTTTTTTTTTTTTTTTTTTTTTTTTTTTTTTTTGAGGGGGTGCGGGGGGAAAAGCAAAAGGTTGGGAAGCGCTTTGGCTTTCAGATGCCAGGTGAGGTAATCTCAAGAAATGCACAAATATTTATCCTCCCTACAGCGACATGAAGTTATTGCCCGGGGCTGGAGGAGCCGCTCGAGGTGGAGCATCCTCATCACCCTGAGAGCACCCGCGCCTGGCTCCGGCTTTAAAGAGATCGGTGCTGAACTCAGCGAGAGGTGGTGAAACCGAGGCTGAGGAGCCCGAATTTGGGTGAACTCAAGGCTGAGGAGCCCGAATTTGGGTGAACTCAAAGGCTGAGGATCCTGAATTTGGGTGAACTCAAGGCTGAGGAGCCCGAATTTGGGTGAACTCAAGGCTGAGGAGCCCGAATTTGGGTGAACTCAAGGCTGAGGAGCCCGAATTTGGGTGAACTCAAGGCTGAGGATCCTGAATTTGGGTGAACTCAAGGCTGAGGATCCTGAATTTGGGTGAACTCGAGGCTGAGGATCCTGAATTTGGGTGAACTCAAGGTTGAGGAGCCCGAATTTGGGTGAACTCAAGGCTGAGGATCCTGAATTTGGGTGAACTCAAGGTTGAGGAGCCCGAATTTGGGTGAACTCAAGGCTGAGGATCCTGAATTTGGGTGAACTCAAGGTTGGGGATCCTGAATTTTGGCTGAACTCGAGGCTGAGGAGCCCGCATTTGGGTGCTAAAGCCTCTGGCAGAGATGGAATCACTGCTTCCAATGCCCTGGGAGCAGCCCCAGCCCCTCAGTCCCTCTGGTTTTTATTCTGGGCCCTGGGTGTGCTCAGGGCTGTTAAACCAGAACCTGGCAAAGCTCAAGAGGCCCAGCCAGGAGCCCTGGTGGGAATTCCGGGTTGGGATGAACCAAATTCCTGCTCCCAGGCAGCGATGGGCAGAGGAAGGAGGTGGCAGCGAGGCTTTGGGCAGGGTTTTGAGCCCACAGAGCCGAAGCCTCCCAGTTTAGCTCGGTGACATTTGAGTATCAGCATGAACAGCACCACGGCCGAACCAGCCCGTGCTCCCACCTCGCTTTCGTTCTTTTTGTGCTGCACTGGCTGAAAAATAACCCAGTTAAAAAAAAAAAAAAAAAAGGCTGCAGGCTCAGCTGGGTCATTTCCTCAGGCCACAAAATGTGCATGTAGGTCCCTCCAGGGAGCAGGGGAGCCTGCACATGGGGCTGGAGCCCTCCAGCCCCAAGCTGCCCACCCAGGATCAGCCTGGCGCCCTCCGAGCCGCGAGCAGCTCTGGTTTGTGCAGGAGCACTTCTGCTCCTGAAAGGACTCTGAGGGTCTCTTTGCCACCGGGGCAACTTCACCTCTAGGAAAGGGGAAATTAGTCTGCAATTATGTAATTATCAGCCACCCCGAAGCTCAATTAATGCATTCTGTAACTCTTCCGGAGGAGGGGGGAGGCTGCTGGGTGCACGGTGTAAATGAGAACCGCGGGGATTTCTCCCTCCAGCTTTGTCTGGCTCTGCTGTTCACAGCGCTAACAGAGCGGTGCTCAGGGCAGGCTGGCTTCGGAGCGGGCAGGGTTTGCCTCTGCAGCTCCGGGCTGGGCTTGTTTCAGGCCCTGACTGTGTGAATGGAGCTGCTGCAGCGCCGGGAATTTAAAATCCTCCGGACTCCTCTGCTCCCTGCTTTGCAGTGGAGCTCTGAGGGTGCTCCCCAAGGTTAAAGCAGCTTTTCCAGTATTGAGGTGTCTACAGAGTTAAACGTGGGCAGTGACACCAAAATTCGGTTTGGTGTAGATGGAGAACTTGGTAAGGCCTGGAAATTTCGTGTAACAAGGCAAAGCCTGATCCTGTCGCTGCTCAAACACCGGGTTTCCTGTCCCGGGGGGTGTGTGTGGCTCCTGGGACCAGGAACCCGGTGTTTTCTTGGTGCAGCCTCCCCTGCTGTGGATTTGCTCCCTGAAGCTCCAAACCTGGCCAGGGATTGCCCCAGGAAGGAAAGGACAAAGGAATCCATAAATTCACCTCTTCAGCCTTACTAAGTCCTGAGGAGTGGCATGTCCAGCTCCTCTGTTGTTCCACAGCCAGAGAACAGCATCTTCTCCCAGATCCATCCTCCAAAGCTGGGCTCCCTCCCCAGCAGAGCCCAGAGCCCCTCTGGGATGGGTGAGGATGCTCAGGGATCTCTGGGATGGGTGAGGATGCTCAGGGATCTCTGGGATGGGTGAGGATGCTCAGGGATCTCTGGGATGGGTGAGGATGCTCAGGGATCTCTGGGATGGGTGAGGATGCTCAGGGATCTCTGGGATGGGTGAGGATGTTCAGGGATCTCTGGGATGGGTGAGGATGTTCAGAGCTCTCTGGGATGGGTGAGGATGCTCAGGGCTCTCTGGGATGGGTGAGGATGTTCAGAGCTCTCTGGGATGGGTGAGGATGCTCAGGGATCTCTGGGATGGGTGAGGATGCTCGGAGCTCTCTGGGATGGGTGAGGATGCTCAGGGATCTCCGGGATGGGTGAGGATGCTCAGGGATCTCCGGGATGGGTGAGGATGCTCAGGGATCTCCGGGATGGGTGAGGATGCTCAGGGCTCTCTGGGATGGGTGAGGATGCTCGGAGCTCTCTGGGATGGGTGAGGATGCTCAGGGATCTCTGGGATGGGTGAGGATGCTCGGAGCTCTCTGGGATGGGTGAGGATGCTCAGGGATCCCTGGGATGGGTGAGGATGCTCATTATCTCTGGGATGGGTGAGGATGCTCAGGGATCTCTGGGATGGGTGAGGATGCTCGGAGCTCTCTGGGATGGGTGAGGATGCTCAGGGATCCCTGGGATGGGTGAGGATGCTCAGGGCTCTCTGGGATGGGTGAGGATGCTCAGGGATCTCTGGGATGGGTGAGGATGCTCGGAGCTCTCTGGGATGGGTGAGGATGCTCGGAGCTCTCTGGGATGGGTGAGGATGCTCAGGGATCTCTGGGATGGGTGAGGATGCTCAGAGCCCCGCTGGGATGAGTGGAGGTGTCCATTAGCAGTGGAATAATGTGGAATGTGCTCATTACCAGTGGGGTGATGGGGGACACCTGAGGCTCTGGCCCCCTCATGCTGGTGACCCATCAGCTCCTTTCTACCTTCTGCTTTCAACATTTACTCCAGGAAAAAACCCCAACCAACCAACCAGACAAAAAAAACCAAACCAAACCAAACCAAAACAAAACAAAAAACTGATTTCATGTCATAAAATCTGGTTTTATTCCATGGAATCTCCTGAGCTGGAAGGGACCCACAGGGATCACCGAGTCCAACCCCTGGCCCTGCACAGACACCCCAACATCCTCACCTTGGGGTTGTCCAGGTGATGTCCGGGTGATCCTTGAACGACCAAAACTCCCGTGTACACCAAACCTTTTGTGTAATTTTGTCACCTGTGAAATACCGTGGAAGTTCCGTCCGTGTGCTCAGAGAACAAGGAAAAAGGCTTTCAGTTCAGGGCATGAGGGGATGTTTTTGCAAACTTCCATAATTTTGGGGGTCTGCAATTACAGAGGCAGCTGATGGTCGTCCTGCAAATGAATGAGGGCTATTCAGAGCCCTCACTGTTCAAATCCAGCAGTTTTTCATACAAACTCTTCGGTTTCGGGTTTCCAGCTCCCACGATGGTCGAGGTTTCATTTAGAACTGGAGTTCCTGGAGAAACAAATGCTTGTAAGAGCAGCCTTTCTTCTGCAGATCTCTAAAGTAATCTCAAAATATGGCATGATAAAGGAAAGCTTGAAAATGTGGGGTCTTGGTGGGGTTCATCCTAAGGTCATAAGCCCTCAGAAAGTAAACAGAACATTTTTAGTATATATATTTCTGGTATATAGATATTTCCAGTATTTATATATAACCTCTCTGTGTGTATATATGTATTTATTTATGTATAATAAAGTCTCAGATAACTTTAAGGTAATTTTGGAGCTTTTGGGGATAATTTAAGCTAATATCTGGCAGTGTGTAGGCCTGTGCTCTGTAGGGATTTTTTCCTCCTAAAACTGCGAGCAAAATGCTGTGTTTCTGTCTTATGTGGAATTTGTTCATCTAAACTCGGTGAATATTCAGTTTTCCAGCTCCTTTCAATGCCAGGTGAATAAAACAGGCAGGCAATCAGCTTCCAGCCTGCTGGCAACCTGAGCTCCAGTCCACTGCTGGTTTTGGTCCGATGGTCACGGCAGGTAAATGGATCGTGGAGCTCCAGCTCGGACCAGGTATCAAGGATGGGGAGAGGAAATGCTGAGGGAGATGGATGGCAGCAAGTGAGGGCATGGAGAATAAAGGGACACGTTCTGGTCGATGGGCTCCCGTGACAGATTCCTCGAGGTGGAAGGGAGCCTCAGCAAGGCTGAGCTCAGCTAAGTGGGCAGATCCACACTGGGCCCACAGCCACGGAACGGGTTTGCCAAATTGCCTTTCAGTCGTTGTATTTATGAGTTTAAAAAGCACGTTAGATATTTTTTCTTCTCTTTCTTCCTTGCCCCCCTCTCAGGGAAGAATGACCATAAATAATGCAGCAGAAGGCTGAGAGCAGCAGTTCAGTGGTGCCCGCCTGAATCCTGATGAATCTGGAATTTGGGCAGGTGGCATCAGGATGTGAGGATTCGGTGTGGGTACAAACCAGTGTGCAGGGAAGGAAACTTCTTGGAACCCTGGGCATTGGGAATTCCAGAGTTCCTGTGCTGCCAGGCTCCGACCCCAGGCAAACACTGCACTGACCTGAGGCTGTGGAACAGCTCCCAAAATCCAGTGACAGCGCTGGGATTGTGGGTGTGGGGTTTGGATAGAAGTGTGTGACAGCACAGGGTGCAGAACTTAGGGTTTAAAGTTTTAGAATATAGTAATATATATATATATCAAGATAGACGTTTTAGGGCAAAGGCCAGTCCTTTTTCACCTTCTTCTTCATGAACCTAGGTAGTATTTTGTAATTAGATAAAAAAGTCCATATTGCGAGCCACGGGCGGCTGGTTATTGAGTTAAAAATAAAAATAAGTTGAGTGTCATTTCTTAATTGGACAGTTTATCCTTAAAAGGCCTTGTAGAGAAAAAACACAGCTCCATTTTTAGTTTGTTGGCTTGAAGTGCTGTAGCACTCACGGTTTGTGAGACTGTAGTATAAATAAGAATTAATAAACATCTGAATCTGAACAAGAAACAGCGTCTCACACATTTAATCCCAACCCTAGGGAAAAAAAGATAAAACACAACACAAACTTATCTGAGCTGCTGCCTGTTGCTGGGCTTTGGAGCTCATCCCCAATATCTTTTAGAGGCAGAACCTCCCTGAGGGTTATTTCACCTTTCCTGCAGGGTGTGAGCTCCAGAACTTGATTTCAGGACAACAGAAATGAGCGTGTGGGACAGAAATAACTAAAGCAGGAGGAGGGAAAGGTGCCTGTCTCATCCAGTGAGGAGTTTTGATACGGGACATCATCTGGTGCTCAGGAGAGGTGGTGCCAAAGAGCAGCAGGGTAATCAGCCACCGCACTTGGTTCTGTTTTGAGCTGAAAATCAGATATAGATCAGACGGTGAAGCCCGAGGTTGAATGAAGCCTTGCAGAAATGCCATTAGCAACAGCAGCTGAACAAAGATGGTGCTGTCATCCAGTGCTGCATGAAACTTTTAAAATCCTTCTCTGGGTGGCCATGAGTCCCGCACAGTTCGATAAATCACTTCCCTGAGAAAGCATTTCCTATGAAGTTGCTGTCCAATATAATAAAATATCTCCTGAGTGTCGTGTCCCCTTTTTATGTGTCTCTCTGCAAATCTGAAATGATTTTGCTTCCTGCTGGACTCAGGCTATTGTTCAGTTTTTCAAAGCCTCTTGCCTGATTTTTCAGGGGTGCTGAGCACCCACAAGCAGAGTCAGGATCTCTTTGAGCCCGAGGTGTTGATGCTCAGGCAGCTCGATGCTGCCATTGCTTGGAGACCCCTGGATGGAACAGATTTCCCAATTAGCTGCCAGAGGAGGGTCACAGCTCAGGGGTACCCTTTGCAGAGGGATGTACTACCTGCTCCAAAGACACCTTTAAAGAATTAAATCCAAACCTGGGCCCAAACCCCGGCTCTTCTCCAGCTGACAGCTCACTTTGCATCTCCAAGTGGTGTTTAATCTCCTGACTAATAATTACAGCAAAGCCCGCGCAGGACTGGCCGCGTGCTCCTGCTCCTGGAGCTGCTGTGGTGATGTGGGTGGGCTGAAGGCTGAGTTCTCAAACCCAGGATGCACAGGGAGGGTGTTGAACCAGCCCGTGGCGCTGAGGCTGTTCTGGATCTGAACTCGCTCGAGGCGAGTAAAATATTTTGCTTATAAAGAATTTTCATAAACACGTCTTGGGATGTGTGTGAGAGGTGGGTCCTAGGATGTGCATTAGGAGTAAGCTAAACAAGCTGGTATAAACACAGGCCTGGCTCTGGAGGAGGAGGATAAATGGTCTGGCTCTGCAAACAGCTCCATCTGTGAGAGACACCCCAAAACGGGAGATCCTGGCTCGTTCCAAGCCCTGTCTAAAAAGTCTTTAAGAGAGACACCCCAAAATGGGAGATCCTGGCTCGTTCCAAGCCCTGTCTGAAATGTCTTTAAGAGAGACACCCCAAAACAGGAGATCCTGGCTCATTCCAAGCCCTGTCTGAAATGTCTTTAAGAGAGACACCCCAAAACAGGAGATCCTGGCTCGTTCCAAGCCCTGTCTGAAATGTCTTTAAGAGAGACACCCCAAAACAGGAGATCCTGGCTCGTTCCAAGCCCTGTCTGAAATGTCTTTAAGAGAGACACCCCAAAAAGGGAGATCCTGGCTCGTTCCAAGCCCTGTCTGAAATGTCTTTAAGAGAGACACCCCAAAAAGGGAGATCCTGGCTCGTTCCAAGCCCTGTCTGAAATGTCTTTAAACTCCAAGCACACCTATCTCATCTTCAGCTAAAATACAAAAGGGCAGCTCTGCCTAAAGGGTGCTGAAAACATCTGGAATTTCTCAGGCATGGAAAGGACAAGTCACAGAGAATGAGGAGACTTTGTGAAGTGTCCTGCCAGGTTTTGAAAGGGATTTGGGCACTGAAGGGGACAGTTAGGCGTGGAAGGGAGGTTTCAAAAGAGTCTGAGCATTTCAGGTGCCCAATTCCCACTGGAATTCAGACACACCTCAGAATTTCTGTCCCTTAACTTTCATCGTGCAGCCTCCATTCCCATTAAACCCCAACTTGGGCAAACCTCAGCTGGAAAAGTCAGATGTTCAGCATTTAAACCCTGCTAGTCACCTAAATATAGATGCAAGTGCCTAATTTGAGACTTCCACTAAACCCGTGTTTAAAACTACCACCACATCTGACCCGTACAGAGGCACAAACCCACCCTGAATAACCAAACCAGTAATTGAATTTGAATGCTTTCATCCCGATAAAGGGCAGCAATTGAATTAAAATCTGCAAGGATTTTTGGAGCCAGGGTGGACAGTGTAAGTTATAATCTCGTTTATGGTAAAAAGTACTAATTATATGTCCGTGGTATGCATCAGACTAAAATGCTTCCTGTGTGAGGTAAAAAAAGAAAGTATGGTAAAGATTAATTTAATTATACATTTTATAGATGAAACTATGTTTCTAATATTTTGTAACTAACAATAACTTTAAAGGGCAGCTGTAAATACATAGTATTTTGGGACCTTGAAAGATTGAAATAAATAACATATGGAGCAAAAATAACGTGTGAGGCCCGGCTTACAGTTTTACTAACATCACTTGTAGTGGCACAATACCTTCCTGACAAGTGTGACCAGCAGAACACCCAGCTCACTAAAAACGCTGAAATATTGCCCAGAAAAGGGCTTTTTACTGGGGGAAGTTGGCAGGCATTTAAGCTAAATTGACAAAAAAGTCAGGCTGGGGAGGTTCAGCAGGACGGAGCCGCTCAGAGCCTGGCTGTGCTGTATTAGCAGACCTGCCGGGATATCTGCATTTCCCAGCTGTCAGCACTATCCATTGAAAGGCCACAAAATAAATCACAATTCCCACCTCATTTATCTCGTTTTCTTGTTCCTGCTCGCACCTCTGTGCCGACATTTCGGAGCAGGGTGGCTCTCTGTGCCTGGGCAGGGTGTGGGTGCTGGAGCATCCTCTCTGCACCCCTGGGGCTGCTCAGGAGGGTGAAATGCAGAGAAATCACAGCTCAGATAAACATCCCTCTGCTGCTCCTCATCTTCAGCTGGGAATTAATGTCCCTTCCCTCTGCTCCTCATCTTCAGCTGGGAATTAATGTCCCTTCCCTCTGCTCCTCATCTTCAGCTGGGAATTAATGTCCCTGCCCCGTCACAGGCAGCCCCTGGTGCCACATGACAAACCCATTAGGGACAGGCCCTGCTAACCAAACACCCAGAAGTTTGCTTTCTCCACGCAGCAATTAATTGAGATGATTTTTTTTCTTTATTTTGAAAGGCAGGCTCTGCTCTGTGCTCTGCCTGGGG